>NC_028454.1:12814652-12852921 GCF_000263155.2 Setaria italica | reverse complement strand
CCCAGTTTCTCCATGTTACTAGATCGGCTATAGATAGCCTGGTAATTTTTGGTGAAAGCCCTAGCGAGCTGACCCCAACTATCGATGTTGTTTGGAAGAAGGTTCTCCAGTCACAGGAGCGGAGCGGGACCCATCGTCACCAGGAAGCAGGCTGCCATCTGGTCATAGGTGCCATTGGCGGCTTTCACCATGGTGTTGTACATTTTGGGCCAGATGGTGGGGTCGGTATCTAAACATTCGATGTGACACGTGCTAAAAATAAGCAAAAGTAACCAAACGGGCTCTAAGCCGCTGCGTCGCCGTCGCGTGGCGCCACCACGATATATATATATCGTGTTTTGGCATGACTTCAACTACGAGTGGAGCTGCTCCATTTTAAAACTTCAGACGAAGTTAGTTTTGGATAGAGTTGGAGCTGTCTGATAGGATGTTTAGCTAAGAGGGTGCCTAGCTCAAGAAAAGAGGAGTTTGAGGCTAAATTACCATTCTTACTCCTGGTTCGACTTGAACTACTTTTCACAAATATGAAATGAAATTACATGCAGTAAAGTCCAACATGATAATAAATTACATGTCATTTGCCTCGAGCCGAAATTACGAAATAAGTTCATAGTTCCAAAATAAGATCGTTACAATAATCATTACACTAATTCCATGCTAGGGCGATGGATATAGTCATACTATACATAAATGAACTATAAGAAAATAAACTGTAGCATACATGCGATAAAAATAAATTGTGGCATACATAAATGACATCACTCTCACTACCATTTCTACTTTTCATATTTGTCATTGTATTTCCTCCTAAGTCAATTGAACCTAATCTCATTAGTAGGCAAGGTCATGAACATCTCCCTTTGCTACTGCTTCGTGAATTAGGAGTGCATCTTCAGACTTCACCTTCTTGCCACTTCTTTCAACAAGCCTTGCCAATCTCTTGCCACTCGCAGGTGGAGGAGAAATACCAATATCCTCCTCTTGTGTTTTAGGAATGAAATCATCATCTTGTCGCTCAAAATTGTTTGCCTCATCTTGTGCCTCATCAATATTTCCGGTTGCTTCAACATTCACAACATGAGAAGACCAATGATCAACACTAATATAGTGATGTCAGCAAAACACTTGGCTAATTCATCTTCATTCTTAAGACCCTTCTTTTGAACTTTCCACAACCCGGAATGTCCTAAAATAAGTAAAATAACACATATTATTATAAGTATTACCAACCGAATTGACATATGCAAAACAAATATATTAAAATTTTAGAACCAACTTACAGCTCTAGCTTTTTTCCACCATTCATCATCCATAGCAATAGTCTTCTTTATAGGGTCCCAACCAGTCCCCGTTTGCCTCAGCATTTCTTCCATACCTTGAAATCTTCCTTCAACTTGTCCCATTTGTTCTTGATCTGAACCTTGGTAGCTACAATTCCAGCCCTTTCTTTGAACCCTTTCTCAACCTTAGCATAACCAAGTGCATTCAAGTGTGTGTTTGGCCGATTTCCTTTTCCAACTTGTTCAGCAAACAACATACAGAGCACTTAAGTGTTCTTCGAGTTCCAATCAATTTCAGGCATCTATCCAACACACAAATTTCATATTAGAAGGTATTAATCTACTTCACTAAAAATGGTATTGTCCATATTTTTCTAGTACAGACAATAAATTTTGGATTTCAAAATATCTACAAGCCGGTACTGTCCATATCTACAACAATGGTACTGTCCATATGTATACAAATGTATACAAATCAAACCAAGTTACCTAATGCAGCAAATTTGGTTGACAAGCAAATAAAAAAAACAAAATAAATCAGAATTGAAAAAAAATACCTTGTGAATGCAGCCGGCGGGAGATCTCCTCCTGACATGGTTGGATGGCGGCTGGACGGCTGTTAGCGGGGCTCTGCGGCTGGCGGCGAGGCTAGAGTGGCAGGTGGCAGTCGGCGGGGCATTGACGAGGGCGGCAGTCGGCAGGGCTCGGGCGGTACGCGACGGTTGATGGGGCTAGGTGGCTGGGCAAGGCTAGGAGGCCGACGGCGGGCCTTGGGCCGCCGGTGGCGAGGGTGGACGGCGGCCGCTAGTGTGGGTGGTGGCGGCGGCGGTCGAAACAGGAGCAGGACGGAGAAAAACAAGCAGGGGGGAGTCTCGGAGGAAAAGAACGAACTATTTTTTTTAACCAGTGGCATTGGTGGGTAATTACCCACCAACTCCACGAGGAGGTTCAAAAGAGGTGGTTTTGGAGCTGCAAAAGAGGTGCTCCAAAGTTCCATTCCTATTTGCACTACAGTTCCGTGAAGTTAGCAACTCCATAGAATTTTGGAGCTGAGATTTTTAGCTGAAATTTTTGCTGAAGTTGCTGAAATGGAGCCATGCTAAACATACCCCCTACATCACGAGTAAGCTCTAAAACGAGCCTGCTTATAGATGCGAACGCGGTGACCATGGCTGAAAGGCGTCAACGCGCGCACGGGCGGGCGCGGCCGAAAGCTGGGAGTTCGAGAGCCTTTGGCTTGTCGAACACGGTCATCAATTCATCATAGTGTGTATCCCGATCGCTTTCCGTGTGATTCACTCCTCTGCTACCTCTCTTTGGCAGCCGCCTCCTTTACTTCTCAATCTCTCCTCTTCACACAGCAATCAATCGGATACTACAGCAAGCGCCAAAAGTTCAGAGTTGGTTGTGGTCAGTTGGATTGGATATACTTGGATACGCTTTGCGGTCAGAGGCTTACTTGGCACGCGTCATGGGGAAAGCCCAAGAAATCGATCAGCGATCATCATGGAGCATAGGGGAGGAGCGGCAGGTGTTGCACGGAACAGTGAGTGCTCCTGTCAGAGTTCGCCCACACCCTGATTCTGACCAGACGGTGAGCCCAGGCAAGCCCACGAGCACGGAGCACCTGCCATACTTTCCCCCAGAGGCCCATATCGCCGACCCATCACACATGCCTCTTCCTGTTCCGGTGGTTGTTCCGACGAACCACAGAGATACCCCAAAAGTGCTTCTTCCTCCCACTTCCAGACAACAAGTACACAACACCGTGCAAAGTGCAAACGTGAGTCGCGTCGGTACAATTATATGTACATCTACAGAAAGACAATCTCTGAGCTCCCAAACGTCCTCTCGGCTTGATTCAATCAACACTACTCTTGCTACAACAAAATGATACGACTAAACTAACGGGCGCCTGCTCCCAGCGTGCACATGACGAGATTCAGGTAGAGGAGCCACTTCAGTCGCCTGGCCGGGGGGCCAGTTTAGTAGCGGCTGAATGCCAGTGTGCAGCGGAAACACGACAATCTGCTGAGCAAGCCCATCTGACAAGTGTGTGCAGCCCTGCAGTCTTTATGCCTTCTTGAAGAATGACATGATGCTCCCTTGCTTGGTGCCAGTGCCGGCCTTCGCAGGTTTCTTGCTGCCTGCTGCTTTGCTTGGAGCTTTGCTCTTGTCAGCGTTTGCTGCTGGCTGTGGCTTGCTTGAAGGAGCCGCCCTGACAGAATATTAGAGGCTAATGAGAAGCAGCAGTAGGTATTAGCAATGCAGTGAAACCAGAAACGAGGACACTGGCACAAGCTATCTGATAGTATGATGATGATCCTAACACAAAACGAGCATCAGGTCAGGGAGGTGCTGCTCTTCAATTGCATCTCTACTGATATGTCTGTTTTTTTAGATCAATATTAAGGAATTTCAAGAAGCCAATAGATCTAAGCAACAACAGATTGGCAGATGCTTCTGCCTCACAGGTTAATCCTCCAGGCAGATTTGTATAAAAAAACAGCCAGTTCCAAAAGTAAAGCGGAAAATGGATAGGAAGTCAGGTATCTGAGGAAGACTGAATGATTCAGTAATCAACTGATAGGTACTGAGCAGTTTTTCTAGGATTAAGGTAACCTATTAATTCAGGCAATCAGGCATAAAATTAAGTAACCACAAAGCTTGATACTTTTTTACTATTACGTTATGAAAGAACTGCTGGTTGCCATCTAACATGCGGACAAGTCATTTGCTCAGGTTTCAAATTTCTCAGGCAATAATAAAGACAGATTAATAAACTTGGAAATATGCCAGCAGAGGTCTGGCCAAATGAAGTCACATTGGTTCACAAATTAACTGCCTTGCATCATCTGTTTTAGGTCAATTTCCCTCTAATTAGACTAAAAATGTTGTAGTCATTTTACAAAAGGAACTATGACAGGATAGACAGATCACTTTGCAGATTTTTCTCTGCTAATTTGGGATCACCCAGCCAAACAAAGTCTAGATAAATAGGACTTGAAAAATTGATGCTATTGCAACTCCAGCTAAACAAGTGTTTCTTATTGTAAACTATATAAGTTTTTTTTTATAATTATGCTTATATGGGTAGCATACTAAACTCAACATGCAATTTTCCTTTTTTTTCTCTCTCCTGATTATCAAGGCAAGAAAAGATGGTTTGTGATAAGAGAGCCGAATGATATTCGCTTCACTCCCAGTACCAACTGCCATCGTACGGTTTCAAGTATAAACATGCAAATATAATTTCATTGATCACGATTATCAAGAAATTTCACATGTTACAAAATAAAAAGAAGTCCATTACCTGCTCGCAGTAGTAGTGTTCGCATTCTTCTCTGTCTTGTCACCAGCAGAAGCTTCACCCTCCCAGACAACCTCAGTAACTGAAAAAGATTATAAGCAATTATAAGCAAAACTTCAACAAGTTTAGAATCATGCATTCATGCTGCCAAATCAGAAAAGCATATGGGATAACAAGCAAAAGGATACGTGATAATAACAACATCTATCATGGGAACCTATAAAAAATTGTGGACTCTATGAATGCAATCAGACTAAAAGTAAAATAATCTAGATCTTAAGAAAATGTTCAGTGTTTTGATAACTACAACATTTGACTATAGGATCATAAACAACATTTGGCTATAGCATCATAACATATTATTTTTAGTTGCAGATTGCTAAAATAATTTTGCACCAGGTCAACATTTCGACACAGCATGTCAGCAGAATTATGATGTGCGTTGTGCGGCATTGGAGTTTGCTTTCTTATTGCAGAGTTTACTTTTGCACTTGCCAGTAAGCATTAAAAAAGAAAGAAAGACTGAGTATGCCTAGTGTCAATCTAACTACCTTCCCTTCCTCGCTCATCTATACGTGTCTTCAAAACCTTTCTTCTCTTCGGTGAGGTGGAAGCAGGCTCAGCTGTGGAATCCTGCTTATTGTCATTGATTGGAGGATCACTGCTCTTTTCTTTTAAAGTAATCCCAGAATAATTTATAGTATTGACACTTTTACTTTTACATTCTGAAGTTAACTCAAAATCCAACCCCCTTGAGCAACCTTTCACATTGCTTGGTATATCTTCTTTATTTTCCATGTTCTTTTGATCTGCTTCAGTGTCTTCAGCAGTTTGGGTAACAGGGTCTGGGGCTTGCGGTTTTGGTAGCTCAGGAGATGCAATGCTTACAATATTGTCATCTTCCTCATCATCTGAAAAATCAAAAACTGCTCTTCTCTTTCTGTTACTTGCATTGCCAGAGCCCCTCCTGTACTTTAGTCCCTGTTCGTCATCACTGCTATCAGCATCTGCTTCTTCCTTTGCACATATTTGTGCATCAGCAGTAGCTGAAAATATTGACAGCGTGAGATATACAGTAGTAAGCTACAAAGAATATAGACTAGATGTATGCTCAGAGTTATACGCAATGAAAGTAAAGGAAAAATATTAAACATGAACATTTGTGGGACATACCTGCAACACTTGCTACAGCTGCAGGATTAGTGGTAGCTGGAGGCTTCGGTTTTGCTGATGCACGGCCCCACATGTTAGCCAGCGATCCACCATTACCAGGCATGGCCTTGCCATTCTGAGCTTTATTTTTGTTTGCATGGGCAACAATTGATGGTTCTTTGGAAACAGGAGCATTGGCAGCTTTATCTAATACTGTGAAACTATCCTTCTCAGACTTATTGCCTGCTCCCTGCTTTAGACTAGACACTCCAGGCAAATCCTGCTGCCGAGCAGTAACAGACTGCTCCTTTGGGGTAACACTAGGTTTTGACTGTGCAGCTACCGCAGCACCATTTACAGGCTTTGGTGGCAATGAGCTCACATGCTTCCCACTGGATGTTCGCTTGACAAAAGAATTGAAAACACCACAAAATCTGCACATAATTGAGAATAATGATCATGGATAAAAGTAACATATACGACATGCATATAAAACGCAAAGTTTGCATCAGGGTGTTACCATTGAAATTTAGCTATTGTTATATATTACTGTATCTCCATCTCTATGTGTTTAGTAATGTATTTTCATCTGGTTATGCCTTCACTTACAATTCCTTTCTAGGTAGTAGGTATACCTACTTGACACTTGGGAGGAAAACCAAGGGGGCTAAGAGAACAATACCTATTATCTCTCAAACAGTTCTCTTCATCAAAAGGTTGGTTGAAAAGCTCTTCTGCCTGAACAAATTCAGGATTCCATAGTACCGCAGTATCTTTTGGAATAGATGCCTGGATACTGTAGACCTGAACCGAACAAGAATCTTTGAATGCTTGTCTTGCTTCTGCATGGAACAAAGATATTAACTATTCAGGTAAGAAGTTTGGCACTACAAAACAGCATATCTCTAGGGAATGAAGACAAGAAACATTTCAGATCCAACATTTATCTTAGAGGGGAAGCCTTAATTTTGGAAAATGCACCATAAGAATAGAAATTCATGCATTACCTTCAAGTTTTGGGCCTGAAGTGAGCTTTACACAATAATTTTGGGGATTATTCTTCAGCCACCCTGACACACTGTAAATCACTTGGAGGTCGGCTCCATTTTTGTCGACAAACTCCTGAAGCAACCTGAATGATATTTGGAAACTACATAAGTCGCGCTCATGATATTACAGTTTTCCAGGGCAAATGTTATAAGGCTGAAATGTTACCTCTTGGCATCATTTGATGATACAGAGAAGTTCCGACTAAGCCATTTATACGAAATCTGTTACAGAAGCACAAAGAAAATGTTGGAACATTGGCACTGGGAAAAGTATATCAATAACAAAAAACCTAACAATGGAGACAAACTAGAGGAGTAAGCAACAATCCCAAGTAGCAAAGGCATATCATGGCTTCATCATATTCAGTTCAAGTAACACAATGTGCTTTCATCACTCCTGTGGACAAACTCATCAAACGTAGATATCTCATTAACCCATTTTCATCATTTGTGAGAATGCCACGCAGAACAGAATTAGACAAACCTAAACCAATTATAATATGACAACTCAGCGAATCGCATCCGCAGGTTTCAGCGAGGAGTTGCAGTAAATCACATCTTAGTGTTAAAAGAAACATGAATCAAATTACCTAGTAATCTATATTCGATACAGGAGCTAAGTACAATGCACAAATGAAACTCATGCCATTTTTCTCTTTATTCTTTGATTTTTATTCTAAGAACGGAGAGTGCACTGCATCAACAAATATGCAGGAAGCAATGCAATTTTGCGCTATTTCCTCACACAGTCAGACAGTGGTAACCAGAACAAACCATAATCGTAACAAGCATCAGCAACAACCTCAGAAAGTTGACCTCGCCCTAACCACGCCAAAATGAGCAACAAAACCGACGGAATCCATGGCATCTAAACCCCCAATCCTAGGAATCTACGGAACAGCTCAGCCACGCTCCGCGAAATCGAGCGGAGAATTTAGAGAAAGGGGTCGATTCCATCATTACCACGCGAAGCGGGTCGGAGAAGAGGGCGTGGATCTGGGGCAGCAGGTCGAGCAGCGACTGGTCCACGGCCCCTCCCGCCATCCTCCCGCGCCAGAAGGTTCTAGAACCCTCCGCGCCTAGAGTTCTCCGAATCGAGGGGAAGAGGAAGGTTCTACAATCGAGGGAACTAGGGTTTCCGAATCGGGGGAAGAAGAAGGGCCGCGAGGAGGGGCGCCGCGCGCGGGATTGGATTGGATTGGAACGGCCGAACAGAGGCCACCAGAGGCGGTTTCCCGCCTCTCTAATTTCTTGGCGGCAGGCATTGGACCGGATCCCCCCGCCCCCGCGTTCTGGTGCACGGGTCACTGACAACACGGACCACGAGGAAATCAGTCCTTCGGTGGGCACTCCTGTCATTCGGGGGTCGTGATGGCATCGGAGGCGCATTGCGCTTGTCCGCCTTGGAAGCGGATGGCTACTTGACGCGAGGCGGTTATCGTAGGGTAGCCCGCGCGTCAGCCAGACACCCCTCGTCTCTGGGCCCTGGGCCTCTGGCTCGGTGAGGCTATCGCGGCGGGCCGGCTGGCGGCTGCCTATGATTCCGGCAAGACACATCCCATCTTTCTCAGACGAGGGACGACTTTTTCTTTTTTTTACGAGTGACGATTTTTCACGCCTCGTGTTGCAATCACTCTGCAAATAATTTTTAGCTACTTTAGCATTTGCATGAAGCGCAGTAAACAATCAAGAACAAGTCAACATCATTTGCCATCGTTTAGTTACCGCTCGCTACACAACGATGGTCGATGGTAAGCCAGCACTAAACAATCCGCATGTCAGTATACGACGACATGCATTATAAAAATAAGAGAGTGTGTCTATTTATCGGTCGATCGAATTTTATAACGTTGCATATATTATTCTTTAATATTATATATTATTCTTTAATATTGCAGATGTTATTCTCCTCTGTTACATATAAATGAAATATGAAGTATTATGCATGATACGAGAATAATACATTAAAACATAGTAAATATCATATGTAACATCAAGAAAATCTGCCACATTTCCTTCCCTAAGATCACAAAATATTTTGAAATATCGAGAATAATATTTGCAACAACCAATGACAATATTTGCAATATCAAAAAATTTGACTGATTTTCTTCTAAAAATCTGTCGGCGGATAAAAAAAGATGGAACAGCTCTAGTAAACGAGGCAGAAAAGATGATGACTTCTGTTCTGCAACAAGCAATGACAGCAACAAACGGGTTAATGCCATACTCCTACGTACTCATCTTCCTCAAGGAGCTGGAGGAACTCTTCCATTCGGGGGACGAGGCCTTCCGACGGCGGGTGCTTCTTGGCCACCCTGGCGAGACGCTTAATCCACTCCGTGTCCGGGTCGTACCTATGGAGCCTCCCCGCCCGATGGTACTCCTCCATCGTCATGTCGATGTATGCCTACGCGTCCGCGATCGCCGCCCGGACGAACTCCCGTTTCATCGCCTCCCACCGCTCCCGCGAAGTTAGATTCGTTCTCTCCAGAGGGCGAGCGGAGATGCTATGGGCCTTGGCCTTCCTCTTTACTTCTTCCGGCGGAGGACGGTGCAGGTCCTCCTCGGCCCTGTCCCTCTCTGACCCTGCGTGCTCCATGCCTCTCGATCTGGCTTGAGATCTCGGTCACCGAATTCTCCAAGATATATCTTCTACCTCGTGCGTTGTTGGATCAATCTGTAGCTGCATCGTAACCTTTCTGTTTTCAACGGGCAGAACCGGAGTTGTATACGGATCAAGCACTGCTAATTGGATTGAGTTTCTTTTGGAAGTTGTTTAGATTGGTTATTAATAGGCTAATTCATCAAATTGTTTGGTTTGGTTTGGATTCCTCCTAAGAGGAAATAGTTTGGGAGTAGTTTAGAGTGGGTTGCATTGGTTTGATTCACAAAACAATTTAACGATCCGATTCTTGATGTGGGCCCACATATAAGTTTGTCGGTGCGGAATCTGGTCGACAAGTAAATATTAGTAGTTTTGTCGTACGTTAGATCGGTTATGGCCTAGCACGCAATGACACATGATTTATACTGGTTCGGGCAATGTGCCCTATGTTCAGTTCGAGGTCGGTCGGTTGACTGTATTCCTGAGCCCAGGTGCTTGAAGTTTGTAGTGGGAGTAAGGCCCGGTCCTGCTCTGGTTCGAGTGGAGGAGAGTGACGTGGGCTTGAATGTGCGCTAAGTGTTGGAGAGAGTGTTCGAGTGCGTATGAGTGTCAGAGTGTCTTGAGAGAGCCAGAGAGTCTCCCTCCCCAAGGGAGAGAGAGCACACCTCCCTTTATAGTTCAAGGGGATGGCCTTACTAGTCTAAGAGAGGGAGAGAAAAGGTGCACGAGTGCTGCCTAATCTTGTTAGTGCCCACGTCTCGGGTACGGGATGGCCATCGCCCTCCATCCCTGTTCATCTCATTTGGTCGCTCCGTCATGACAGGTAGGTAGCATAGTGTTCGCTTGACATGGTGGGATGGCACTGTGCAGTGCGTGCACAGGGTGTGGTGGGGTACGGTCTTCTGTATGGTAGTTTACTTGAGTGCCTCTCCTTATTCGTTTCACCTACTCCCCTAGCCTATACCAAGCGGGCGTCCCCGGTCGGCCCCGACCGTGTCGGTCGGGGGAGCGGTGTGAGTCGGTCCGGCATATCCCCAGTTGAGGGAGCTCGGTCGGAGTCGGACCGTGGTACCGACCGGGCCTCTTGGCTGGAGGCACCGGTCGGTGGCCGGATCATGGTCTCAGCCGGGCATTGCATATCTGGACCGGCCCAGGCGTGCATTATCGTTGCGCCTCTTGTTGGGCTATGCGTTGTGGAAAAGCGGACCCATTGGGGACCCCGGGTCTATGGACCCATCAGCAGCCCTCAAGACCCTTTGTGGCTTTTTGAAGCCGTGAAAGGGCTTGTTGGATTTTGATTGGTAGGTTGCTGCCCTGTTAGGAGGGACAAACGGGAGCGTCGTTCAGCTTTGTTTTGAGCCGCATGTGAACACTAGCTCTGGATTCCTGACGATAAGGATAAGCTTCGCGCGGATACCTTACCGTCGCCTTGTGCCTAGGATGGTAGCCGGTGGCCTGGCTACAAATAGGACTGCTTATGCATCTGGAGTCCTCATGGCTTGAGTTATAGCGCTGGTTGGTTTGAGGCTTTTATTCTTCGCTAGGGGTAGCTTCGGCTATACTTCATGATGCCGGAAGACTTCTCGTAATGGGTGCTCAGATGCTCCTTCCCTTCGTAGTCTCTTTGGGTATGTCCAGGGGCCACGATGCTAGAAGAATTCTCGTAAGGAGAGAGCATTATGCATCCCGACCGGGTCTTGTCCCAGTTGCTACAAAGTGAGGAGAGAACTTTGTTCGAGCGCAGCTTTCTTACATGCGCTCTTTCTTCTCCTAACGCCCTGACACTTCTTGCTTTGAGGTGTAGAGCAGCCCCGAGGCTATTCACGCACGCTTTGCATGATACTGTAAAAGCCTTTTTTTTAGCTTAATGAAAGCTTTCATTGTTATATGTTTCCTATGCCCATCGCGCCGTGGAGGCGGGTTGTCATTGGGACTTTGGCGTTTTCCCCCTTTGTTTGCGGTGCTGTGTAGGGTTGCTGAGTAGGATCAGGTGCCCATCCCTCGAGGAGAGGATTGGCGAAGGTTGCGGAGGCACACCGAGTAGATATTGGCGCCCAGCCCCCGAGGAAAGGACTGGCAAAGGCCGCGGAGGCACGTCGAGTAGGTATAGGCACCCAGCCCCTAAGGAGAGGACTGGCGAAGGCCGCGGAGGCGCGTCGAGTAGGTATAGGTGCCTAGCCCCCGAGAAGAGGACTGGCGAAGACTGTGAAGGTGCGTCGAGCAGATATAGGTGCCCAGCCCGGGGGGGGGGACTTTGCTGGTAGTCCGTCTTCTGTCAGGTTCGCGTGAGTGGACCCGGTGGGTCTAGCCCCTGAGCCTGCGGCTGACTGGGCAGTCGGTCTAAGGCTGAATCTTTCCAAGGTGGCGGACTCCTGTGTTCCCACCGGTCAGTATGAGGTGATCCCTATTGCGGGTTGGGGTGTCCATCTGTGCGTGTTCCTGACTGCGAACCGTGTCACCGATCAGATTCCCAAGTCGGGATCTGGCGGCTCGAGCCCCTGAGCCCCATTGGGCTCGGTCGGGGTCGCGTCTTTTCCTGCGTCACCCCGTCCGCGGTTTCCGCAACCGGAGGGGTTGAGCTGACGCCACTTGCCTCGATGGCTCGAGTGGTAGGCTCGATGAGCTCCTAACAGGCATGTCCGAGTGGAATCCAGGTCCATTGTTCGTGACGGGGTCGGCATAGCCCTCATGTGGTATTTCACTGCTCCTTGACCCGCCTCTCGGCAGATGCCCGAGCCGTCCGACCGACTCGGGCGGCCCGTTGGCCTCTCCTTGATGGAGATTCTATGGGCATGGCTCGTGGTCAAGATCGAATGAGAAGTTGAGATGACCCTGTCCGCTTCTGAGCGGGTAGGGCGGAGGCCGCTGGGGCTCATCTGCTTTTCCCCTAGCTCCGTTTGACGCGAGGCGGCCTTGAGTCCTTCGCGGACCAGCCTTCGAACCTCGGTCGGCCGCGACTTGTTTCGATTAAGCTGGATATTGCTTTGTGACATGATGCAAAGCAATGTAATGCGATGATTGAATGTATGAATGAATGCATGCATGCATGAGATGGATGAATGAAATGAATGAGTGCTCTTGTACTGGGAAAGAGAACGGAGGGTCGGTAAAATTATCTCGGTCGGGTTTCTAGGCATCGCCCCTCCCACGATTTCCGCAACCGGAGGGGTTGAACCGACACCACTTACCTCGACGGCTCGAGTGACAGGCTTGGGGAGCTCCTAACGGGGCATGCCCAAGTGGAATCCGGATCCGTCATTCATGACGGGGTCGATGTAGCCTTTGTGTGGTATTCCATTGCTCCTTACCCGTCTTTCGGCAAATGCTCGAGCCGTCCGACCAACTCGGGTGGCCCGTTGGCCTCTCCTCGATGGAGATTCTGACGATGGACCCCTCCAAACCCTGCCTGGGAAGGTAGAGGGTCTTTTGAGTCGCGGTGATGCCCATTTTGCCTTTTACTGACTCGGCTTCTCGTGCAGCCTTGGAGTCGAACTTGGAGATGACCCGAGCAGCGGTCGGTCGGAGTAAGGAGGCGATGGCCTGGTCCCTGGAGGAGCGAGCTGCCCTTGAGGGAGAGCTTGACCAACTCCACAACGTGGCACAAGTGGTGGTTGTTGAGGTGCTCGAATCGGGCCCGAGCACCAACGCGCCCGCCATCCAGCTCGCGGAGATCCCGGATGAGGTTGAGGCGTTCATCTCCAAAGGCGTGTTCTACGGGGCGTCGAGGGTGCTGACGTCAGTGGTGACCCACCATCCAACCCTAAACTTCAAGGCCATCTGCGGAGGGTATGCTGATGGATGGAGCACGGACAAGATCCAGGTGCTGGGGGAGAGCTTGGTGCCGCACACGCAGGCGGTCACCGAGCATACCACCCCGTAGTGGGTGACGGAGGCTCGCCGCTCAGAGGAGGCTGCAGGCGTGGGTCAGGAAGGCATCGCCAATCCTAATGAAGCGGTGGAGACCGGGTCGGAGTAGAATGTCATCCCGACCACAACTGAGACGCCTTCATCCACGCCAACCGCGTCGCCAGCCAACGCGACCGGGGGGCAGTCGTAGAATTTCATAGAAGTAGTTAGCTCTTTGTATTATGATGAATTTCGCGGGGGACTGAGAGTCCCCAAATGAACAATTTAAGTTTTTTGTGATCATATTAAACATGAAGGGGAGCTTGTCCCGCCCGTCCTCATTTTTGCCCTTAAGTAATTCTACTTCTTACCCTTTTTCTTTCAAACCTGCCCGTTGACCGTAGGCTGCAACTTTTTGAACCCGAGCATGGCATGCGAGGCTCAGCTGCTCGTAACCGTAGGTCATGGCGGGGTTTGGTCGGTCAGGAGGCTGAAGCGTAAGTTACTTAGGGTAGTCAGAAGAACGGGACACCCTTTCGTTCGGGCGCGGTGCGTGATTGCACGAAAGTAAGGAGGGGGTGGTACCATACCCCCGTGGAGCCCCCGAGCGACCCAGGCCGAGAGTGCTTGGGATGGGGCGCTATAGGAGAGTGTCGAATGAAAATGACTATTAAAAACCAAGTTAGGGAAAGAAACGATGTAATTGTTCAATGTTTCATGAGTTGGTTAGGTTGTTGCCGTCGTTGTCCTTCAGTGGGTAGGCGCCTGGTCAGATCACCTTGGCCACCGTGTACGGTCCTTCTTGGTCTTCTTGCCCTGATGTGCGGAGGGGCCCTTATCCTGGACCTCATGCTTGGCCTTGCCCTTGTCCCGACCTCTGTTGAAGACCACCCCGACCGCCTCCTCACCGGAGGCATGGTTTGTGGCGATGTCAAGCAGGTCACGGGTGGTACGGGGCTTCAAGCAGCTGAGCTTGTGGACTGGGGTCTTGCAAGTTGTTCCAGAGAGGAACACACTGATGACGCGTCGATGACATCAGGAAGGGAGTTGGATTGCCTTGAGAACCTATGGATGTAATCCTGCAGGGACTCGTCGGGCTCCTGCTTGCAGCTCTTGAGGTCCCAAGAATTCCCAGAATAGACGTACATACCCTGAAAGTTCCCGACGAAGACCTTCTTGAGGCCCGCCCAGTCGTGGATGCTATTGGGCGGTAGGAATTCGAGCCATGCCCGAACAAACTTCTCTACGCAGATGGGGAGGTACTGGATGATGAAGTAATCATCATCCGCTCCGCTAGCTGGGCAGGTGAGCTGGAAGTCTTCGAGCCATACACTAGGGTTCGTCTCCCCAGTGTACTTGGCAATGTTGGTGGGTGGTCGGAAGCACTACGGAAATGGCAATTTCTTAATGCGGCGACCAAAGGCCCGTGGTCCCGGGCGGTTCGAGCTAGGACTCCGGTCGCCGTATCGGTCACTTGGTTGGCCGCCACGCCTAGGGTGCGTCTCCTCGTACTCCTCGGCAGGCCGGCTGGGGCCTACACCGCCCACGCTCGCCGCCACCTGGTGGACATCGACGTCATGTTGAGCCAGATGTTGGGTGTTGATGACGATGCTAGCGTCACGGTTCGGCCTGAGCCGCTTGCGGACATGCGATCGGTCGTGGAGTAGGTGCCGAGTCGGGTTGCGGCACAACCGCGACGCCCTGCCCTGCTCGAGGCGGCTGCTGTGGTGGGTGGACAGAGCGATTCGACTGGTGCAGCCCCAACACCCCGGTCGGTCAAGAGGCCGCATGCCGCTGTCGCGGCGCGGACCTCTCCGCCTGCTAGACAGCGGCGGTCTTCACCAGTGCCCGAAGGTTCCGGTGGATCGCTTGCTCCTGGGGGTCGGCGGGCTTAGGGAGGCTGCGTAGTAGCATCACCGCGGCAGTGATGTTCTGGCCAGCCCGAGCGAACTAAGGGGGATTGTCTCCCCCCGGCGAGGATGTTGTGCTGGATTTGGCGGGAGCAGCCTCGAGCGCCGCTTGCCGGGTTGCACATGTGCGGCTCAGAGCTCTGCGCTGGGTGCGCTGGCGCAGGTGTTTGTCAGCTCTGTTGCCGCTGTTGCGGCTCGTCGCTGCGCTCCTGTGCGCGCGCCAAGGCCTCCGCATGATGGTCTGGGAGGGTGTGAGTCTGCCGGGCCCCCACCACCTCCAATGGCTGTCCCGGGGCATCCGCCATGGCGCACTCCCGGGACTGGGGATGACTAGGTGCCATAAAGTCGCTGATGCTGGAGCCGTCGCTCTCAACCTCTTCATCGCAGAGGTCATGAAAGGAGGCAGGGGCATAGCCCACCATCCCCACAAACTCGGACGTGAGAGGGGGCGGCGTTATGGCCCTCCGAAGCCCCTGTGCATCCGCGTCCACGGGGGATGCGAGGCCGTAGGGAAACCGACCACGTGGCGAGCACGGCGGAGACATGGGGTCCCTACGGAGAGCTAGCGGAAAGTGTTGAACAGTGAATATTGGACGATGTCTATGTCACTCACCGTGGGGTTCAAGCCCAATGTGGACTCGAGGTGGAGCGCAAGAGCCTCGACGTCGATGTCGTCTAGTGGCTCGGGATCCGTGGAGGGCGCTCCTCCTCCTGGGGATGCTGGGGCGGGCGCCTCCTCACGGAGGCAAAGTACACTGAGCTGGTCGGCGACGAAGTCCAAGCTCCCGAAGCGGAAAGTCTGGGACGACGTGAAGAAGGGTGGAACCCACATCCCCCCGAGTGGGGGCGCGGGAAACTCCAGCGAGCTGAAGCGAATCGTATCGCTCGAGCTCGCCATGCCAAAAGCGGCAGGAAGTGGCCATCCGATGACCGAAGACGCGAATGCACGGCGTTCTCCCCACGGATGGCGCTAACTGTCAGTGTGGAATCTGGCCGACAAGTAAATGTTAGTAGTTTTGCTGTGCGTTAGATCGGACATGGCCTAGCACGCAATGACACAGGATTTATACTTGCTCAGGCAATGTGCCCTATGTCCAATTCAAGGTCGGTTGTCGACTCTATTCCTGAGCCCAGGTGATCGAAGTTTGCAGTGGGGGTACAAATGGGTGAGGGATGAGAAGGGGGTGTCCGAGACCCGGTCGTGCTCTGGTCCGAGTGGAGGAGGGTGACGGGGGCTTGAACGTGTGCTAAGTGTTGGAGAGAGTGTTCAAGTGCGTATAAGCGTCGGAGTGTGTCGAGAGAACTAGAGAGTCTCCCCGCGAGGGAGAGAGTGCGCGCCCCCTTTATAGTTCAAGGGGACGGCCTTACAAGTTAGAGAGAGGGAGAGAAAAGGTGCACGGGCGTGCCTAATCTTGCCAGTGCCCACGTCATCTGGTACGGGATGGCTATCGCCCTCCATTCCTGTTCATCTCGTACGGTCGCTCCGTCATGACAGGTAGGTAGCATAGTGTCCGCCTGACATGGCGGGGCGATAGTATGCAGTGCGTGCGTAGGGCGTGGCAGGGTACGGTCTTCTGTATGGTAGTTGACTTGAGTGCCTTTCCTTATCCGTTTCACCTACTCCCCGGGTGCATACCGAGCGGGTGTCCCCAGTCGGTTGTCCCGGTCGGTCCCGACCGTGTCGGTCGGGGGAGCGGTGTGAGTCGGTCCGGCGTATCCCCGGTCGGGGGAGCTCGGTCGGAGTCGGACTGTGGTCCTGGCCCCGACCAGAAGGCCTGATCGGGGTGCTGACTGTTCCTCCTAGCCGGAGGCGCCGGTTGGTGGTCGGATCACGGTCTCGGCCTAGCGTTGCATATCTGGACCAGCCTAGGCGTGCATTATCGCTTCGCCTCTCGTTGGACCAGGCGTTGTGGAAAAGCAGATCCATTGGAGATCCCAGGTCTATGTTCCCTTCAAAGTCCAATTATACTATTTTGCACAAAGTAGAGGACATTTAAACTGAGTTATAGCCAACAAATTTTGATCAATTTCACTAAAATTTTAAAGTGTGAACGCGAGGTTTTAATTATAGGGTTCGACTTTTGACCCGGGATCTACATGTATGTTTAGCCATACTATTTTACACAAAGTAGTGGGCAGTCAAATTGAGTCATCTCCAACAAACTTTGATGAATTTTGCTAAAATTTTAAGATGTGAACGCGAGGTTTTAATTCTAGGATGTGGCTCTTAACGCGGGGCCCAAATGTATATTTAGCCATACTATTTAACACAAAGTAGCGGGTAGTCAAACTTTGTCATCTCCAACAAATTTCGATCAATTTCGTTAAAATTTTAAGGTGTGAACACGACATTTTAGTTTAGAGTCCAGCTCTTGACGCAGGACCCACACGTCGGACTTACATTTATTTCAAATATATACGAGTTTTTTTTATATGAGCCCATAAGTTTATATAGCAAACTATAGTTTTTTTATAGCAAACCCATAGGTTGTATCAACTAATAGGTGAATTGGCTTGGGTTTAGATAATATAAATATGAGGTGAGTTGGGTTCAAAAAATAAATTAACTTGATGTGGATTGGGTGGATTAGAGTTGGATTACAATCCAATTAGCGGGCCTATACGGATGCGTCTGCTCTAACGGTAATACGATATACAATCAGAGTCGTAGATGAATCTTGGACCTCTGCGTGCCCTTGCTTTGCCACTGATTTCTTCACCGACATACGTGTATACGAGAACGGCAGGCCATGGACATGGAGTCCTTGCATGGTGTTGTTAGCAAGCAGTTTCACACGTCCTGCGGCTCTCCTTGAATGTAGCTAGATTAGTTAGCTCCATGACTGTGATGTACTTGTACAAAAGGCGTAAGCCTCTGATGAATACGATTGAGTTGTCCTCATTCTTCTCACCTCCGCTTACATGGTATCAGAGCCTCTGGTAACATCACTTCCCTCTCTCCCAACTCTTCCTCAACACGAATCGTTGTCGGTAATGGCACCTCTCTCCCAATTACCCACACTGGTTCTTCCTCTCTACCCACTACCTCCAATCCTCTCTTCCTGAACAATGTTCTTGTCTCTCCCTCACTCATCAAGAACCTTATTTCAGTTCGTGCTCTTACACGTGACAATCCTATCACAGTTGAATTTGACGATTGTGGTTTCTCTATTAAGGATCGGCACACCCAGGTGGTGATTCTCCGTAGTAACAGCGAGGGCGATCTCTATCCACTGCACCCGGCAACCCTTGCATCCAACCACTGCCTCGCCGCCATCTCTGCAGACTTGTGGCACCAGCGACTTGGCCACCCCGGGAACGAATCCTTCCGTCGTCTTCTTCAGTCTTTTGATTTCAATTGTAATAAGGAGCCCTCACATACTTGTCATGCTTGCCGTACAGGCAAACATGTCCGTCTTCCATTTCATTCATCTACTCCTAAAACTACAGTTCCTTTTGAATTGATTCACTGTGATGTTTGGACCTCGCCTGTCTTAAGCTTTACTGGATTTCAGTACTATCTTGTTCCACTAGATGATTTCACACACTTCGTCTGGACATTCCTCCTGCGCCACAAATCTGACGTTGCCCAACATATCATGTCTTTTCATGCTTATGCTCGTACGGAGTTCAATAGCTCCATTTGCGCTTTCCAAACAGACAATGGACGCGAGTTTGACAACTCTGTCCTTCGTCGATTCTACTCCACGCACGACGTTCTGCTCAGGCTCTCCTGCCCCTACACTTCTCAGCAGAACGGCAAAGCTGAACGGATCCTGCGCACTTTAAATGAGGGCGTTCGTGCATTGCTTCTTCACGCTGCTCTTCCTCCCGTCTTCTGGGTCGAAGCTCTCCACACCTCGACCTATCTTCTGAATCGCAAACCCTGCAAACCCCGATCACTGTCCACACCATTTTCCCTACTCTACCACACTGATCCTGACTACATGTCACTAAGGGTTTTCGGTTGCCTGTGTTACCCAAACACCCAAGCCGCAATCTCTAATAAACTCTCACCGCGCTCTGCAGCTTGTGTGTTCATTGGTTACTCGCAGGATCACCGTGGATACCGGTGTGACAACATGTCGACGCGGAAAGTGCTCACCTCCCGGCACGTCTACTTCGACGAAGCAGTCTTGCCCTTTCGATCGGGCACTGCCACAAACTCTCCAGCATCCTGTGCGTACGATCTGTGGCATCCGGATCTTCGCGCAACAGAAGATGAGCCACCTCCACAAGCGTCGCCAACAACGCCAGGTGCACACGGCTCTCCGTCCACTTCGCCACAACCCCCCTCGCCAGTGCACGGTGCGCACAGCTCCCCGTCGGCTTCACCACGAACACCGTCGCCAGCGCCCACCTCGTCGCCACCAAATCCGGCGCCCAGTACATCGTCATCGACACCAGATCCTGTGGCTCCTATCTCGTCACTAGCCCCGGCCGCCCCTCAAGCCACTCACCCCATGGTGACTAGGGTGCGTGTGGGGACGTTCAAGCCCAACCCCCGCTATGCCGCGACAGCAACCACGACGACCATCTCGCCCATCCCGCGCATGGTGAATCAGGCGCTCAAGGATCCCAACTGGAACAAGGTGATGCAGTCCGAGTTTGATGCCTTGCTCGCCAATAACACGTGGGAGCTCGTTCCCCGTCCCCATGGTGCTCACATAGTCAGCGGCAAGTGGATCTTCTGTCACAAATTCAAAGAAGATGGAAGCTTTGACCGGTACAAGGCACGTTGGGTCGTCCGCGGCTTCACCCAACGTGCCGGCATCGACTACGGCGAGACGTACTGCCCGGTTGTCAAACCAGCCACAGTGCGCACGGTGCTCGCTCTCGCCGCGCAGCGCCAATGGCCGGTTCACCAGCTCGACGTCAACAACACCTTTCTTCACGGTGTCCTCGACGAACAGGTCTACGCTCGACAACCCGCTGGCTTCACTGACAACCAGAACCTGGTGTGCTGCCTCTCCAAGAGCCTCTACGGCTTGAAGCAGGCGCCCAGGGCCTGGTACCTGCGGCTGGCGACATCCCTCGGCTCGATGGGATTCCGGGCCACACGCTCTGACAGCTCCCTCTTCGTTCTGCGCCGCAACAAGGAGTCTGTGTACCTTCTCCTCTACGTGGATGACATCGTGCTCACAGCCTCTTCCAGCGAGCTGCTGCGCTGGGTCGTGAGCACCATCAACGCCGAGTTCAAGCTCAAAGACATGGGGGCCTTCCACTACTTCCTCGGCATCCAGGTTCAGCGCAACGCCGATGGATTCTTCCTTCAACAACAGCAGTACGCCCTCAACTTGCTTGATCGCGCCGGCATGACAGACTGCTGGCCCTGCGACACACCCGTCGACACCGCCGGCAAGCTCTCCAGCGACGCTGGCTCCCCTCTGTCAACTGTGGATGCCTCAGACTACCGAAGCCTCGTCGGCACGCTTCAGTATCTGACGATGACTCGCCCCGACTTGCAGTATGCCGTCCAGCAAGCATGTCTTCACATGCATGTCCCCACAACGGCGCACCAAGGCCTCGTCAAGCGAATTCTCCGCTACGTCCGTGGCACCACAGCGCTCGGGCTTCATCTCCGGCACAACAACAACTCCGACCTCGTCGCCTACTCTGATGCAGACTGGGCCGGATGCCCTGACACCCGGCGCTCGACCTCAGGATTCTGCGTGTTCATGGGGGACTCCCTCCTCTCGTGGTCGTCAAAACGACAAACCATGGTCTCCCGATCAAGCACCGAAGTTGAATACCGCGGCGTTGCAAACGCTGTGGCTGAGTGCACATGGCTCCGGTAGCTCCTCAGCGAGCTCGACTGCCCACTGATCAAGGCCACGATCGTCTTCTGCGACAACATCTCCGCCTGCTACATGAGCTCCAACCCAGTGCACCATAAACGCACCAAGCACATTGAGCTCGATGTGCACTTCGTCCGGGAAAAGGTCGCTGTTGGCCAATGCCAAGTTCTTCAAGTACCCACGACACAGCAGCTCGCCGACGTGATGACTAAGGGCCTACCGACGGCAAGCTTCAGAGAGTTCTGAGACAGTCTGTGCATCGTCGGCAACGTCGCTCACACTGCGGGGGGGTGTTAGCAAGCAGTTTCACACGTCCTGCGGCTCTCCTTGAATGTAGCTAGATTAGTTAGCTCCATGACCGTGATGTACTTGTACAAAAGGCGTAAGCCTCTGATGAATACGATTGAGTTGTCCTCATTCTTCTCACCTCCGCTTACAGGTGTGAACCACCGAACCATACATTATTGGTAGGCAATGTGGTGGTGCATGTGGGCGAGAATCAACTTTGCGATGGCATAAGACATAGTAGATCATCTTTTGTTTACGTTTTTTTATTGATTTTTGGTTGGTATCCTCATTCAAAGTGCTTATACGGTTGTACCAGAGATCAGGTTTGTACACTCTAGGAGTCTGGGCACCTGTAGCAGAGCCTGCTGACTGCTGTTCCAAAGATGAATCAATGATCGAGTGCTATTGTTGTATCTTGTATGCTAATGGAGTTGTCATATTAAATGTTAGATTAAGAGCCAAAAGCTCGTTTGGTGACTGAAAATGCTGAATAAAAATTCTCAATGTCTTGCATAACTTGCGACGCCTCCATCTAAGTTTTCTACTAATTGTAACCATCTCGATCGGCCATCAAAGGGCCAGGACTTTGCCAGTTCACTCAAATTAAGGTGGGGACTTCAGTCCAGAATTCTACTGATCCGGTTGATGGATCCCGTCGTCCTGCTCGTCCTCTTCGATGAGCTTGAGGTACTCGCTGATCTCGGGGATGAAGCGGTCGGGCGGCGGCCACCTCCTGGCGATCCTGGAGATGCGCTTCTGCCGCTCCTTGTCGGGATCATAACTATGGAGCTTCCCCGCCCGGCGGTACTCTTCCTCCACCTCGTCCTCTATCATGGCGATGTACGCTTCCGCGTCCGCGATCATCTGCCACGTGAACAGGAGCACCTCCGTGTACCTCCGCTCCCACGGCATCAACTCATGCAACCTCTTCCCCGCCAGAGCCGACTTGCTACAGCGCTGCGCCTGCTTCCCCATGGCGGCGACGGCGGCTTGGCCACGCTCGTCCGCATCGCTTCCTGGTTCCATCGTCGATCTGCCTCTCTCTCGAAGCTCGATTCGGTGTTGCACTTGCATCTAAAGACTCCTGCCTAGACCTCCCACTCTGCTTCTCGGACACGAGACAATATCGAAGAGCCGACTTTGCCTCCGACTCGTGATCGAGACCGAATTCGCTTCATCGTGTTCGTGTACGGTACGCCATGCACGCACGCAGGAGCGGATCTGGGCCCCGAGCTGCCCGAGCTGCAGCCCGGGGCAAGGCCCACAAGCAGTGGGAAGCTGTAACAACCAAGTGTTAAAAAGGTTTAAGAATGGTCATTTTGAGGTTGAGGACAAAATTTGGGTGCTAAGACAGTTTATTGGCAAAAGTCAACTTTAAGTCAAATGTCAATAAAAATGCCAAATTGAGATTCAAATTTAGAAAAAGATGACAAATGCGTGGATTTGGACTTTATGGACAATTGGAACTTAAAGAGACCATTTGAGAAGCAAATGGACCTTAAATTGTCCAAAAATCAAAATGGAGGATGCTCCTGTTCACTAACTGAAAATAGGAATGATTGCCTCTGGAAAAATAGTTCCAAAAGAAACGAATTTTGATTCAAGAGATTTTGAAGAAATCCTATGTGATCTTTTGGTTTTATAGGCAAAATGGAACTTTTATATCAAGCTTAGCATGATCTCCAAGTTTGGCATGAAATAATTGGCATTTGAAGTGTTAAGTGGAAATTCAAGATTTAATTGGAGTAGGGGGTGCTGTTCTGTTAAGAAGTACAGAGTGCAAATTCAGTTCAGTGAAAAGCAAGAAATGGCAGTTAGCTTCAGAGCTAGATTTGGAAGAGAAAAAGAAGGATTTGACTTTTGAGATGAATAAGAGAAATGTAGAGAAATAGGTTCTCTACAAGTTCTATTAAGGAAGTTTTGAGAGTTTAAGTAAAAAAAATGGAATAAACACAATCTGAACCTTCAGCTCAGAAAAATTGACAGTTCTATCAATACTGGAGGAATGAACAGTAACCGTTGGTTTTGGAAGCAAATTTCGAACCCTTAGAGTCAAAATCAGCAGAAACTCCGAATGTATCAAAGATATTCACAGACATTTCCTACAACTTTGTTTAAGGGCTCTAAGCAAGCCTCTGTTGAATTTTAGCCACGAAAATCGACCTGAAGATAATCTGTCAAAGGCTTAGCTGTTGAAAAGGGGAAAAATAGCAGTCAGGTTCAGAAGGAAATTCCCCTCGATTGGTTGGGAATCTGAAGGAGGTGTAGTAAGATGAATTAAAATTTAGCAAATTTCCTACAACTTTTATAAAGGTACTTTTGAAAGAGCAGTTTGGATTTTTTGTCGTAATTGGTTGTTGAAGTTTCTGACCGCAAGGTTCAAAAGGAGAAAATTTAGTTAAGCTGAAGTTCAATGTCCAGAAAAGTTCAGAGATGTTTCACGAGGAAGGAGCTAGATTCAGCCAAAAGTGCAAATCTATGAAAGGTAGAACTTTGGATTTCCTCCAACTTTCATAAAGGGTGTTTTGGATGTGTTGCTGGCCAAAGAAAGCAAAGAATTCAAATTTCTTTGGAGGCTCAAAGTTAGAACTTCATGCTGTCCTCAAGAACAGTGCTGCTTAGCAATCTTTGGTGCAAGTTTTTGAAAAATCTAGTGTGTAAGATATGGGTTCTTATGTGCAAAATGGAACCTTGGTTGTATGTTGAACTAAGATCAATGGAAGTTGGGCAAGATAAAGTGAGTTTGGGCAGTTAAAATCGAACCCAAAGTGGAGCAAATGGCTCTGCCGAGAGGTCTGACGAAACTGAATTGTTTGATTCAGTTACAATCTTAGTTTTGTCAGAAACTTTGGAGCTCGAATTCATGGTCTTAGAGCGATCCTTTCAACGTGAAGCAAAAATAATAAATGGAGTGCTTGGGATTCTCTACAAGTTTGTCTAAGGGAGATTAGAAAGTTTGGATTGAAAATTTGATGAATTTTGGGCCTGAAATTGTTGGTTGGAAGAAAAACAAAAGAAAGAGGAAAAGAATGGGGGGGCGGGGGGCAGAGAGAACAGAGGAGGAAGCGTGCCGCAGCATGGCACCTCTGTGCGCTGGCCAGCACGACGAGCTGAGCCACATCCCCGCCCACACCAGTACACCAGCGAGCTGAGGTGGCAGCCATGCGCGGTGAAAAGCTTCAAATAAGTACTGCTCCCGCCCTTGCTCTTATCCATTTTATTGTGTCACCGTTCTTTTCTTCTCCCGACCAAGAGCAGAGCACAGCAGCGCCATCGCCGGTCGAGTTCGGAGCTCCGCCGCCTCTCCCTTCATTTTTCTCTCGTCCATAGCTCCACCTCCATCCCATCTTCACTCCCGGCCCCTCAGTTCCGCAGCTCCGCGCCGGCGAGCTCGTCCCCGTTGTTCTTCCCGTCCGTCGGCCGCCATAGCCACCTCTCTGGTGAGCCCCCTTGCGCCACCCCTCTCCACCCGAGTTCTTAGCTCTGGGCACCTGCGTGGGTCCTACCAAAGCTCAAGAGCCAGTCCTTGACCGAAGAGCTCTCACCGCCGCCGCCCGCGCCGGCCATGTTCCGGCCTTGCCCGCCGCCGCCGTCAAGAGCCCCTGCGCAGCCCATTTTCTTGAACCAAAACACCACCAGGGGGTGCGCGTGGCCCTAGGGAGCGTAGCGGCCCAGTCCCCACCGCTGGAGACCTTGCCGCCGGCAAGCTAGCGCCGTTACCCGCCGGGAATGCCGCAGTCAAGGTCGGCTTTCTATTTTTGACCAAGCGGGCCCACGTGTCTAAGTCTGTGGGTAGGCCGTGGGTGAGTGAGAAAGTTTTTCAAGGGGGGTGGGGATAATAATAGGTTTTCAGTTTGGAGATAATAGTTTAAATTTGTGTTTTCACTATTTAATTCACCAGAAATTGTAGAAATGTCCAAAAATAGTGAAACCAATTTTATTAGGATTGTTTTATTTTTCCTTTATGCATTAAAAATTCTTAAACCCTAGGAAATATAATAAAATTTAGGTGTTTATTTAATGCCTTTTGATTAAGGTATTTAAATAAATGCCTAACCTTTATTAAATGCATAAAATCATGAATAATGTTTTCTTATTCACAAATTATCATTAAATCATAGGAAATAAGTTTTGAGATTAGAAAATATTTGTAATGTTTTTCTAAAATAAAAGAAAGGGCTTAAGGCAGGTTAGTAAAGAAATTAAAAATCGTGGGTTAGATGTTACGGGTAGAGTTTTGTTGGCTTGCAACTTTATCATGAAGTTAAGTTGTCTAAGTCATTGTTGGCTTGCAACTTTATCATGAAGGAAAGTTGTATCACCATGTGTTCAAAAGTTTGCATCTCTAACTCCTGCATGTACTAAATCATAGATGTCAAAGCTCCTACAGTGGGATTTGTGGAATTCATCTGAAGATTGACAGAGTCCAAGAAATGTTGAAGTGCCTCTTTTATGGAAGGGGTTTTCCGAAGAACTAACATTTGTTGATCCCAGGCAAGCCCCGGTGCATCTATACCTACCTACTTTGGAGTTATTATTTCATGGGTCCAATTATTGGTTATTTTCCATATGAATGCATTAAGTCTAGGAGTTGATTGAAACCTACTCTTGTGCATGATCCTACCTTGTTTAGAGGACATCTTTACCACTTGTTCACTAACTAGTAACTATCCTATGCTTAGCATGCTTAGATACCTATGAGTAACTTTGGTTACTCAACACTAAGGCAAAGATGGTCATATATGTTAATCAAGGAAATGGCCTGAGATTTTGGAAATGCGGACAGAAGCTAGAGATGGTAGTTTCTGTCTGCTAAGTTAATATGGTTCAGGACCGTTTGTTGTCTTAACCTTTGATCAAGTGATTTTACCTGGTTGCTTACTGGGTATGGGACCTGTCGGGGATACATCCCCAATACCCGCAAGGAAGGAAGAAGTCAAACTCCTACTAGGATTCCCCTATAATTCTACTTGGACTCATCTCGTGTAATCCTACTAGGACTCCTCCTTATAATCCGACTAGTACTCTGCCCCCTGGAGTATATAAAGGAGGGCAGGGGTACCTAGCTCGGCAGGTCACACCTCAACACCCAAGCGTAGGGCGCAGTATACAAACACCCCTAAACAGGACGTAGGGTATTACGCTACTCTGGCGGCCCGAACCTGTCTAAATCCGTGTCTTGTGTCCTCGCTTTTACCTTTAAGTTCCAGGTCCGGCGATCCCCCACTACACATTCTACTACCTCGGGTACCCCTTGGTAGACGGCCGGTATAAAACACCGACATTGGAGCCTACCATGGGGCAGATCATCGAGATCATCAAGCGAGCTTGAAGGACCTCATCTTCAAGCCGGCGTTCGCTTTCAAAGTGGGCGCAACCTTTGTCTTCGAGTCCTGACTTTGCATCACCGATGGCATTGGGTCCTTCCAATGCTGAATCATTGACAACCAGGAGAAGAAGCGCCTCGACGGGAACTCTCTTCCACAAGAAGCAGAAAATCTCGCCAAGAAAATCGACAAATTAAACCTCAAATCAAGGTTCGATTGCAAACTCGTACTCCTACGGCGACTTCGGGTTCGACCGTGATTCGAACTCGAACTCCAACGGTGGCTACGGGTCCGATCGCGACTTGAACTCGGAGTCCAACGGCGACTCCGGGTCCGACTACATCTCGGAGTCCAACGGCAACTCCGGGTCTTGCCACGACTCTGAGTCCGATGACGACTCCGGGTTCGACCGCAACACGGAATCCGACGGCGACTCAAGCTTCAATTCCGACTCGAAGTCTGATAGCGACTCCGAGTTCGACTACAACTCAAAAGTCCGACTACATCGCGAGCCCGCCGACGACTACGGGCGGCTCATCGATGATTTCTTTGACTATGTCGCAGGCATTCTGCTACCTCATGTACCCCTTGGTAGACGGCCGGTATAAAACACCGACAAGACCAGCAAAGCCCGGTAGGTTAGTTGGCTCTCTGATCGGGAATATTTCATACCTGTGCTTGACGTGCTGGAGAATGGCAGGGGCGTAGCCTAAAACTCACATGGAGATTAGGCCAGACGTGGGGTCCCATGTGGGGGTGCGTCCCTGGGTTCGGGTAGTCATATTCCCAATCTTTGAGTACGACTAATTGAAAGGTTGTTGTGTACAACCCGTACAGTTGTACATGGCTGGTGGTCGGGTATCTCCTGCAGGATGTAAATCGGTCCGGATCGTCGCAATTCTCGGTTATGAATGCACTTTGATCACCGTTCAGCATCGTAGTGTAATCCAGTTGAGTACAATGTTTTTCATGAAGTTAATATGTTGTATGACTTAGTTCCAATGAGTGCTCAAAAATATTTTATTCATCTAGACCGGTTAGGTAACAACTAAACAGAAATAAAAGAATAAAGTTAAGGTTCCACTTATAGTAAGCCTTTCCGCAAAAATGTGAGTCAGCCAGTACACCAAACAGCTATCATTCAGTAAAAGAAAAACTATCTATATTGGTTAGTCGGGTTAGACTTTCTGAGTAGTTCGTACTCAGGGGATCCTTTGTTGCTGTTTTCAGAAACCCAGGAGGGAACACCGAGGAGGAAGCTCTGAAGAACTAGGGTATCTCATGAGTCTCATGATACCCTAGAATAAAACTTAGACGTTTAATTACTTGCCCCGGACTGGTTTATATTTTAAACTCTTAGTAATGGTTTAACTTGCACTGTTAAGTTTCTTTCAATCCATGGTTTGTAATAAATCATACCTCTGTTATGTATGTAAAATATAATATTTGTTGATGTTATCCCATCGCGGAAGCAATCCGGATGTATGACTATGGAACAAGTCGTGGATGTTTCGAGGAGTCCTAGGGACACTCGACGGACTACCAGACTTATACTGTTTTAAGTGCGTTTCGAATAATTGCTGTTCCGACAGCGATTAGGCGCACTTAAACCAGTTTAAGTTGGGCGGTTCCGCCACAGAAGGTCCTTCATAAAAATGGAATAAAAAGGCTTCCTAGCCCATTAGCCCATCTCGAGGAGAAGTCGGCCCATCAACTGGCTGTCGCCCTAGCCCTCGCAAAATCGCGCTCGGCCGACTCCTATCTGCCCAGGCGTCCGCCCACACCCCCCCCGACTCGCCGCCTCCCATCCCAGGGACTCCCGACCGCCAGGCCCCGTGTCCCCAGCTCCCCACCGACCGCGCGCCACCAGGTCGCTGCCCGGCGCCTAGGTGCCCGCCTGACCGCCTCAGCCCCTCGCCAGCCCCCTGTTGAGTGCCTGAGCGGAGCGGATCCATGATTGCTCCATCACTCCATGAAATAGGTTGATTTCTAGTTTCATTTCTTTTTACATTAAAATTTGCAAAGTCATGAATAATTCATTTCATTGAGCAGGACTGTCATTGAGTATTTGAGTCTCACTTTGCAATTGCAATATTTCATACCTTAGAATGGAGAAATACTATGCTAAAAAAATGCATCAACAAGTGGCGCCGAAAGTATAGAAAGCCGGGTTGAGCAAAAAAGACCACGGATTGAACTTGATATGAGAGATATAGTTGTTGATCCAGGAGAAAGGAAGTCAATTGATGATTTTCATCGTGACATTAGGGATGAGGCAAGGAGAGCATATCTACAAATAGGTCCATATAGGCCAGCTAGTCATAAGTTTTCAAAAATGAAAAAAGATGGTAAAGGCCAATCAAGATGATTTGTTGGATCATGGTTTGATCAATTTGATTGGTTAGAGTACAGTGTAGCCAAGGATGTAGCTTTTTGCTTTTGTTGCTATCTCTTTAAGCCACAACAAGCTGGTTTTCATAATAATGATACATTCATCAAAGTTGGGTTTAGAAATTGTAAGAATGCAAAGGATTCTTTCAAGGAGCATGCTCAATCAATTGATGGCTTTCATAATAATGCAAGAAAGCATGCACTTGATTTTAAAAATCAGAGGCAAAGTGTTAAACATGTGTGGACTGTTACAAGTGCAGCAGAAGAGGAGGCATAGAAAGCTCATTTAACTATCATGTTAGGCATTGTTAGATTTCTCTTTTTGCAAGCTCTAGCCTTTCGTGGACATGATGAGTCTAAAACATCAAGAAATAAAGGGAATTTTATGGAGATGCTTGAATGGTACAGAAAGAAGGATCCCAAGGCTGCACTTGTGACTGGTGAAAATGCTCCAGGGAATAATCAAATGAGTAGTCCAATGGTTCAGAAAGATTTGGCTAGGGCTTATGCAGAGGAGACAAGTGAGTTAATTAAAAGTGAAATAGGAGATCGTTGGTTTGCGGTGCTTGTCGATGAGGCTCGTGATGCATCTATTAAGAAACAAATGGCTGTAGTTGTGAGGTATATACCTCCTCTCCATTTGGTTATTTCATTGGTTTTGTTTAGTTGCTTTCAAGTAACACTATTTTCTCTTTTCTCTTGTAGGTTTGTCAATGATAAAGGAAGTGTGATTGAGAGGTTTCTTAGCATTAAATATGTTTCTGACACCACATCAACTTCACTAAAAGAAGCATTGGATACTATGCTTAGAAGATATGGTCTATCTATTTCTAAGATTAGAGGGTAAGGATACGATGGAGCTTCAAATATGAGAGGACAATTTCATGGGTTACAAAGATTGGTATTGAATGAAAACCCATATACCTTTTACATCCACTGTTTTGCTCATCAATTGCAGCTTGTGGTAGTTTCTATAGCCAAGTGTTGTGGCTCAACTTTTGATTTCTTCAATTATATCATTTCAAGCATCAATGTTGTTAGTGCTTCTTGCAAGAGGAAAGATCAACTCCTTCAAAGTCATCATGATAAGCTTGTTGAGCAGTTAGATAGTAGTGCTATTTTTTCTGGGAGAGGGAAAAACCAAGAAACTAGTCTTGCTAGGCCTGGCGGTGGGGTAGACATCATAAAATATTAGCACGTCTTATGATCATGTGGTCCTCTGTACTGGAGGAGTTGGAGAATATTAGAGAAGATGGAACTTATGGGAAAAGAAAACTACAGCCTCTGGATTGATTCAAAGAATGGAGTCATTTGAATTTGTGTTCATATTACATCTTATGATCAGAGTACTGGAGATGACTCAAGACCTGTCACAATGTTTGCAAAAAAAAATGAAAATATTATTCGTGCAATAGGATTAATTGGCTCTGTGATGAGAAATATGAATGAAATGAGGGGAAATGGTTGGGATGCTCTTTTTGAAGAGGTAAAGGTACCTCCTCAATAACATAGAAATTCCTAATATGAAAGATATGATACCAGTTAGAGGTCGTTTGAGATGTCGTGGTGCTAAATTAATGAGTTACTACCATCATTTTCATCATGGAATTTTCAATGTTGTGATTGATCAAGTTTATTGTGAGTTATACAATCGATGTCTAGAAAGATCAACTCAACTCTTAAGATGTGTTGCTTGTCTTGATCTGAGGAATTCTTTTGTCAACTTTGAAGTATAGAAGTTAGTTGATCTTGCTAAGATTTATAAAGATGACTTATGTGATTATGACTACATAAAGCTTGCGGGTAACCTTCGTATATTCATTGATGAAGTCAGAAATGATGATAATTTTGACACTTGTACTGATCTTGGTAATTGCTGAGAAAATGGTTTAGACTAAAAGAGATACAACTTTTCCTTTGGTGTATCGTCTCACTGAACTTGCATTGATTTTGCCGGTGGCAACAGCAACAGTTGAAAGAGCCTTCTCTGCTATGAATATTATCAATACCGAATGAAGAAATAAAATGAATGATGATTGGCTGAATAGTAGCATGATGTGCTATATTGAGAGGGATATGTTTGCCTCGACTGAAGATGAAAAATTCTAAAGCGCTTTCAAGTTTTAAGAAACCGTAAGATGAATTTGCCAAACGAGGGCTCAAGGTGTGTGTTGTTTAATTGTATTAGTCTATTTCAATACATAATGTTATTTTGCTTTATAAAGGGCTGAGATGTTGAAAATTTTTATGTAGAATTGAGGATGTCGGTACAAGTGGAAGTGTTGTTAATTCATGAAGACATGTATGGTTCTTTTTTTTAAAGACTCTTAATTTGGTACTTTTCTACCTTCAATATTCTACGTATTGTTTGAGTCTTTTGGTTGAACATTTAGAATCTAGGGAATTATATAATTATTTGTGTTCTACTGTTCTTTAAAAAATATGTTATATCTAGAGAAGATTTTAAGTCTCATATTAGTTAGCCTGGGGTGAAACCTGTTTCTGAATCCGCCACTGCACGCGCGAACTTGCTATCTGTCGCCCTGAACTGAACTCAGTTAGAAATTCCATCTCCTATCCTATGCAAACTCGTCGGTTCGGAGAATAGCCATAGCCGTATCTCTTTGACACGTCGTTGAAATATTGTTTTCATTCAACAAATAAATTGGCACATGCGAGGTTCTCAGGCTTACAACCCCGACGTCATTCCGGTGACTTACTGAGAACTGAACTTTTTTTTCAGCGAGTACGAAGCACCTCACTGCCCTTCAGGCCAACCCCTGATTAAACGATACCATCCTACAGACAATCTCAAAATTATAAGCACGACCATAACAGTATTGCCTTCCTTATCGAAAGAAACCATAGGGACAAACTAGACCTGATCATTTGTCGTCGGGTCAGGTTCGGATCGGGTTGTTGGGTTGGAATTTTTGACCAACACCTGACCCTCACATGGTTGGATCGGGTTGGGTTCGGATTTTTGTGTGTAATTTTTAGGTTGGGTAAGGTTTTTTCGGGTCCTGAGTCAAAAAATTTGATCCGCGCCCGACCCGTCACATGGTCGGGTTGGATCAGATCGGGTTTTTTTCCAGGTGGGTCGGGTCGGGTTTGTCGGGTCAGGCGGTCCATGATCATGTCTAAGACAAACTAAGGGGGTGTTTGGATCCTTGGCTAAAGTTTAGCTCGGGTCACATCGAATATTTGGATGCCAATAGGAGGATTAAACATAGGCTAATGAAAAAAATAATTGCATAAATGAGGGCTAATTCGCGAGATGAATCCATTAAACCTAATTAATCTATGATTAGTACATGTTTACTGTAACATCACATGTGGTAATCGTGAACTAATTAAGTTTGATGAATTCATCTCGTGAATTAACCCTTATTTATACAATTATTTTTATCATTAATCTATATTTAATCTGCCTAATTAGCATCAAATATCCGATGTGATCCAGGCTAAACTTTAGCAAAGATCCAAACACCCCTAAGAGTGCAATCTACCGAAATTACAGAAGTCCTGAACAAAAGAAAACCGTCAATTCACCCTTTTTTGAGAGGAGAATTTTCAGCCTGTAGCGCTTCTCCCTGCACAGCTGAACGTTCGCGAGAAAGTCGTCGGTGCCGGTTTTCGTTGTGCTGGCCCGCACGTCAGAGTCATCAGTCGACTCACGCAGCCACGCTGTCTCTGCCCCTGCGCGGCCGCGATCTCGCCGGCCACGGCCAGCGCACTGCCGGGGTCCCTTACTCCGATAGTCCGATCCCTTGTTATCCCCTGCACGCTGCACTTGGCGTGCGCTTCAACTACTCACGCCTGTCAGGCTGCTGTGATCAAGGCCTTCGATTCCCCTGACGAGTTGGGCTTCCGTTGCCGTGGGGTCGCCGGCCACCTGTTCGATGAAATGCTGCGTCGAGCAGTTCCACTCTGGGAGGCAGTTGCCTCGGCTGTGGCGCCGTCTCATGTGCTAGTGAGGCCAGTGAGCAGGGCTTAAGGAAAGATGAGTATCTACAAGAGGGCGTGGCTTATGATGAGGATGTCGCAGCGGGTTCAGTGGTCTGCGTGGAGTTGCTCCTGCGGTCCTGCCTCTCCTGTCAGTGGTGGGCGAAACAGAGAGCCAACGTGCTCCTTATAGGATACGAGTGCTCGATCTTGATGCTGTTTCTGCAGTGAAGCGATCTCCAGTTCTCCAGCCTTCTGCTGCATCTGGGGTACTTGTGGAATGCAAAGGATCAGGTCCAAGCAAGGATGATGTGATGAATTGCGGTCGTGTGCTCTGAGTTTCAGGATGCAAACTGAGTGGCTGAGGAAATGGAGAGCCAGGGGACACTTTGGTTTGCTATATCTAAACCTGTTCCTTCGTCGTCTTTGGCTGGAAATATGGTGATTGGTTAATGTTGAGAGGGTTTGTATCTCTTGCAACAAGAGCACCATGAACATTCTTGAAACCTCCAGTGGATTTGGAGGTGCAACGTGCCAGTAACTAGTGCTTTGACTGATAGAAACAGTGAATTGCCTTGATCTTGGGCATCTTCATGGGTTTGATCAATTCATCCTTACGCTATTATGGAGAGATCCGCTGATTGTTGCTATCAGAGATGCTTCTAGATGAATCATCTCAGAGAGAACAAATTATATAAGCTAAATGTGGTTTAACTCCTGGCTCCTAGCAATATCAAGGAATGGAAAGAACTAGTAACAGCCTCCTCGTATAGTTCTATTGGCTTTGCAGGAAGGGAAGTGAAATCAAGCTGCAATTTTTGATGCCAGACAAATGACACAATATGAAGACAACTAGCAACAGGGCATCTCAAACTATAAGTGCATGCCAGAGGTGTCAAAATGTATATGGTTTCTCAGGAAGTATATCTAAGCAAGAATTCTCTGTTCAAGTGGCATTTTATCTATAGATGGAACCATCTACTGATTACTGGTACATAATACTACTTCAACTTCACTTGTGTGTTACCTTTCTGCCTGGTTATATATGCCTACTGCTCACACATTGTACAAGGTATCTGTTGCAATTTCTTTACTTTAAAAAATATCACGGGACAAGCCTGTAGCTATAAGACCAACTGCAAGTATACTCTCCAAATTTGTGAAATTGTTTAGTTAATTTTTTTTGTTATTAACCACAACTAATGCTCAGAATTACCGTCACTCTTTCTTGAAAAGCAGGAACACAAAAGCCTAACACTAACAAAGATCTAACATAAAGTTATGTTGTCAGTGTTTACACTTAATTCTAGCATTATTTGTAGAATATATAAACTTGATACTTATTCTATCCATAGAGAAAAATTAACTGGCACCGCAAAAAACTTGAACTGTGCTCTTCATCTGGTCCATATAAAAAAAACTTAATGGTATTTTGATATTCATGTGAGAAGACTACTGGGAAATATTTGCGTACATCAGAATATACAATTTTTTGTAACATGGTTGATTCTTGGTATACAAATATTCTATGCGTGATCTTTACTCAGAATAGGTTCATTTCACCTAGGACCTGATAAATGAGAGGCTAGAAGTGGAGCAGATGAAGCCAACTTCCCATCATTGCCAAGGTTGCCTGGAACCGTAGCTACAAAGTTGAATTCTATATTAGTTTCCACATTCATTGTACCTTCCAGTACTTTGACAACAACCGACATTTGAGGCCTCTTGTTGTAATCAATCTGCAAACACCACATGGCGAGCTTCATCATCTGGATCATTTCTTCTTTGTGAATTTGCATTTCATTGCCATTCATACCAATCAAATCTTCCAATTGATCATTTCTTACCTTGTCCTGCAATATGCTAATGAGATGAATGCTTTCTTGGGGTTGGGAATAATCAAGATTCTTTCTCCCACTGATAATTTCCATGACTACTACACCAAAGCTGTATATGTCGGCTTTCTCAGTGATTTGTGATGTCAACCACTCAGGAGCTAAATATCCAGGTGTGCCTCTCATTCTTGTAATCACTTGGCTCTTATCCCTGTCAATCATCTTAGATAGTCCAAAATCAGAAAGTTTTGCATTGAAGTTGTCATCTAAGAGGATATTTTGTGGTTTGATATCCAAATGAGCAATTCGTTGCCTGCACTCTTCATGAAGATAAGCTAGGCCCTTGGCAATATCAGTGATAATCCTGCATCGTGTATGCCAATCCAGAGGCCTATTTGCATCTTGGAAATAGATCCACTGGTCCAATGATCCTTTGGACATATATTCATACACTAGGAGTCTGTGAGATTTCTCCGCGCAGAAGCCGATCAATCTCACCAGATTTATGTGATGAATGTTTCCAATTGTCTCAACTTCTGCCAAGAATTCCTTCTTTCCTTGACCAGCTTGATCCAGCTGTTTTACAGCAACTTTCTGTTCGCCTACCTGCCCCTCAAAAACAGACCCAAATCCTCCTTTCCCAAGCAATTTGCTGAATTGTTCGGTTGCTACTTTCAACTGTTCAAATTTGTACCTAGTAGTCATACCTGGTACTTCTCCAAACTCGTCCTCATCATCTCTAAGCTGATATCGCCTCCGAAGGATCACTAATGTAATGATGATCACAGATAGTAAAGAGACGACTCCTGCTACTGTGAAGCCAGCAATTGCGCCTGCAGTAATACTTGTACTTCCTTTGGGTGTCGACCTATTTGCTGTACCATTCGATTTCGAGGGACTAGGACTTGGGGGTGGCTGTGTGATCTGCACCTTAAGGTATGCAGAAGAACTATAATGAGTTACTTCCCACTGGTTTACTTGCAACGAAAAGATTTGTGTTGGAAGGTAACATGAGCCTTGAGAAGTGTCATTACCACCGTACTGAAAGAATGCAGCCTTGCAGGAGCAGTTCTGCAAGCAGGCCTTCTTGCAACTCTCTTCATCAATCATCTGAGGCAAAGCGGCCCTTGAATCTACATAATTGAAGTAAGAAGCATTACTTAGAGCAAGGAGCTGGTGGTCTTGCATCGACGCACAAGAAATTGGAGTCACCGGTGCACATCCGAGGTTGATCCTGCGGTCATCAATCTGCTTGAAGTATGTAGAGCTGTTGACAATCGGGCATGTACACTGCCCATTGTTGCATATGCCGTACTCACCGCAGACGGTCGGGTAAGCACAATCATCTACCTGCCCCTTCAGAATATCCTGCACCATCACCCATCCGTCTATTCCTTTATGCTTATACAACTTCAGGTGTCCGTCAGATTCAAGCCTTATGTACCCCATTCCTCCTGCTGTTATGTTGATCGTGCTGCCCGTCTCTAGAGTTGATACATTGTCAGAGGAGGAGGATGTGAAGATCGCCACGGAGTCATTTGTCAGGGTCATGTAAGTTTTCCTGTTTCCGGATTTGGGCACCGTCTTTTGGTAGTAAAGTTGAGGAGGCGAAGATTCAACCAATGCATATAAACCATCAGCACGGACAGTAACATACAGCTGACTGTTGCTCGTCCAGTTGGTGGCGGAGGCATTCGGCGTTAACCTCATCCCCTCCACCAATTGCTGGCCCGGGAGCAGGCAATCTGTCGGGTGGCTGAAGGACTGCCACACCGGCAAGTTCTTGCCGTCGAAGAGCACCAGGTTGCCGGACTTGGTGACGGTCATACCGGCAACGGACTGGTTTGAGGTGTTCGTGGACCAGACGAAGCTCCCATGGGTGTCCCGGAGCAGGAGGTCGCCGCTGGCCGTGAAGCTGAGGGTGGCGTTCTCACGGACGGCGCGGTCCCGGTTCGCGGACCAGACGACCTGCAGGGTGCCGGCGTTCGGCCAGCTGAGGAAACCGCTGCTGTCGACTTGGAGGATGCAGACGCCGAAGTAGAAATCTGTGCATGGGTCGGTGCAGTAGAAGCACGCGGCGAAGCAGAGGCCTTCCTGCGTCGGACCGTGGACGGACTGGAGGAGGAAGACGCTCACCGACATGCCGTCCATGTAGCCGAAGTGCTGCTGCGCGCCATGGCCGTCCGCCTTCAGGCTGATGGTCCAGCTGGTGGACACTTTAGTGGATGCCGGCGTGGGGAAGAAGCCGCCCTGCGCGTGGACGCGGCCGGCCGGCGCGAGTAGGGGCGCGGCGGCCAGCAGCAGGCAGAGGAAGGTTGAGGGAGGCATGGAGCATGAGGGAGGGAGCTAGTGTAGCGTAGCAATTCGGGAAGCTCACATGAGCAAGAGGGGTTGTTGGGTTGAAGACGAGCAGATGACTGAGGGACGAGATGGACAGTTCCCAACTTGCATCTGAAAGGCGAGTGTCGCTGCAGTCTTCAAGTTTTACTTCGCCCTTTTCACTTCCCACAAAACTTCTAACTTTGGCACTATGCAAAAAGAAGATTCCCCATCACATCAAACTTGCGGTACATGTATGGAGTACTAAATGTAGACGAAATCAAAAACTAATTGCACAGTTTTGTTGTACTTTGCGAGACGAATCTTTTAAGCCTAATTAGTCAATATTTGGACAATAATTCACAAATACAAACGAAACGCTACAGTGTTGCTACAGTAATTTGGCACCTCCCAAATTCAGGCTTCCTTCAGTTAGGCGTTGGCAGATACGCACGCTGCTCTGGGGTTTTGGATTGGATGTACTCAGCACAGCAGTCGGTGCCGCTGCCAACTGTTGACTGTTGGCTGTTGAGTGCTTGACGGGCAAGAACTGGAGGACGCGTCGCGAACGAGTCAGAGGTCGTTTTCAAGATCGGAGGCGCCGATCTCTGTCGTCACCATCCCAACAGCCAGTCTCCTGACTATTGGATCCGACGTCGGGACATGTCACATCGGATGTTTAGATACTAATTAAAAGTATTAAATATAATCTAATTACAAAACTAATTGAACAGATGGAGTCTAATTTGCGAGGCGAATCTATTAAGCCTAATTAGTCCATAATTTGACAATGTGGTGCTACAATAACTATTGCTAATGATGGATTAATTAGGCTTAATAGATTCGTCTCGCGAATTAGTATAGAGGTTTTGCAGTTAGTTTTATAATTAGCTCATGTTTAGTCCTCCTAATTAGCGTCCGAACATCCGATGTGACCCTTCTAAAGTTTAGTACTTGTATCAAACACCCCCTATATAAAGGAAAAAAAAGGGAGGGCTCAACTTTGGAAAACGTATACAACCGAGCAAAAGTTTTGGCGCATACTATGGCCATACTCCAGGAGTGTCTGTCATGAACCTCCACGACCAGGAGTCGTCAAGATAGATTTGCACCTAAACGCGGCTAGACCCTATAATGACTTGAATTTGATGATTTCTCAAACAAAATAACTTGCAGAACTTAATCCGTTTTCTACGTTTGCTATATATAGT
>NC_028454.1:12646890-12814552 GCF_000263155.2 Setaria italica | reverse complement strand
TCTCCTCCGGCCCTTCCCCTCCCGGCTGGCGGTGGTGGTGCTGCTGGCGGCGGGTGGCTGGGTGTGGATGGTGGCGGCGGCGGCCGGTGGCGGTGTTGGCGGTGGTGGCTGGCGGCGGCGGCCGGCGGCCGGAACAGATTTTTTTTTATTTTTTTCAACAATTGTATGCCGAGTGTTTTCTGGCCACTCGGCAAAGTCTTTACCGAGTGCGCGACAGAAAACACTCGGCAAATCCTTGTTTGCCGTCACAAAGTTTGCCGGCAAACGGCTCGCCGAGTGCCCCTGGCACTCGGCGAATTTCTTGTTTCCCGTGGTGTAATACATGCTGCTACTGCAGCAAGGTAACAGAAACACAACACGGAAGCACGACGGAGACGCTTGTGCGACCTCGCCTGCTGCCGCTTGTGAATATCGGAGTCGTATGGGTGTTTCCCGGGCTAAACTTAGTTCCTATCACATCAAATGTTTAGATATTAATTAGGAGTATTAAACATAAACTATTTACAAAACTTATTGCACAGATGGAGGCTAAACGGCAAGATGAATCTATTAAACCTAATTAGTCCATGATTTGATAATATGCCGCTGCAATAACCATTTGCTAATGATGGATTAATTAGGCTTAATAGATTTATCTCACCGTTTAGCCTCCATCTGTATAATTAATTTTATAATTAACTCATATTAATTCTCCTAATTAGCTTCCGAATATTTGATATGACTCCTAATTAGCTTCCGAATATTTGATATGACATGAAGCTCCAGGATCAAACAACACCTTATTATCTTTCTCGTAGACGAGTTCGTTCTGCGGTGATCGCCGTTTGGCTCTCACGGACACCGCCTACTGCAGGAAATACAGTTACCTTCGATATTTCATGAAAAGAAAAAAAAACACTACTGCAGTCTGCAGGTCAGCCATTTCGTGCTGGTCCGGAGGCTACCTCCCGATCGAGATGCCACATGCTGTGAAGGTTTCCTGCCCGTATCTGAAGGTGACGAGCCAGCTGAACTCGAGAACGCATCGCGAACGAGTCAGAGGTCGTTTCCAAGATCGGAAACACCGATCGCTGCCGTCATCAACGACCAACTCAAAAGCCAAATCAGAGGTCGTTTTCTCGTAGACGAATTCTGCCCCGCGGTAGGCGCTGGTGCCACACTCACCGGTGTGAAACTGTGAACCACAGGCTCCTGTCCGATACATGCATTCTTCATGGACACGTGGTTGACGATGGTCAGAAACACTACACGCTCATCAGCTGCACTTTAGCTCACATGAGCAAACAAGAGGCGCTGGGCATGAAAGCGAGCTGACGACCGAGGGGAGAATAGACGTTTCCTACTTGTATCCCAAGGTGAGAGTTACTGTAAATTTACTAGTTTCGGCTGGGCATCGGCAGATAAGTACTTCACCAGTTACAATTTGTTGATCGTTTTGACCGGATATGCGTTATGTTTGGATATATAGGAAAAACTATATATATAGTATACTCCACGTATGGCCATAGAATAGTTTATTCTGTGACCAACCCATCCAATGGTTACAATAACTTGAATAGTTTCAAGCAACAATATAGTCGACTTACAAGAGGAAGTCGAGCTGTGACAAGGGGGTGGGGTGGGAGGAGAAGGGAAAAACAGGCTCATCGAAGATAACATGACGAGAAATAATGACTCGACGGGTGGACAAGTCAAGGCAGCGGTACCCCTTGTGAGAAGAGGGATTACCAAGGAAGACATAGGCTGTGGAGCGAGGAGCAAGTTTGTGGCGTGCCGTGGCTGAAAGGTTAGGCTAGCAAAGACAACCGAATATACGCAAGTGAGAGTACTCGGGAGGCTGGGAATATAGGAGGCGGTAGGGAATATCGTTCTGGACGACGGAGCAAGGGCGCCTGTTCAGAAGATAGGTGGCGATGGCGAGCGCCTCAGCTCAATATGAGGCGTCCATAGATGAGTGAATCAGCAAGGTGCGAGTCACATTATTAAGAGTGTGGATAACACATTCAGCTTCCCCGTTATGTGGAGAAGTATATGGACACGAATGACATAAAGTATGTGTCCCTTTATTACAAGCTATGGAGGAATGAAGTCTAAGAGTGTCGATGGCGGCGGGACCTGAATGACCAAGACGAAGATGCCACAAGCTGGAGGAGGTGGCGAGGTCGGCGTGGGGAGCTGCTGAGCTGGCGGCAGGTGGGATGGTGTAAAGATCGCCAGCACTATTGCACCGAAGAATCACACATCTAGTCTGGATGTCCTTGATAGAAAAACCAAGAACGTCAAATTTTATAGTGTGATTATTGTCCCTAGTAAACTAACGAACAGAAATTAGGTTACAGACTAAAGAGGGAGCAATGAGGACATTATTTAGGTGGAACTATGAAGTGGGGGTAGAGAGGGTGGAGTTGCCACGGCACATAATAGGAAGAGTTTAACCGTTGCCTACGGTAATGAAAGAATGAGAGGGAGGTAGGTGAGATTGGAGTATACCATCAAACGAAGCCACGTGGCCGGAGGCATTGGAGTTGACCACCCAACCGCCATTGTGCAGGGCCATCTGGTTGAGGGCATCAACCAGATCGGCTTGATCCCACATCGGAGCCGCCGAGGGTGCCTGGACAGGCGCATGGAGAGGAGTGTACGCCGTGTGCACCTAGGGTGGTGGGTCTAGGAGTCCGGGGGCAGAGGCATGCTAGCCGCCCACGCCATCGGATCCATAGCCGCCGGCCTGCTGCTTTGCGCCATAGGGTCCAATCCTTGGACTGAAGCAGAACCACGGACCGGAGGGGCGTGGCTGGTCGGCCTGCTGTCCACCATAAGTAGGCTGCTGGAACCGGCCGCCACTGCGCTTCCCATTCCACTTCTTCTTGCCGCCACCACCGCTACCGCCACCCTTCTTTTGGTTGAAGGTGCCGCCGCCGCTGTTGCCCTGGACTGAGCCAGAGGAGGAGCGGCACCCGCCCGAATAGGTAGAGGAGGAAGGCGTCGAGCCGGTCGCAGCGAGGAGGACGGTGGAGGTGGAGACCTTTGCCTCGTTGGCGAGGCGAAGCTCCTTCAAGGTCAGCATGTCGCGGCCCTGGGCGAAGCTGGGGAAGCCGGTGGTGGAGTTGGTTATGTTGTCGGCGGTTTTGGAGTAGCGCGGGTTGAGGCCGCGGAGGAGATTCAGGACAAGCTGGGTGTCCTGAATGGGATGGTCGACGTCGCGGAGGGCGTTGGCGAGGGTCTTCATGCGCTGACAGTACTCGGCGATGGAGGAGTCGCCCTACGTCATGGAGTGGAAGTCGTGGCTGAGGAAGATCACCTGGGACTGCTTGTTGGCGCAAAAGAGTCCCTCGATGGCAAGCCAGAGATCCTGGGCGGTCTGGTCGTCGTCGGTCATGGTGAGGTCGAGGACGGAGTCATCGACAGAACTAAAGAACCAGGAGTGGACGCAGCAATCCGCTTGATCCCAGTTGGGGTCTTGGGGACAAGGCGCCACCGTGCCGTCGATGTGCAACTTGAGGCTGAACTTGCCGCACATAGACTTGAAGAAGGACACCCACTTGGAGTAGGTGGAGGACTTCATCGTCAACGTCATGGGGACGTGAGACTTGACGGAGACGGTGACGTAGGTGTGGACGACGGGCAGCGGCGTATGAATGAGAGGCAGGCCGCCACCAGGAGAGGTGCCGGCGCCAGGAAGCGGACCAGGAGGTGGTGCAGGGGCGCCAGAGCCGCTAGGAGGGGCGGTGGCATTGCCGGAGATAAGGAGGTTGCCGCCGGACAGGGAGGAGTCAGCGGTGGAGTGGGTGGCCATGGGAGGAAGGGGGGTTGCGCTAGTGCAAGGAGGGGAGGGAGCACCGCCATGCAGGTGGGCGCCTAGGGTTCTAGGTGCGCTGGGGAGGAGGAGTGGAGCAGAAGGAGAGTCCCATATTAGATTGATTCCGGTCTTGTGATACTATGTAGAGAATTAGATGAGGAAACACCACACACCCTAATGGGGGGGGGGGTTTGACCTCTATTATATAGTCAATATGTCTTGGGTACAAGAAATACAAAGTATACATGGAAAGAATAAATACTTCATAATACACATATATACTTCCTAACAGCTGTTTATAGGAACAAAGCTTTGCCCATGTTTTTTCGAATTTTATCCATATTAATTTTATCATGTTGCTGCTTCAAGCCCATCTCTCCTACCTTTCTCTTGGTCGTAGGACATGCTAGGACTGATCTAAAAATTCCCATGCCCGAACAAAAATCAAACGGCACAATGTATATACCTGGCAACTTATCATGGTGGAAGGATCCATCTGAGAGCAAGCTTTGTGACTGCAAATTTGTTAAACCAATCCTTTGAACTGATTTTCTAACTGTTGCTCTCCATTATTTTTGAGGGCAGAATATGTAAATACATTTGACTGGCCTACCTGTTAATTACAATTCTTTTGTGCTAGACCACTGGATGGCAAGCACCTTTAGTGCAGCATTAGAAACGTGTAGTAAATCGATAGCCATATTGATATTGTGAATTTACATTATTAGCTATTAGCACGGTATGATGCTATGCAAATTGGAAAGAAACACAGGGAAGAATAACTGAAACCATTCTTATATACTCGAATTGCAATGCACAGCTAGGCAACTCTAATGGTTTTGATCATTATTTTTCCTTCTCTCAATATACCACGTTTTTATCCTAATTTGGTCGCATTAGCAGCATTTTCAGTTTACACAATTATAAGTTAGTCAACCATTATCTAAAACAGATCACTTCGAATAAACTCTCAGGGATGCTTTTCTTTTCCCTTTTATTTGAGTATGAATAGGAATAGCAATGTAAACAGTTCTACATGCAAATATTTTTCCAGTGATATATCTATTTTGTTTCTTGTCTCCTTTGACTTAAAAAAGATGTATTTTTTATTACAGAAATATTTAATTTCAGTAGCTGAGCTGCCAAGCTTTCAGCTGCACATGAATATATGATTGTTTTTCTAACATTAAGTGATTGTTACATTTTCTAGTGTTGAAACAACATCTGGTTATCAAGCACTAGAAAGCTGGGTGTTGATCACTTGGTCAGCCCACAAGACGGCATAGTAATGTTGAGTTCTTCCAGACTTCTGAATCTGGTTTTTGCCAAGGATGACGAATCTTTTCTACTCTCATATAGAACTATAGATTAACAAAGCTGTTGAATGTGCGAGAGTAACCTCATCATTTCTCTTATGTCTTGTGTTCTACCTGCTAGATTGACTAGACAAGTTAGAGAAGACGTCTCGTAAACGGCATTCTGTAGAATTTATTATTTCTTTACTTTCACGGAGGTTCCATGGAACTTGCTTTTTATTTTTAGTCTCATGCAGTGATGCAGGTTCAGAAGACATAAAAAAAGAAGGTTCAGAAGAACATGGTAGTCTTGCTTCCCGGTGAAGCTAAATACTGGATCAGTACCGCAAGTGTTTTTCGTACCGCAGAAAATTGATGCTGCCGGTCATGGATGAAGGATGCTGGTTGAACCATTGGTTGGAAGTTTAAAAGGGCCTACTAGCCGGATCTACTCGTCTAGACAACGTTTCTACCTGGATGACTTCTACGTATGCCTAGATCAACTCATGTAAATAGTGAAAACAGCCAATGATGAGAGTATGTTTTCAAGCAGTTGCGAACATTCCTGCTTGCGCTACAATTGGTGATTTGGCCCACACTGGAATGATTACTCGTGTAATGAACCATTTGCTACGAATTGAGCCACACCATGTTCCATTTCATTCCAGTTTAAACTTAACATCCAGCAGCATTTAAGATGCACTTCATACATCTGCATACCATCCATGAGTTTAAACCGAACCAAAAAAATAAACCTCCAGTTTAAACTTATCTAAGACCAAACTTTACAAGTTTATGAAAATCATTCTAGAAAACAGCATTTTAGATACGTTCCATAGTTTTGCATACCATTCAAGAGTTTAAACAAACCACAAAGAAAAGAAAACCTCCACAGGGCACTAAGGGTCGGAAGTAATGCGTAGCTGGTTCAGGACTTCAGCATTATCCATAGGCTTTAACACAACTGGAGAAGTGAAAAAAACAGGGCATTCCGAGTCAAAAATTCATGCAGAGCTTGATCCGAAGGACTTGAGCCACTTCCTCCATGAGGTATTTTTTTATTTATTCCAAATTAACAGCACTTACAAAGTGAGACTGAACAACAATAAGATGCGAAAATGGATCATGGACGACCTCAGTCATAGGTTATTTCAAGAGATGCGAAAGCTCCTTGGCCGATTTCATGGACCTTTATCAACTCAGCCTAATACAGTCAACAACGAGCATACAGTGAACTTACATACAGTTGCAGCAAAACATGAGCAAAACAACCTAATACAGTTGCAGAATTACGTGAACATAATAGAGTAGACTAAACAAGTAAACTGTTGGTAATTGTTGCAATAAACTTGCATACAGTTGCAGCAAAACATGAGCATACAGTTGCAGTAAAACATAAGCATACTAGAGCATACCTAAATCAGTAAATATTCAGAAATTATTGTGCTAAAACATGAAACACAATTGCAGTGAAACATCAGCATAATAAAGCAGCCATGAAGTCCGCCAATGAAATTATCGAATTAATCTACCATGCCAAATGATTCTTGTTATAGGGACAAATGGAACATTATGGATCAATTCTCTATCAAAATAAACAAACAGTTTAACTTTCAAGGCAGATTGGAGATTCCAACACAAAATTTCCAACAGAAACGAACCTAGGGGATGTGCTGATAAATCAACTAACAAAAGCAAATGCATCAAGTAGCTCTTAAATAGTTCTGTAGAAAGAGTTTGATCCAACACAGATTCATTCATGAGCAGAGGTGGTTAAATACATGTACATCTCGGTCAAGGCTAGAATCTAGGATCTAACCTATACAGTAGGAGCACATTACAACAATTACATTGTCAGTTTAACAACATCTAACATAGACAAGCTGAATTAAAGGCTAGGTTTAAATAATCAGTATGCCATGCCATTAGTTAAGTGTTAACACTTCAAAAAGATGTTACATTGTCACACTACTACAAATACGGGATCATATCCACAGCAATTACCAAATTACAAAATGGATCTCGCAATTGATTCATACTCGGATCTGCGAGTAGTTATACAAATTCGTCCACACGAATACAAGCACCAAGGAACTCAATCTAAGATTCAAACAGATATTACACTGTCACCACTACAAACCAGGATCATATATAGCCAAACTGTGAAATAGATCAATTGATTCGCACTTAGATCTGTTGACACCAAGTTGGGAGATTTGCTTAACTCCAGTGCAGAATTCAAATCGACGCGTGTGGTGTGGGCGTGCTTTGACCATTCAATTGACAAGAGGAAGATGATCCTTTCGAAGTTCGAGGCAACTGGCTGATCATGCCGATGTGATCCGAGCACCAGTAGCGATAATGGTGTAGTAAAATAAATCATGATAAACAAAATATCATCCATGAAGCCGATTCCAACCTCCTGATGAATGCAAATGGCTCATCGGCTATTCAAGCTGATTCAACATAACTTCACAATGACCATCGGGTAGACAGCTGATAGGAGACAGAGCGTCATCGAGTTCTCGCTCCACCATAGCTAGAGCCACAAACCGATGAGATCTAAAATAATGTCACCACCAATATTCCTAGATGAAACCACAGCGATGCGCCCAGTAGTTGCAACCTAGAAACACTCAGCAGGACGTCAATCCAGACCCCGCCAGCCCATGAATCTAATCACAATGGAACTTAATTCCAACAGCAATCGAAGGGTAGCCAGGATTAAGATGCAACAAACTATCAAGCGATCTATCATCTATGATGAGCTGATCTAAAGCTAATTAAAGCAAACGAAACGACAAGACGATAGAACAGGTAAATATCAGCGGATGCAAGCTTAATCAAGGTAGGATAACTGGTGAATACCGTAGATCGATACAGAAGCAATGCGCCGTAAGTCAAAGATCCAAGATACTCGATAACTGGTAGATGAAACCAGACCCAACGACAGCGATGCGCTCGGAAATTGAAGTCTAGTACACCTGATGACGGGGACTTGCAGCTTGCTAGAGATCGAGGTCGATGCAGCCTAGCTTGCTAGAAGGAACTCGTTGAGAAGCTACATTACTCCTACTCCTAATGCAATGGCGTGAAGCCGAAAGGTAAAGGTAAATATGTTTGTTTATTGATCGTGTGATTCATTTGACAATGGCCCTTGACAATGGCCACGACCCTTTATATTTATAGGACGGATGGCGATGTTACATGGCAAGGCTCCAATCACGTACAAGGCAAGTCACGTATGCAATCTTTTTTAATCAAAACTCTATCTCTAACTAATCCAACTCTATCTCTAATCAAACTTATCCCTAACCAACTCTATCTACAAAATATTTTATTCAACTCTTGCCGTGTGCGTTGATTTCCTTTTCTTGCTTTCTTTTTCTTCAGCCTTATTTAGGAGATTTCGTCATTTTCTGCATCATCGGCCGATTCCTTCCTTTTAGAGCATATTTCCAAATTTTGGTGTTAACACAGGCCTCCCAGTTTCGAAGTATGCATGTTTCATGTTCCGAAACTAACTATAGAAGTCCGATAATTCGGTGTTAACAAGATCTACAAGGAGCCGTTCTAATAATTTGTACTCACGAGTGCCAGCATCAACCAATTCAACCTGAGACGTACTTCTGTGGGAGTTTTCTCAACAAGCAGCACAAGCTCCTCGGGCAGCTGGTTGGCCTTCCTCCATTCATCAGCACCAGCGCCCGAAGTCAATCTCCTGGTAGGAGCACGAGCGACAGACATCGCCCTAGGGAATCTCGCAAGCACTCTAACATCCCTCGCCACCGCCGCCATTGGTGAGTGAGTGGTTTACGCTACTTGGGTTCCACGAGTGATTTCAGGAGTGGTGGTGGGGTTTTATATACTTTCGTTCGGTCGGCTCAAGAGATGATGTTGGCGAGGCCCATATCGGCCCACGCCCATATCAGCCCATGAGCTGGTGAAATTGGTAGAGTTAAAGGCTCTTAAGGCCCTGTTTGGCACGGCTTCACTCCTAAACTCCAGCAACTCCATCAAAAATTTCAGCCAAACACCCCAACTCCAAAACTCCATGGAGTTGCCAACTCCATGGAGCTGTAGTGCAAATGGAGGTGGAGTTTTGGAGCACCTCTTTTGCTACTCCAGAAACCTCTCTTTTGAACCTCCTCGTGGAGTTGGTGGGTAATTACCCACCAATGCCACTGGTTACACAAAAAAATGTTTCATTCTATTCTCCCTTCTATTCTCCCGAGCCCCACTCGCCGCTAGAGCCCCGCCCGTCGCCGCCCCCATGGCCGGCCGGCCCCGCCGCCCATCGCTGCCCGGCGTCGCCCGTCGCCGCCCCGCCGCCCGGCGACGCCCGTCGCCGCCCGCCGCCCGTCGCCGCCCCCGTGGCCGGCCGGCCTGCCGCCCGTCGCCGCCCGCCGCGCCCGTCGCTGCCCGCTGCGCCCGTCGCTGCCCTGCGCCGCCCCTGTCGCCGCCCACCCCGCCGCCCGCTGCCCAGCCCACCACCCACCCCGCCGCCCGTGGAGGGTCTCCCGTGTGCGGCACAGTGCAGTGGAAAAAGGGGAAGAAGAAGATGGGATAGAGAGGATGACAAGTGGGACCTTAATTGGGGGGCAATAGTAACAATCCACACTGAAATCGATCTTTTTTGGAGCTGAGAGCACCCATCTAGCCAAACACCCCATTTTTGTTCTGAAGTTTTGGAGTGGAGCTGGCTCCATGTGGAGTTCTGGAGTGGAGCAGCTCCACCCGGAATTGGAGCCATGCCAAACAGGGCCTAAAACTCTCAAAATTAACTTCCCAGCTTACTACTAGAGTATTCCATAAGCTGAAAAAGCTTGATCTCTTTTTTTTCTAAAAAAATTGTTTCAACAAACACATCCATCTGTATGTTAATTCATCTCATCGCAGCACCTGTGATACAGTTGATTTCGTTGTCATGTTCTCATCTTCTGTGTCCAAATGCAGCAATACTAGTGCTAGAGAAAAAAACAGAGACACATATCCGACTGCCACTTGTCAAGTAAAACAATGACCTTGAGAATAATAGGCTTGTAGGTCAGAGTGCATAGTTACTGTCGGTGTTTAAACCCGACAACCTACAAAGAGGAATACCTGAGGTAGAGTTTTGGTTGGTGGGTATCGTCGAAATTAGGAACTTGATGGTGTACGTAGGCACGCGATTATTACAGGTTCGGACCGCTAGATCGCGTAATACCCTACGTCCTGTGTGTTATTTTTTATATTCAATTGAACTCTTCTGGAGGGGGTTTCTACCCGTCCTTATATATCGGAGTAGGGTTACAGGTCGGTTATTTTACAAGGATACTAGTTGGATTCAACCAGAGAGTCCTACTCTGACTGCTATAAGTAGTTTCCGGGTCCTCGACTAGCTCCTGTCCTCCACGTAGACTACGTCGTCCTGCACCGTAGTCTTCATGTCTGACACATCTCGGTGCACAACCCTATATATGGGTCTGTCCAAACCTTCTGGTGGGCCCATTGATGTATATACGACAAGCCCCCAAGTATGTTTTAGTCAAATGTAGCAGTCCCGAGTACCTTTTCAGGCTTCATCCGACTAGTTCTTGGTGCTCTTTTGAGTACTCTATCGAAGTTGAACCTTCAAGTAACTCGAGTACTGCCATGCTGCTAGAATGTGCTCAAGCCTCATCTGACGCTATTTTGAATATCTGTCCTTGAATTTATATATAGAAGTGTGATGAAAATCGCACTCCATATGAAGTATCCCCTGACCCTTATGTTGAATCGAAGAATCAGGCTGAGGATCAATCTGCATTTGCACTATTTTCACCTTAAACTTCGGAGAAAAAACCTTTTTAGCCGACGGGCACGTGGCACACAGCCCTCGAGCCGTTACCTGACTAATTTCAGGAGGTATAAGGGTCAAGCACCAGTCATCGTGATTGTCGCCAACAGTAACCTTATCTTTTGCGGTAACTTCAAGAACTGACGGACATATGCGAAATTAACAGCCAGAGGTAAAAACGTCGGGACCATTACCTCCGTTTACTCTGCTTCTGTTATAAATACACAAGGGAAGTTATCCCCCGTTTACTCCACCATTGCCATCTGCTATTTGTGCTTGAGAAAAAACCCTACTATCCAACGCCGCTGCAAATCAATTTGAGATCGCCGCCGCCACCTCCCTCCTGTGAGCCCCTGAGTGTATGCGCGTGAAGCAGCTCGTGACATCCAAGATGGGAAAAAAAGCTTCTACTTCTAGGGGTGCTAAAGCTAAGAGGAGATCTGGAAAGGGGAAGGAGCCGTAGTTGCCTCTGCCCAAGTATGGGAAGACAAACCAATTTGCACTGCCAACTATGCCTATGCCTGGAAGAGATCAACCTCGGCTAAGGAGCTTTCGCAGCTCTTGAAGTCACCTCGGACTGAGGTAGTCCATGATCCATTTTTTCACGTAACTATAAATACTATATCTTATTTAAACGTACACTTTTATATACATTATATACATTATATACATTATGTAATAAGTTTTGCTTTGGATAGGGCATGACTATACAGGATCTTAAGTTTTGCTTGCTGGAAAAGGGACGTTAGCAAGCTCAAATCTGGGACCCACTTCCATCACAATCTGGCCTTTGCACTCTATGGCATCTTTGGGTGCTATGTTCTTGGTCTAAGCACAGGAATTTTCCATGTTCACCTTGAACCAAAGAGCGGTGATAAAAAGGTGACTGAAAAGCAGAAGGGACTCACCAAGAAAGTTGGTGCTATGGATGCAAGGCTTGCAAATGTTGAAACAAAGGTAAATTGTGAATTTTTACTTATTGCTGTTCAGTCTCCCAAATTAGCAGAGAAAAATCTGTAAAAGTGATCTGTCTATCCTGTCATAGTTCCTTTTGTAAAATGACTACAATATTTTTAGTCTAATTAGAGAGAAATTGACCTAAAACAGATGATGCAAGGCAGTTAATTTGTGAACCAATGTGCCTTCATTTGGCCAGACCTCTGCTGGCATATTTCCAACTTTATTAATCTGTCTTTATTATTGCATGAGAAATTTGAAACTTGAGCAAATGACTTGTCCGCATGTTAGATGGCAACCAGCAGTTCTTGCATAACGTAATAGTAAAAAACTATCAAGCTTTGTGGTTACTTAATTTTATGCATGATTGCCTGAAGCAATAGGTTACCTTAATCCTAGAAAAACTGCTTAGTACCCGTCAGTTGATTACTGAATCATTCAGTCTTCCTCAGATACCTGACTTCCTATCCATTTTCCGCTTTACTTTTGAGGATCAATGGTGCTCACCCTTGGATGATGAGTGATTGATAACGTTGTGTTGGTTTGATGTTGCTCTTGGCTTGTGATGTGCAGGTGTAGGATGCGACGTGGCGGTCGACAGTGTGTGGTGAAGGTCAAGCGAAAGGTTCATACCGATGGACCAAGGGCGGTGAAGGATGAACGTGAGTAGGCTTGGATCGATGGACCCGAGGAGTCCGGGCGGAGTCACGGGTGGTCCACATGGTGCACGAAATGGCAGGAGAACATGACAAGATGGAGACAACGTCAGTCCAGTCAAGCGGGAGGCTTGGCGGAGGTCGGACATGCGTCGACATCGAGGAGGTGACAACACAGCAAACCTGGCCCAAGCACGCAACTAGCAGGCTGGTCAAGGGAGACAAGGAGCAGCAGGCCCAATTTCTTCTACCAGATAGCACTGTAAGCTTTTTCTTGTTCCGTTAATTCCATGCAACTGCTAGTTATTTATTGTTAGGTTGTTTAGCAATTTAATCGGTACTTTCTTTTTCTAATCCTTGCTTTTTAGATAAGTATCCTTATTAAATCGTTGCATGATTAGTCAAAGTCAGGTTTGCTAGTGGTCAATAGTGTCCTTGCTTAATCTCTTTTGCTCAAATTTGATGGAGTCGATTCATGATTTGTTTCCGCTGTGAATTGAGCATTTCTTATCGTTCCTAGGGTGAGCTTGTCACGAGTTGACTTGTGTCATCTTGACGATAAAACGCGAGGTGTGCTTTTGGGTTGCATTTGGAACATAGGCCTAGTTCTCGTTGAGAATTTTTATAGGCTCCCATTCACTCCCCCTCTAGTCGCCCCTCGATCCTTTAATTGGTATCAAAGCCGGTTAAGGTCTCTCCATACCCTAATCAGTTTTGAAACCTATTATGGCGACCTCTGAGCGTTCTTCCTCGACTGCTGCACCCTACTTTGATGGCTCTGATTATCGGTATTGGAAAACTCGCATGAAAGCCCATCTAAATAGTAGGGGAGTAGAGGTTTGGGAAATCACTCAGGATGTGACTTATGTGATTCCTGCTACTCATGTGACTCAGGATGAAAGGGATAAGTATCACGCCAACAGCAAGGCGGTTGATATTCTGTTTGCGAGTCTGAGTCGTGCTGAGTTCGATCGAGTCGAAGATCTCTCTCTTGCTCATGAGATTTGGTCTTGACTTCAGACTTTCCATGAGGGAAACAGTCAGGTGAAGGCTAGACTCTTTGAGACTTATAGGCGTGAGTATGAAAACTTTGTTCATTTTCCTGGTGAGTCTGCCGATGCTTTGTTTCAACGTTTCTTGGCTATTGTGAACAAGATGAAAGCAAATATCACCATCTTACCCTACACTGATCATGATAGATCTTTAAAGCTCCTGCATGCCTTGGATCACGAAGTGTGGGGTACGAAGGTTGATGCTATCATCGAGTCACACAATTATGAAACACTTTCCACTGATGAACTCTTTACCAAGTTGAAATCCACGGAAGTTGACAAGAGGCTCCGAGCAAAACAAGGAGGCCCTAAAGATCCAAATAGTATGGCTCTCATGTCAGGCTCTGGACAGCCTAAGTCTTTGAGTAACTCTTCTTCTACGTCGTTTGCCTTGTCTTCTTTGGTTTCTATTTCCGAGGAGCAGCTGGAGGTTCTTGATGATGATGAGCTCACCTTGATCACAAGGTGATTCATGCGCTTCAACGACAACCACAAGAACAGGCAAAGGAACAACAACAACTGCTTTGACTGTGGGAAGCCAGGACACTTCGCCGCCGACTGCCCCGACAAGAACAAATCCAAGAGCAAGTACGACTACAATAAGAACAAGAACAAGGATGGCACCAAGAAGAAGAAGAAGTACACCGACCGCGAGAAGAAGGAGTATCGCAAGAAGGCCACAGCACGTGCCTTCATCGCCTCCCTCAGCGACGTCGACTCCGACACCAACGACCACACCGACTCAAGCTCAAGCGAGGAGGACGACGACTGCAAGGCAAAGAAGAAGAACGGCAAGAACTTCAATAGCCTCTGCTTCTACTCCAGCAAGAACCACGACGGGTACTATGTCATGGCTCTCAACTCCAAGAAGGATGATAAGGAAAGTGACTCTGACACAGAAACTGAGGTATAGCCTACTCCTGAACAACTTGCTCTAGAAGTAGAAGAACTTAATGATTGCCTAATCAATCAAGATAAACTGCTTAAGAAGGCTGCTAAAGAGCGAATTGAGCTTAAGGCTAAGTTAGAAAGTGCCTTGATTGAGATAGATATGCTTAAATCTGCTCCTACTGTTTCTGATGTTGTTGAGTGTGATGAATGTGGTGTTCATATGGCTAGTCTTGCATCTTTACAATCTAAGCATGCTTTGTTGGTAGATGAATTGGATTTGACTAGGGCTGCTTTAGATGAGGTCAAGACTAGGCCTGTTTTGCTTGATGCATGTAAGTCTTGCCCTGCTTTGCAACTTCAGTTGGATGATGCATGTGCTAAGCTTAGTGCTTTAGAGAAGTCTGAGTTCATTGCTAGATCTAAACTTCCTGAATGCATTGTTTGTCCTTAACTCAAGCTTAATTTGCAATATGTTGAGGATGAAAACTCCTACTTGTGCAATGTTCTTAGTTGGGTATCAAGTAGGGAACCTCAGCTAGGCATGATGATTCAGGAGTTCAAAAGGGCTGATGGTTTTGGGCTTGGGTCGGTTATAAAGGGATGTCTTTTTAATGGGTTGCACAAGTTCTTTGATGGGTTGTGTGAGAAGGTGGGTCAAAATAGTGGTGAGAGAAAGAAATCAAACTACAATCAGTGTGAACCACCAATTGACTACACCCCTCGAGAGTCACCCACTAAAAATAGAGAGCAACCCAATCCAGCTTGTGAGCAAAACTTGTCTAATTGTGTGAGAGATGGAATTTTCATTGAGACACCACCTAAAGCACCCAAGAAAGCCATTTGGGTGGAAAAGCCAAACCACCTCAAGAACAAACTTGACACACTTCCAGAAATTGCTCCTAAGAAACCTCCACCAAAACCCCAAGACAAGCCACAACCTAGAGTGAATCCTCAGCCAAAACAGTCTGCTAGATTCCACTGTGAGTATTGCAAGAGATGGGGTCACCTTGAGCAGTTTTGCTTTTGCAAGAAGAAAGCTTTGAGGCGTGAGCGTTAGTGGGGCAACAGGGACATGTACCACCCTTCTCATGGTGTACATACGCCTAGAGCAACTCCTCCACCTCGTTGTGTGGATAGTGTGTGTTTTGCTCCTTCGCGTGTTTTTACTAGGCATGCTCCTCGCCATGATCAATATGGCCCAGGACAATATGGTCGTGGCTTTGAGTCTCGAAGCTACAACGGACCATGTTTTCCCCCTAGCGTTGGTCGTAGTCCTCCTGTGAGACGAGAGATGGTTGATTTTGCTAACCCCACTCTTGAGCAAATGGTTCAACACTGGTATTCTACTTGTTTTTCTAACCCCAGTGTTGAGTCATTTGCTCATCCTTGGTCTCCCTTTGTTTGAGTAGGTCGGAGGCCTGGAGAACACGTGGCTTATTAATTCTGGTTGCTCTCGACACATGACCGGTGATCACATATGGTTCTCCAGCCTCACCCCGGTGATGATCAAGGAGTATATCACTTTCGGGGATAATAGCAAAGGTAAAGTGTTGTCTGAAGGTGTTATCAAGGTGAGTGAGAATTTCATGCTCAAGCGAGTTGCTCTTGTTGATTCTCTTGGTTTCAATTTTCTCTCTGTGTTGCAACTGCTTGATGATGGTTTTGAGGTCCGTTTTAAACAAGGGACCTCAAGGACTTTAGACTCTCGAGGCGATCTTGTGTGTATGATCGTCCCCGAGGGTCAAGTGTTTCAAGTTGATTTTTCCAAGTCATTTGGTCTCTCTCGGTGTTTAGTGGCTGGCTCATCTTCTGAACTTTGAAAATGGCATAGGAGATTGGGTCATTTGAGCTTTGATTTGCTTTCCCGCTTGAGTACTTTGAATTTTATTCGTGGTTTGCCCAAATTAAAGTTTGACAAAGATCTTGTTTGTGCTCCCTGTCGACATGGGAAGATGGTTGCTCCTTCCCATCCACCTGTGAATCGGGTGATGACTGAACATCCAGGCGAGCTGTTGCATATGGACACTGTTGGTCCAGCTCGTGTTTGTTCAATCGGTGAGAAGTGGTATGTGTTTGTGATCGTTGATGATTTTTCGAGCTATTCATGGGTTTTCTTCATGGAATCTAAGGATGAGGCATTTTCTTTTGTTCGAGATTTGATCTTGAGGTTGAGAAACGAGCGACCAAAAGATGCCATGAGATCTATCCGCAGTGACAATGGCACAGAGTTCAAGAACGCTCGTTTTAAAGCCTTTTGCAATGATCTTGGTCTTGAACACCAGTTTTCATCGCCTTATATCCCTCCTTAGAATGTTGTTGTTGAACGGAAGAATCGGACCCTTTGTGAAGTGGCTAGGACAATGCTTGATGAGCATAGGACTCCAGAAAATATTGGGTCGAAGCCGTCAACACTGCTTGCTATGTGTCCAATCGAATCTTTTTGTGAGCTTTCCTGAAGAAAACTTCTTATGAGCTGATGCATCGACGTTCCCCCAAAGTGAGTCACCTGAGGATGTTTGGCTGCAAGTGTTTCATTCTCAAGCAAGGAAATTTGGATAAATTTGAGTCTCGTTCTACGGATGGGATTTTTCTTGGTTATGCTTCTCATAGTCGTGCTTATCGTGTGCTTAACCTTGAAACTAACCGGATCGTGGAAACTTGTGAGATTACATTCGATGAAACTATGCCTTGCACAACTCTTGTCTTTGAAGTTGCAGGTGAACATGAAATGGGGCAAAGCATATTTGAGGAAGAGGAAGAGCGTGTCGATGGTGGTGAGGAAGATGATGATGAGATTGACCGAGCTCCAGCTGTTGCACCTGTACCTTCTACTTCGACTATGAGAGTTGATGGCCCTACCTCTACTTCCACTACTTCAAGCCATCAACCAGTACCACTACAGGATGAAGAAGAACAAGATCAGAGTGATCCAGCTGCTGTTGAGGGGGAGGCGACTTCAGAGCGAGAGGCTCCACGGCACATTCAGCGTCATCATCCTCCACAACAGATCATCGGTAACTTACATGAACGCACCACTAGGCACAGCTCTAGGTAGATTTCACACTTTGCACATTCTGCATTTGTTGCCTCTTTCGAACCCCGAGATATTGGACATGCTTTATCTGATTCAAATTGGGTTAATGCAATGAAGAGGAGGAGGAGAACTTTGAGCGAAACAGGGTTTGGGTTTTAGTTGAACCACCTTCAAATTGCCATCCTATAGGAACAAAATGGGTTTTCAAAAACAAACAAAGTGAGGATGGGTTGATTGTGAGAAACAAAGCAAGGTTGGTTGCCCAAGGTTTTAACCAAAAAGAGGGGATAGATTATGAGGAAACCTTTACCCATGTTTCCCGTTTGGAAGCGATTAGAATCTTTCTAGCCTTCTCTATGGCTAAAGGTTTTAAACTCTTCCAAATGGATTTGAAAAGTGCCTTCCTAAATGGTTTCATAGAGGAGGAAGTGTATGTGAAACAACCCCCTAGTTTTGAGAGTCCTAAATATCCTGATCATGTTTTCAAACTTCAGAAAGCTCTCTATGGCCTAAAACAAGCACCCCGAGCGTGGTATGCTAGATTGAAATCCTTTTTGCTTGGGAATGGGTTTGAAATGGGATCAAATGATAAAACACTCTTTCTCCTCAGGCAAGGCAATGGCTTATAGATTGTTCAGATATACGTGGATGATATTATCTTTGGTGGTTAACTCATACTTTGGTTGCCAAGTTTGCAGATGACATGAGCAGGGAGTTCGAGATGTTGATGATGGGTGAGTTGACCTTCTTCCTCAGGCTACAGATCAAGCAAAGCAAGGAAGGAACCTTCGTGCACCAAGGGAAGTACACAAAGGACGTGTTGAGGAAGTTTGACATGGCTGATGCCAAGCCACTCTCCACACCCATGGGGACGACGACGACACTAGATGCGGATGAAGATGGTGAACCGGTGGACCAGAAGGAGTACAAAAGTATGATCGGCTCCCTCTTGTACCTGACGGCGACGAGGCCGGACATTCACTTCGTCGTGTGTCTGTGCGCTCGTTTTCAGGCTTCACCGAGGACATCTCACCATCAGGCAGTGAAGAGGATCATGAGGTATCTCCGCTTTACCCCTGAGTTTTGTTTGTGGTATTCTGCCTCCTCGACACTCACGCTCTGGGGATACTCCGATGCGGACTTTGCTGGGTGTCGCTTGGATCGCAAGTCTACCTCAGGTACTTGCCAGTTTCTCGGTTCGTCTTTGGTCTTTTGGACTTCTCGCAAACAATCTAGTGTTGCTCAGTCTACCACCGAAGCTGAGTATGTTGCTGCTGCTAGCTGTTGTTCTAAACTACTTTACAAGATTTTCACTTTGAGAGACTTTGGTTTGGATTTTACTCGTGTACCTCTTCTTTGTGATAGCACGAGTGCCATTAGTGTAGCTAAGAATCCCGTTCTCCACTCAAAAACCAAATACATTGATGTGAGATATCATTTTCTAAGAGATCATGTTGAGAGAGGGGACATTGACCTTGGCTATGTTGCTACCCAAAACCAACTCGCGGACATTTTCACCAAACCCCTGGATCAAGCCACTTTTGCTCATTTGCGGAGGGAGTTGGGTGTTTGCTTTCCTTTCTGAGTTGGGTTTTGGAGCTTCTCTTGTATTATACTTGTATGATTTTTGTACAAAACATGGTAGGATAGCCACTTCTTCATGATAGCTTTGAGTTCTTCATGTATATCTTATCATGCTATCTTTTATGATATATTGTGGTGGATGATACATATGAACATCATGTCATGCTTTACCTTAGTTCACATTTGGGTATGGCATGTGGTTCATCTATATCATTTTAGCTTAGTTTCCATGCTTTTTGTATCATATTGCATTTTGTATCATGTTGCACTAGATGAGCTTCTCCTATTTACCTTGTGTACTCCCTTATGCTACTTGTGAGCTAGTGTTGTGGTTGGTGATTTTGATGCAATGTGCAGTTATGCTCTTAATGATATTGTATACTTGTTGAGATAACTTTTTTTGAAATTCAATGCTAAATTCTACTCCTTTAACTTGCTTATCACCCATGAGAAGATGCTTGGTTATGGTTTGCCCTTGTTTGAATATTGGTTCCATATTTAGCTTGTGTTTGGGATGTTGGGATACGAGGTAGGCTACACTAGCGCAAATCAAAATTTCTACCACGTAAAAACAGGAAGAACTGTCGTATAAGGATCACGGGATTACCACTCGACGCACTACTGGTGCGGAAGATGTAGATTTGCGTCGATGCAGCGAAGACGATCAACGTAGTCGTACGTAATCGATCAACGTAGTCGTACGTAGTCGATCACGTCAACGTCCAGCAGCTCCTCAGCAGCTCGTCCACGTGCAGCAAGATCGCCCTCGTGCCGCGGCTCGTCGTCGGCTCGTCGTGGCTCGTCGGCGGCTCGTCATGGCTCGTCGGCGGCTCGTCCAAGTGCTGCAGATGCAACACCTCCAAGGTATCCACACGTGCAGGGAGGAAGCGTCGCAAGCCGGACTGCTAGATCCACGAGTTGCAACAGGCAAGGGCGTGGGAGGCGCGGTAGATGTGTTTTGCCAAAAGGTGTAAACCCTAGGGCGCCCCCACCCCTCTATTTATAGAGGTTCCTAACGGGCCTCTGGGTCCGAGACCCATTAGTACTTCTAAACCTAATCCAACTTGGATCACATCCGAATTGGGCTTCCAGCCCCTTAAGTGTGTGACCCTATGGGTTCGGATACGTATAGACATGGCCCGAGTACTCCTACTCGGCCCAATAGTCGGTAGCGGCCTCTAGCAAGACGTGCCAACTCCTATACGCACACAAAGATCATATCAGACAAACCATCACAACATAATATACATGCTAATCCCTTTGCCTCGCGATATTTGGTCTAGCTTCAAGTCGACCGCTCTTTCTCGATCCTGTGATTCGGAATCCCTTTGTAGGTTAACTCTTAACCGTACGTAGCATGGCCATGCATTTTCGGATCCGATCACTCGAGGGGCCCAGAGATATCACTCTCAATCAGAGAGGGGCAAATCCCATCTTGATTGACCATGTCTCATAGCATGCTTCTTGACAAACCCGAAAGCTACCTTTATAACTACCCTGTTACGGCGTAGCGTTTAATAGCCCCTAAGTAGGTCGATCCACATCTTGAATACATGCGACAATCTCAAGTCTAAGGACAAAGCATATATGTTGTTTAAAGAGATAACTACTTCTCGTGTTAGGTCAGTCCTAGCACATGTCTCCACATGTGTCCACATTATTAGTTCAACATCTCCATGTCCATGACTTGCGAAACATAGTCATCAACTAATACATGTGCTAGTCTAATATTCATGTGTGTCCTCACATGAACTCCGACTAGGGACAACTTTAGAATAACCATACAAGTAAAGAGTTTCACATACAATTCACATAATTGCAAATCAATTCAAGTAGCCTTTGATGGATATTCAATGAACACAATATACAAATTATGGATACAAATGGAATATCATCATCTCTATGATTGCCTCTAGGGCATACCTCCAACATGGGATCCATGTTCTTTTCAATTGGGTCACCGATCTAGGTATCATTGCAAATGTTTAGCCCATGATGCACCCCTTGGGGAAGCATGGCTTCTTTTTGCCGCAAAGGCACTTCATGTATTTTGCTTTGTGTGAATAATGAAAAGAAAACTGCTGAAAAATTCATAAATTCACCAAGTTTTTGTGCTTAATGTGATATTATTGCTTGCTTAGTTGTTACAAGATGTCTACCAAAAGAAGTAGACACTTGGTTTGAACAAGCTTTAAACATGACTTGTGATGCATATGTGGGTGTTTGCAATGATCTCTTGTTGAGAATGGTGTTTCCTAGTATGAGCTCTTGATGGACTAGTCTATTCTTGCTTGGGTGATTCTTAACTAGGTGCTTGCTCATGTGGTGATCTTTTTATACATTGCTAAAACTTGATACTTGTTTCACCTCCACTGTTGTAACTTGATATCATCTTGTTGGCGATGCTATTATTTCTTATGATCCATCAAGCTTTATCTCCTTGGTAGCATTTGAGAGTGCTTTGTGATATATTTGAGAAGCTTGTTAGCATTTCCATGGCATGCACTTTGTGCTTTCATGCTTTTCTTGATAGTTGCATTGTCAACAAGGGGGAGAGAAATCTACACAAACTCATTTATCTGTCAAGGGGGAGACTTTGCATGTATGCATGATTTCAGGGGGAGTGCATATGTTTAGGGGGAGTATTTGTGAGTTGTTGATATGCTCTTGTGCCCTTGTACCGGTCATGTTGAGCTGTTTACCTCTTCTTAAGGAGTCGGTTTTTTATTTGAGTTTGGATTTTCATGTGATTGGTGTTGAGCCCATTTTCTGCCTCTTCTTAAGGGATCACATGATTTTGTCTCAGTTGTGTAGAGCCGTTGCCCTTATCTTAGGGGACTGAGATTTTCTATTATGAGTTTCTTGTTTTCTATTTCAATACTATGAATTTGTGGGGTGTTGTCAATGCACTCATCAAGGGGAAGATTGAGGACCAATGGTGGTCACCCTTGGATGATGAGTGATTGACAATGTTGTGTTGGTTTGATGTTGCTCTTGGCTTGTGATGTGCAGGTGTAGGATGCGACGTGGCGGTCGACAGCGTGCGGTGAAGGTCAAGCAAAAGGTTCATACCGATGGACCAAGGGCGGTGAAGGATGAACGCGAGTAGGCTTGGACCGATGGACCCGAGGAGTCCGGGCGGAGTCACGGGCGGTCCACATGGTGCACGGAACGACGGGAGAACATGATAAGATGGAGACGACGTCGGTCAAGTTAAGCGGGAGGCTTGGCGAAGGCCGGACACGCGTCGACATCGAGGAGGTCGCGTAGCGGCCAAGCGAAGAAGGACGGTTTGGGTGGTTTGGGCCTCAAAACCACCGCGCAGGCAGGTTTCCTGGTTTGGGCCTCAAAACCGGGGGCAAGCCCGGTGCGGCCGGAGCTTTGAGAAGGAGGGCATGTGGCGTCATCACGAAGCTTGCGTCAAGGCGAAGCAAAGTCGTGAAGGCGGCGTGTCCGTCCGATGCGCGGATAAAAACTTGGACCAAAATGCTCCTACGTGGGTAGTTATCCTAGTTGTAGTTGTAGGGGTAGTTTTGCCTTTCATCCTGGACTATAAATAGGGATGGGGGGCTGGTTATTTCAGTACCTCTTAGCTTAGCAACTCATTATCTTTTAGCTTAGAGGCTAGTCATGTGCTTAAAGTGAGAGGAGAGAGGGAGATTAGAGAGTGATTACTCTTTTCTTTCTTCATCTTTAGTGGGTGGATGAAGGGAGGAGGCTAGTCCTCATCTTGTATAGAAGATGTTCTCGTGATTTAGCTTTGTTTGTTGTCTTAAATCATGATAAATCTTTGTTTCCCAAGCGTTTTTCTTTTTCCCTATTTTCGGAGCTATTTTTGGGGAATTTTCGTTCATCATGTTTGAGCCCGAATCTCGTGAGATTGGTTGAAGGGAATTGTTGCTAGGACCTTGAAGAGCATCTTTGATATGATCCCACTTCAAATCCGTCACGAATCCGGCTTGATTTTGAGTTTTTCCTAAATCGTGTTCTTGAGTTAGGGTTTCGGTTTTTCTCTAAATCCGCGATGAACACTTGAGCGTTTTGAGATCTTTTTCGTGGATCTATTAGCCCTTGGGGTTGCGCATCTATGGCTCAAGTTTCATCTCGATTCGTGAAATACTGAGGACGGATTTTTCGTTTGAAGTTTGAAGCTAGTTGTTGGTGTTCTTGTGTTTTTTCCTTCTGTTCTTCTTGTGCCGAACGTCGGGAGCACGAGCACTCGCTCCGCACGTGAGGCACTGGCCAGCACAGCGCAGCAGGCCGTCCAGGCCAGGTGGGCCGTCAAGCAGCAGCCTAGCAGGAGCAGAGCAAGGCCTAGCAGGCCGGCCACCAGGTGCACAGCAGGCTCAGGCCAGCAGCGCTTCGCGGGCCAGGCTGGCAGCCCAGCAGGTGACAACACAGCAAACCTTGGCCAAGCGCGCAGCTAGCAGGCCGGTCAAGGGAGACAAGGAGCAGCAGGCCCAATTTCTTCCACCAGATAGCACTGTAAGCTTTTTCTTGTTCCGTTAATTCCATGCAACTGCTAGTTATTTACTGTTAGGTTGTTGTATGATTTAATCGGTACTTTCTTTTGCTAATCCTTGCTTGTTAGATAAGTATCCTTATTAAATCGTTGTATGATTAGTCAAAGTGAGGTTTGAAGTGGTCAATAGTGTCCTTGCTTAATCTCTTTTGCTCAAATTTGATGGAATCGATTCATGATTTGTTTCCGCTATGAATTGAGCGTTTCTTATCGTTCCTAGGGTGAGCTTGTCACGAGTTGACTTACGTCATCTTGACGATAAAACGCGAGGTGTGCTTTGGGGTTGCATTTGGAACATAGGCCTAGTTCTCGTTGAGAATTTTTATAGGCTCCCATTCACCCCCCTCTGGTCGCCCCTTCGGTCCTTCAACTTTTGGAAGTGGCTGTTTTTTTTTATACAAATCTGCCTGGAGGATTAACCTGTGAGGCAGAAGCATCTGCCAATCTGTTGTTGCTTAGATCTATTGGCTTCTTGAAATTCCTTAATATTGGTACATACAGACATATCAGTTCTTAATCTAAAAAAACAGACATACCAGTAGAGATGCTGTTCAAGAGCAGCACCTCCCTGACCTGACCTGATGCTCGTTTTGTGTTGATGATCACCATCATACTATGAGATAGCTTGTGCCTATGCATTCGTTTCTGGTTTCACTGCTTCGCTAAGTCAATACCTACTGCTGTTTCTCATTAACCTCCAATCTTCTGTCAGGGCGGCTCCTCCAAGCAAGCCACAGCCAGCAGCAAACGCTGACAAGAGCAAAGCTCCAAGCAAAGCAGCAGGCAACAAGAAACCTGCGAAGGCTGGCACTGGCACCAAGCAAGGGAGCATCATGTCATTCTTCAAGAAGGTATAAAGACTGCAGGGCTCCAATCTTCAGATGGGCTTGCTCAGCAGATTGTCGTGTTTCCGCTGCACACTGGCATTCAGCCGCTACTAAACTGGGCCCCCGGCCAGGCGACTGAAGTGGCTCCTCTACCTGAATCTCGTCATGTGCACACTGGGAGCAGGCGCCCGTTACTTAGTCGTATCATTTTGTTGTAGCAAGAGTAGTGTTGATTGAATCAAGCCGAGAGGACGTTTGGGAGTTCAGAGATTGTCTTTCTGTAGATGTACATATAATTGTACCGACGCGACTCACGTTTGCACTTTGCACGGTGTTGTGTACTTGTGTTGTCTGGAAGTGGGAGGAAGAAGCACTTTTGGGGTATCTCTGTGGTTCGTCGGAACAACCACCGGAACAGGAAGAGGCATATGTGATGGGTCGGCGATATGGGCCTCTGGGGGAAAGTATGGCAGGTGCTCCGTGCTCGTGTGCTTGCCTGGGCTCACCGTCTGGTCAGAATCAGGGTGTGGGCGAACTCTGACAGGAGCACTCACTGTTCCGTGCAACACCTGCCGCTCCTCCCCCATGCTCCATGATGATCGCTGATCGATTTCTTGGGCTTTCCCCATGACGCGTACCAAGTAAGCCTCTGACCGCAAAGCGTATCCAAGTATATCCAGTCCAACTGACCACAACCAACTCTGAACTTTTGGCGCTTGCTGTAGTATCCGATTGATTGCTGTGTAAAGAGGAGAGATTGAGAAGTAAAGGAGGCGGCTGCCAAAGAGAGAGGTAGCAGAGGAGTGAAACACACGGAAAGCGATCGGGATACACACATGATGAATTGATGACCGTGTTGGACAAGCCAAAGGCTCTCGAACTCCCAGCTTTCGGCCGCGCCCGCCCGTGCGCGCGTCGACGCCTTTCAGCCATGGTCACAGCGTTCGCATCGATAAGCAGGCTCGCTTTAGAGCTTACTCGCGATCTAAAGCTCGTGGTGGCGCCACGCGACGGCGACGCAGCGGCTTCGTTCGCGCCATCACGCGACGACGTGCTTTATCTAGACCCCATGCATGCACGCGTCCAACTGATGACCGTGACCACACACATCGATCAACGCTCCATCGGCCTATCGGATGCGTGTGCAGTGCTGGTAACATCAAAGTTCTGATGATCCGAGCTCTAATGAAGCACCGCACAGCTGAAAGAAAGCCCTTGTTTACTCGGTGAACCAAATTACTGTTGCAACACTGTAGCGTTTCGTTTGTATTTGTGAATTATTGTCCAAACATTGACTAATTAGGCTCAAAAGATTCGTCTCGCAAAGTACAATAAAACTGTGCAATTAGTTTTTAATTTCATCTACATTTAGTACTCCATACATGTACCGTAAGTTTGATGTGATGGGGATGCATAGTGATAAAGTTGGGAGTTGGGAGTGAAGTAAACAAGAGGTTCAGAACCATGCCGGGGGACCTGCAGAACAGAAGCATCCATCGGATCGCCGCGGCCTCGTGCCATCAAAACGTGAATCCTTTTACCTTTTAAGGCAGCTCGTGGGCCCGCGCCACCGTCCCGTCGTGCCGTCCAAAAAAATCGATCTGCGGAGTTTGGTTGTAAATTAAAGTTTAATTCGTGTCACATCAAATCTTCGAAGGTTAATTAGGAGGATTAAATATGAATTAATTATAAAACTAATTACATAGATTGGGGCTAATTCACGAGATGAATCTATTAAGCCTAATTAATCCATCATTAGCAAATGGTTACTGTAGCAACACATTGTCAAATCATGGACTAATTAGGCTTAATAGATTCATCCCGCGAATTAGCCTCCATCTGTGCAATGAATTTTGTAAATAGTCTATATTTAATACTTCTAATTAGTATCTAAATATTTGATGTGATAGGGACTAAACTTTAGGTGCGGGAACCAAAGGAGATCTTCATTCAAATCAATTTGTTTAGTTGACAAAGTTTGGAGGTGCCAAATTACTGTTACAACACTGTAGCACACTGTAGCGTTTCGTTTGTTTTGTGAATTATTATCCAAACATTGACCAATTAGGCTTAAAAGATTCGTCTCGCAAAGTACAACAAAACTGTGCAATTAGTTTTTAATTTCGTCTACATTTAGTACTCCATGCATGTACCGCAAGTTTGATGTGATGGGGAATCTTCTTTTTGCATAGTGCCAAAGTTGGGAGTTGGGGGTGAAGTAAACAAGGGCTTGGAGGAGTTGGGACTTGAGAGCTGACGACTGATGAAGCGTCCCCACATAAGTAGAGACTAAATGTGATCCAATTATCAGTCCCAGGAGGCTGATAACACATTTATTCAACAGATAGTTCAGAAACCGTACAACTCCCGAAGGAGCGGGCGGGCAAGCCACACCCAAAGCAAGACTAAAGCGATAACAATACAAATCCAAGTTGCAGTCCAGTCGGACTCCGGTCTGCAATCGGAACTATGCGTCAGCGGAAGCATCCTGCAAAAGGGCCAACACCGCAGGCAGCGTTGGGTGCAGACGCAACCTCCTACTCGAAGTCCTCGGCGACGAAGTCCGGATCCTCCTCTGGAGTAACAACACAAGGGTGAGTACAAGGTACTCAGCAAGTCCAACCCCATCCACGGAGGGGGATACAACAGGAATATGCATATGAATAAACAAGGGTAAAGCTGTGGTTTATTTGCAGTAAAGCTGAATTTTAGACACATGCAGGGTTTCATTTCAAAGAAGTTTCATGAAAACATTTTAGTAACCGATACATCAAGTGGGGTTGATCCTACACAAAGGATCCAAGTTTTATCGCTACCGGACTCCCCGTCCGCCGTAGCGCACGGCACAACTGCCGGACACTTCCAAAATTCCACACACCCACACACACAATAAATACCAGTCATCCCCAAAAGCTAGTTGTGTGACCGAGCCGTAACTCGTCCAATGCCGTGGACACGGCTACCCGGATAGGTTTTAACTCTGCAGAGGTTGTACACTTTTCCCACAAGTAGGGTACCGTATCGCGATCACCTTAGTGACGGTACGGATCCTAACAAAGTCATTACCCACCTTAGCCAACACTGACTAGTCAACACGGAAGCACCCAAGGGGTTAGCAACCCATCCACGGGGCCGAAACCGGGACCTAAGTCACCAAGAGCTTAGTCCTTTTCCAAGGGCTCCCGCTGCTCACCAGCACACCTGAAGCCTAGCAGTTTAGCTAGTGGGGTTTATGCTAAGTCGTTGCCCATACAACGGTCGAGTGGTTGCACGATGATGGAATTAGGCAGGATGACACATCAACTCGGTCCTTAGCCATGACAAGATGGATAACTCCCACTCTGCTCAACCACTAAGGTACGAGCCCAACAACCCAGCATCTCACACCAGAAACGCCCATCCATCTCATCCACCACCTCTCTTTACACCCGAAAACCCAACTCCTCAGTTAAACATACTCACACATTTATCTTCCGAATAAACAGGTGTAGTCATGATTGCATTTGGATAATGAGTTCCTAAGCATTCTAGCAGTATTTATCATCTAAACAGAGCAACTCATATTTAGAGATAAATATGGGACGACAAGGAATAATCATAACAATCAAGGGGTGGCTATCCAACCATGTCTTGCGATAAAACGATATGCATTTTATAAAACAGGCCAATAGGTTGTGTCTGAAAAACTGGGTATTAAATATGCATCAAAGGGTGAGATTGGACTTGCCGTTCTCAAAGCCTTCCGGGAGCTCCTGCTCGCGGTACTGGTCCTCGGGCTCGGGCTCGCGGTCGAACTCCTCCTCGCGCTCCTCCTCGGGTACTCCGCGATCTACGGCACACACAAACGAGCACACAATAAATAAAGAGGGAAAAAGTTTTTACCCGTTGAGCTCCGAACAGGAAATATGAACGGAAAATAGGTAGGAAGGGTATTTTCATGGAATTTTGATATGCCTCGGCAGAAATATATGAGAGGAGGCCGTGGTTGAATTTGGGATTAATTGGAGGAAATTTGGCGCATGAAATGACGGGTTAAAGGAGTATTAGGGGCTTTAAAAGGAGGTTTAGGACTAAACCGCGAGAGCAGGGGCCTATCTGTAATTATTTTTGGATTGGTGGGAGGACTTGTTCGCGAATGGGGAAAACTTGAGGGTTAGATCGGGAGAGGAGGGATTTTATCCTCTTCTTCCTCCTTGGGCCATAACAGGGAAAGAGGGGGGTGTTGACCGGCGGCGGGCCGGCCGGCCTTGCTTGCCGGCGGCGCGGCCGAGTGGTGGGGGAGGGAGAGGGTGGTGTGGGGGGCCCGTTTTGGGCCCTCACCTTGTGCGGCGACGGTGGGAGAAGGGGCGCCGGCGCCGGTCCAGTAGGGGGCGGCGGCGACTAGCGGAGGCGGCGGCAGGCGCACGGGGAAGCAAGGGAGGGGCGGCGGCAAGCTAGCGGCGGTGGTGGTGGTGCGGAGGGCCGGGCGTGGCCCCTTTTATAGGCCGGCAAGGGAGGGGCGGTCGGTGGTAATGATGGTGCCCGGGACTTTCCGGCCGGTGGCGTGCTCAGGCGGGCTTCCTCGTGGATGGCGTGGCGGCGTGGTCGTCGAGGGCGCACAGGGGGCGGCGACCTCGTGGGGAAGCGCGCCGGGGAGGTGGCGTGTTGGCCAGCGGATGGCGCGGTGCACAGGGGTGGCGACGGGATGGCTCGGGCGGAGCGGAGCAGGACGGCGCGTGCGGCGCACTGGCGCGCTCGGCGCGGTCGGCGCGGCCGGCGCGGTCAGGCGCGCGCGGCGCGTCCCGGCGCAGCCGGCGCGGCCTGGCGCGCGCGGTGCGGCCGAGCGCGGCCAGGCGCGTGCGGCCCGGTGGGGCCGGACGACAGGAGCTGGCCGGGAAGAGCCACGCGCGTAGCGCCAGGCGGATGGCGCCAGGAGAAGTTGCGCCAGAAGAAAAAGAGGGAGAGAGAAGGGAAGGAGGGAGGGGGAGAAGAAGAGGAGAAGGAAGAAGGAGTAAAGGAAGAAAAGGAAAAAGGAAGGGAAAGGAGAGGAAAAAGGGGAGGGGCAGCTCAGCGAAAGTTGCGAGATTTAGACGGCTCGCGTGATGGATTGGACGGGCACGCGGTGAAAATTACGGGGAGCGGAAAAAGAGGGTTGACGAGCCGGGGCCGGAACGGCGGGTCCGACGGAAGGGAAAAGGGTTTGACGGAGCTCAGCGGTCGGAAAATTTTTGGAAAGCATTTTTAACGAGTGATTTAATTGGGTGTATTTTTACGGGCGTTACAAACCTACCCCACTTAAATTGAATCTCATCCTCGAGATTCGGCTGAATCCTGAACAGATGGGGAAATTCCTTCTTTAACGCATCCTCGCGTTCCCAAGTGGCTTCTTTCTTCACCATGCCTACTCCGTTGGACTCTGCAAATCCGCACTACTGAATTCCTTGTCCTTCTGGTGACAGTGTCTAGAATCTTGACGGGTACCTCCTGATATCGCAGATCCTTCTGCAAATCTATGGTTTCCACCGGTACTTGCTCTTCTGGTACTCTCAGGCATTTTCTTAGCTGGGACACATGAAATACCGGGTGGATGTCCAACATTTCTTCGGGTAACTGAATACGGTAGGCTACCGCTCCAACTCTTTTTAGCACCTTGTATGGTCCGATATACCGAGGGGCCAGCTTTCCTTGCACTTGGAACCTTCGGGTACCTCGAATCGGAGAGACCTTAAGGTACACGAAGTCCCCCTCACTGAAAATCAACTCTCGTCTCCTTTTATCTGAGTAGCTCTTCTGTCTAGACTGTGCTGCTTTCAACTTCTCTCATATTTCAGCTACTCGCTCTTCTACTTCCTTAATAAAGGTAGGTCCTACCAAGGTGCTCTCTCCCACTTCCGACCACATCAACGGGGTCCTGCACTTTCTCCCATAGAGAGCCTCAAACGGTGACATGCCTAAGCTGGCTTGGTAACTGTTGTTGTATGAGAACTCTTCATATGGTAGACTCTATTCCCAATCTTTGCCATAAGTAAGGACACATGCCCTCAACATGTCTTCCATGATCTGATTTACTCTCTCTGTTTGGCCATCGGTCTGGGGGTGATAAGCTGAACTAAAGTCCAGTTTGGTGCCCATAGCCTTATGAAGACTCTTCCAGAATCTAGAGGTAAATTGGGTCCCTCTATCCGAAACAATTCTGCTAGGTACACCATGCAACTTCACTATGTTGTCCACATAAAGCCGAGCTAGCTTTTCTCCTCCATAGGTGGTCCGTACGGGTAAGTAGTGGGCAACTTTAGTGAGTCGGTCCACTATCACCCATATGGAGTCATTCCCTTTTTGGGCCTTGGGTAATCCTATTACAAAATCCATGACAATCTCATCCCATTTCCAAACTAGAATGGGTAGTGGTTGCAGTAAACCTGCTGGCTTCTGATGTTCGGCCTTAATTCTTTGGCAAATATCACAATGAGCGACGAACTGGGCTATGTCTGCTTTCATCCCATTCCACCAGTACTTCTGTTTTAAGTCATGTACATCTTGGTGGATCCCGGGTGGATGGAATATGCTGAGTTATGGGCCTCATCCATGATGATCTGCCGAAATTCACTTTCCTTGGGCACACAAATCCTATCCTTGTACCACAGGGTTCCCTTTTCATCCACTCTGAAGTCTGGGGCTTTATTTTCTCCGGTTTGCCTGCGAATCTTCACTAGGTCGGTGTCCGAGCCTTGGGCCTCTCGGATTCTTTCTTCCAGGGTGGGCTGAACACTTAGCTTGCGGCTGGTATTCTGAGGGACGATGTGCACATTTAATCGGGCCATTTCCTCTTGTAAGTAGGGGTCCTTAGGTCCGATCTGCCCATAGGATTTTCTGCTTAATGCATCCGCTACCACATTGGCCTTACCGAGGTGGTAGTGAATTTCCAGATTATAATCCTTGACCAACTCTAACCATCTTCTTTGCCTTAAATTCAGATCGGGTTGGGTGAAGATATATTTTAGGCTCTTGTGGTCAGTGTAAATCTCACACTTGTTCCCGATCAAGTAGAGCCTCCAGATCTTGAGGGCATGCACTACGGCTGCAAATTCCAAATCATGGGTGGGGTAATTTTGTTCATGGGGCTTAAGTTGACGGGAGGCATATGCTACTACCTTCCCATCCTACATCATGACACACCCTAACCCTTGTCGGGAAGCATCACAATAAATGACGAAGTCCCGCTGGATATCCGGTAGGGTTAACACTGGGACGGTCGTTAATCTTCTTTTCAGTTCCTGAAAACTCCTCTCACATGACTCAGTCCAATTGAATTTCTTGTCCTTCCTGAGTAGCTCTGTCATAGGTCGGGCTATCTTAGAGAATCCTTCAATAAACCTCCGATAATACCCAGCTAAACCAAGAAAACTCCTAATTTCACTAACATTGGTGGGCTGCTGCCAGTTGGAGACGGCTTCCACCTTCTCGGGGTCAACTGCTACTCCTTCTGCGGTCAAAATGTGACCAAGAAATGCCACCTTCTCTAGCCAAAATTCACATTTACTGAATTTAGCATAAAGTCGGTGGGCTCTCAATTTCTCCAGTACTACTCGCAGATGCTGCTCATGCTCTTGGACACTCTTGGAGTAAATAAGTATGTCGTCGATAAAGACCACGACAAACTTGTCTAACTCCTCCATAAACACCTTGTTCATGAGATTCATGAAATAAGCAGGGGCATTGGTCAGCCCAAAGGACATCACTGTGAATTCAAACTGGCCATATCGGGTAACAAAAGCTGTCTTCGGGATATCACTTTCCTTAATCTTGAGCTGGTGGTACCCTGATCTCAAATCTATTTTGGAGAAATACTTGGCTCCTTTTAACTGGTCAAATAGGTCATCTATTCTGGGAAGGGGGTATTTATTCTTGATGGTGACCTCATTTAGTGCGCGATAATCCACGCACATCCTCATGCTTCCATCTTTGTTCTTGACGAAGAGTACTGGGGCTCCCCACGGGGATGAGCTAGGTCTGATAAAGCCACTCTGCTGTAGTTCACCTAACTGTTTCTTCAACTCTGCTAACTCAGATGCTGCCATTCTATAGGGCCTCTTGGCTATAGGGGAGGTTCCAGGGATAAGGTCGATCACAAACTCTATATCCCTGTCCGGGGGCATTCCAAGTAGTTCTTCAGGAAAAACATCCGGGTATTCACTCACTACCGGAACTCTTTCTATGGCCTTGGCTTCCATGCTAAAAACCATGGGGTCGGACCCACTTCCCTGGGTGTGACAGGTCACTTGCACGCCATCCTGGTTAATTAGGCGCACAACCTTATCAGCACATCCTATGTGTCCATCATGTAGGCTTAGCCAATCCATTCCAAGGATCACATCTATTCCCTTAGACTTAAGTACTACCAAATCTGCTAGGAATTCTACCCCACTTAAATTGATCCTTACCCGGGAACAACCTAGTCGACACTGGATGTCGGCCCCAGGCGTCTGGGTTATTAGGGGTACCTTTAGTAGTACTGTAGGTATGTGGTGCTTATCCACAAAGCTTGATGATATAAATAAATGTGATGCTCCAGAATCGAAGAGTACTGTTGCCAAAACTGAGCTGACTAGAAACTCACCGAGTACAACGCCCTGAGCTTCCTGAGCCTCTTGCGCGCTGATGTGGTTGACGCGAGCTCGTCCAAACGACTGTTGGGGCTGCCTCATCTGCTGGCTGTTGCTGTTGTTGCCGGGGTTGCTGCTACGGACGGGAACACGGTTGGCTCCTGACACTGCTGCCCTTGGCCCAGTCACTGCGTTGGAGAAGGCTGATGCAGCTGGCTTGTTGGCGTGGGGCAGTTGGCAATGAAGTGCCCTGGCTCACAGCAGTTGAAGCATGCCCTGCCGTTGTTGGTGACTTGACTGGCGCTGTTCTGTGGGGCCTTGACAGGGTTCTAGCTTCTGAATGGGGCATTAGTCTGATGGGAACCGGAGGCTTGAGACTGGGTCCGGTACTGCATGGGAGCTTGGGACCTGGGTATGGGGTGACCAAAGCTCTTTGGTTTCTGGAACCTGTCCTGCTGGTGGGCCTTGCTGTCCAGGAACCGGCGCTTGTTATCCCTCCTTTTATCTGCCTTGGCTCTCTCAGTCAGAATGGCCATGTTCATCAGGGTGTTGAAGTCAGGGTAGATCTGAGGAGTAAGCAGGGTCCTCAGTTCTGCGCTCAAGCCCTTCTTGAACATGTCTTGCTTCTTCTCATCCTTGTCTACTTCTTCTGGAGCATAGCGAGCCAACTCCATGAACTGATAGGTGTACTCTTCCACGGACTTGTTGCCTTGGCGCAGTTCACGGAATTCATCCGCCTTGCGCTTCATGGTAGCCGCAGGAATGTGATAGCGGCGGAACTCTGTCACAAACTCATCCCAGGTGATAGTGGAGGCATCCTGGGCGGCTGTGCAGTAGTTCTCCCACCAGGCTAAAGCAGTCCCAGTGAGCTGGTGTGCAGCCAGGAGAACCTTGTCCCTGCTCTCACAGCCGAATGGCTCTAGCTTCCTCTGAATGACCCGCAGCCAGTCATCTGCGTCCAGGGGGTTGATAGACCCGCCAAAAGTGGGTGGCTTGGTGCGGAGGAAGTCTGTCAGTTTCTCATTCATACCCTGTCCGCGCGGCCTTTGGCGAGTGATGGCATTGGCCAAGGCTTCCAGCAGAAGGGTGTGGTTGTTCATGACTTGTACCAAATCAATGACCGGTGGGGGCGGTGGCTCCTGTGCTCCCACTTGACTCTCTCCCCTACCCTCGGGCTGATTCACCTCTTGCTCCTCATGGTGCACTACTGGTGGGAGTCCCTGCCTTTTCCTGCTGCCTTTCTGCACTAGGAGTGGTACGTGCTTGAGTCGGGGAGGTCCTGGTGGCACGCTTGGGAGGCATCTGCAGAATGAGTGAACTTTCATGAAACTTGGATTTGGATATTAAGGTGATGTTTAGTTAATTATTTCGAATTTTCGAAGAGACAGAATCCACCTCCTGTCGACAAGCACACAGACTAACAGACAACAAGCACAAATGATTTTATTAACTTGCCGGGGCGGTTACAACACTTGGGGTAGGGTCAAAACACGTGCTACACGACCGGTACAACAACACAACTGGGGGGGGTACAAATCTAGACTCGGGACAGCTTCTGGAGTACAACTCTTGACTACGGACCATGACGACTCCACTCCCTTCGGCAAACTCTGGGTGGGCACTCTACTCGCGGGACGAATCTGCACACTGCGCGGAGTGGTCTTCTGGCGGAATAAGGAGGGCCAGCACCTCGTCTCTTAGGGTCCCACCTGCAGGAGGGGGTTCCGAGGCTTCTCCATTGGCCACTTCAGAATCCCTTTCCGAAGGCGGTGGTGTTGTTGGGGCATCGGGGCTCTTCCACTTTCCGGACCCCTGGGCAACAGGGACTCCATCTAATACTGGGGCCTCGTCATCCTCCACGATCCGCATTTTCCTCCTCGTGCGGTTCGAGTGGTGGACTTCCTTTAGTGCCCGCGCGTGCCGGTCCTCGGCCTCTTTGAGGGCCTCGATGGTGAGGGCCTCATTGCTTTGGGCGGCCGCGGCTCGGGCTTCAGGTGCTGCCAATCTCACCTGGAGCCTCCTTACCATAACCTCGGCATCCTCGGCTCTGCGGATCTGCTGCTTCAGATGGGCGGCCTGCTCATCGCAGAGTTCATCCAAAGTGAGGAGATAGGCAGCCATATGGAGCACGGTGGGGTCATCCTCGCGCTGTCCATGTCCTTCCAAAGTCCTCACCCGGGCCAGCCAAATCGGGCGGTTCTTCTTGACAGGCGGGTAGAACCTCATCGGTGTGCGTCCGATGTGCCTCTCATAAATTTGGCACAGGTAGCGCAGGGCTTTCCGAGCTGCCGCCTGGTAAGTGTCTTTCCGCCGGAAACCAGTGGCAGACACATTCCAAGGCTGAATGTCGGGGAAGCGGCTGCTCCTGCCCACAAAGATGGTCATCTCACACCGGAGAGTTCCACGGTCTTCATACTCCCGGTTGAAGTACTCCGGACGCTCGTAAATCCCGAGGCGGTCCATACAGGCGAACAGCAACCTGGGAAAACCGGGCTCCTCCAGGCAGTGGCTGTTGGTCCAACCTTCTTCGGCCATCTGGAAAGAATCGGGGTGTAAATCAGTTTTGCAAATGAGCAGGGGTAGCAAGAAATTTTGTAAATCATTTGATTTGGTCAAAATGGCTTTTCCGGTTCTAATGGTTACGTCCTACGGCCAACGACGGCTCTGATACCACCTGAAGCGTCCCCATATAAGTAGAGACTAAATGTGATCCAATTATCAGTCCCAGGAGGCTGATAACACATTTATTCAACAGATAGTTCAGAAACCGTACAACTCCCGAAGGAGCGGGCGGGCAAGCCACACCCAAAGCAAGACTAAAGCGATAACAATACAAATCCAAGTTGCAGTCCAGTCGGACTCCGGTCTGCAATCGGAACTATGCGTCAGCGGAAGCATCCTGCAAAAGGGCCAACACCGCAGGCAGCGTTGGGTGCAGACGCAACCTCCTACTCGAAGTCCTCGGCGACGAAGTCCGGATCCTCCTCTGGAGTAACAACACAAGGGTGAGTACAAGGTACTCAGCAAGTCCAACCCCATCCACGGAGGGGGATACAACAGGAATATGCATATGAATAAACAAGGGTAAAGCTGTGGTTTATTTGCAGTAAAGCTGAATTTTAGACACATGCAGGGTTTCATTTCAAAGAAGTTTCATGAAAACATTTTAGTAACCGATACATCAAGTGGGGTTGATCCTACACAAAGGATCCAAGTTTTATCGCTACCGGACTCCCCGTCCGCCGTAGCGCACGGCACAACTGCCGGACACTTCCAAAATTCCACACACCCACACACACAATAAATACCAGTCATCCCCAAAAGCTAGTTGTGTGACCGAGCCGTAACTCGTCCAATGCCGTGGACACGGCTACCCGGATAGGTTTTAACTCTGCAGAGGTTGTACACTTTTCCCACAAGTAGGGTACCGTATCGCGATCACCTTAGTGACGGTACGGATCCTAACAAAGTCATTACCCACCTTAGCCAACACTGACTAGTCAACACGGAAGCACCCAAGGGGTTAGCAACCCATCCACGGGGCCGAAACCGGGACCTAAGTCACCAAGAGCTTAGTCCTTTTCCAAGGGCTCCCGCTGCTCACCAGCACACCTGAAGCCTAGCAGTTTAGCTAGTGGGGTTTATGCTAAGTCGTTGCCCATACAACGGTCGAGTGGTTGCACGATGATGGAATTAGGCAGGATGACACATCAACTCGGTCCTTAGCCATGACAAGATGGATAACTCCCACTCTGCTCAACCACTAAGGTACGAGCCCAACAACCCGGCATCTCACACCAGAAACGCCCATCCATCTCATCCACCACCTCTCTTTACACCCGAAAACCCAACTCCTCAGTTAAACATACTCACACATTTATCTTCCGAATAAACAGGTGTAGTCATGATTGCATTTGGATAATGAGTTCCTAAGCATTCTAGCAGTATTTATCATCTAAACAGAGCAACTCATATTTAGAGATAAATATGGGACGACAAGGAATAATCATAACAATCAAGGGGTGGCTATCCAACCATGTCTTGCGATAAAACGATATGCATTTTATAAAACAGGCCAATAGGTTGTGTCTGAAAAACTGGGTATTAAATATGCATCAAAGGGTGAGATTGGACTTGCCGTTCTCAAAGCCTTCCGGGAGCTCCTGCTCGCGGTACTGGTCCTCGGGCTCGGGCTCGCGGTCGAACTCCTCCTCGCGCTCCTCCTCGGGTACTCCGCGATCTACGGCACACACAAACGAGCACACAATAAATAAAGAGGGAAAAAGTTTTTACCCGTTGAGCTCCGAACAGGAAATATGAACGGAAAATAGGTAGGAAGGGTATTTTCATGGAATTTTGATATGCCTCGGCAGAAATATGTGAGAGGAGGCCGTGGTTGAATTTGGGATTAATTGGAGGAAATTTGGCGCATGAAATGACGGGTTAAAGGAGTATTAGGGGCTTTAAAAGGAGGTTTAGGACTAAACCGCGAGAGCAGGGGCCTATCTGTAATTATTTTTGGAATGGTGGGAGGACTTGTTCGCGAATGGGGAAAACTTGAGGGTTAGATCGGGAGAGGAGGGATTTTATCCTCTTCTTCCTCCTTGGGCCATAACAGGGAAAGAGGGGGGTGTTGACCGGCGGCGGGCTGGCCGGCCTTGCTTGCCGGCGGCGCGGCCGAGTGGTGGGGGAGGGAGAGGGTGGTGTGGGCGGCGACGGTGGGAGAAGGGGCGCCGGCGCCGGTCCAGTAGGGGGCGGCGGCGACTAGCAGCGGCGGCGGCGGGCGCACGGGGAAGCAAGGGAGGGGCGGCGGCAAGCTAGCGGCGGTGGTGGTGGTGCGGAGGGCCGGGCGTGGCCCCTTTTATAGGCCGGCAAGGGGGGGGCGGCCGGTGGTAATGATGGTGCCCGGGACTTTCCGGCCGGTGGCGTGCTCGGGCGGGCTTGCTCGTGGATGGCGTGGCGGCGTGGTCGTCGAGGGCGCACAGGGGGCGGCGACCTCGTGGGGAAGCGCGCCGGGGAGGTGGCGTGTTGGCCGGCGGATGGCGCGGTGCACAGGGGCGGCGACGGGATGGCTCGGGCGGAGCGGAGCAGGATGGCGCGTGCGGCGCACTGGCGCGCTCGGCGCGGTCGGCGCGGCCGGCGCGGTCAGGCGCGCGCGGCGCGCGCGGCGCGTCCCGGCGCCCGCGGCGCGGCCGACGCGGCCTGGCGCGCGCGGCGCGGCCGAGCGCGGCCGGGCGTGTGGCGCGTCCCGAGGCGCGGCCGGGCGCGTGGCGCCCGGTGGGGCCGGACGGCAGGAGCTGGCCGGGAAGAGCCAGGCGCGTAGCGCCAGGCGGATGGCGCCAGGAGAAGTTGCGCCAGAAGAAAAGGAGGGAGAGAGAAGGGAAGGAGGGAGAGGGAGAAGAAGAGGAGAAGGAAGAAGGAGTAAAGGAAGAAAAGGAAAAAGCAAGGGAAAGGAGAGGAAAAAGGGGAGGGGCAGCTCAGCGAAAGTTGCGGGATTTAGACGGCTCGCGTGATGGATTGAACGGGCACGCGGCGAAAATTACGGGGAGCGGAAAAAGAGGGTTGACGAGCCGGGGTCGGAACGGCGGGTCCGACGGAAGGGAAAAGGGTTTGACGGAGCTCAGCGGTCGGAAAATTTTTGGAAAGTATTTTTAACGAGTGATTTAATTAGGTGTATTTTTACGGGCGTTACAACTGACAAGACACACAGAGGTAGTAGGGCTTTCTACTCACCGCACTTGCTCAAGGTAGGGTGGTATGGATACCATGTGCTAAACTTTAACCCCTGTCATATCGAATGTTTGACACTAATTAGGAGTATTAAATATAGGCTAATTACAAAACTAATTTCACAACCCCCAGGCTAAATCGCGAGACGAATCTATTAAGTCTAATTAGTCCATGATTTGACAATATGATGCTACAGTAAACATTCGCTAATGATGGATTAATTAAGCTTAATAGATTCATCTCGCGATTTAGCCTAGGGGTTCTACAACTAGTTTTATAATTAGCTTATGTTTAGTCCTTCTAATTAGCATCCGAATATCCGATGTGACACGGACTAAATTTTATCTCTAGGATCCAAACACCCCCTTTAATTAGTCAACATTTGGACAATAATTCACAAATACAAACGAAACGCTACAGTGTTACTACAGTAATTTTGGCATCCTAAAGTTGGGCAGCTTTGGTTAGTTTAAAGAATGCAGGCCCTTAACAGGAATTACTGACACATTATCAAGGTGACTAAAGTCGTTTCAAATGCCATCACCAAATGAGCTATTCACGTAGACAGTAGCTACTACAAGTTCGACTACTATACTTTGTTTTCAAAAATATATACTGATATTTACTTTTAGCTTATTTACCACCCGTGTTTGACGCGTCACTGACAGGCGGGACTCTACCCGGCCCCCGGATCTAAAAAAAATAACTACCATCTCCAACTACCAACTGTAAAAGTATAACATGCTACCGGACCTGACTGGGGCCCCACGCACGGCTCAGGCCCACACGATATTGGAATGGAGCACGGGCTCAACGAGGGTCAGACCGTGGGCCCCCACGCGCGCGCGCGCCGTAAAAGTAGACGACAAGCGCGGAGGCCGCCGCTCGCATTCCCTGGCATCCGGGCCCCCACGCCTGATCGAATCGCGAGATGCGAGGGAATGCTTCTTCTTCCTCCTCCCGACGACGCCACGACGGTGCAGCGTGTGCCCAAGTGGCTTCGATCTCCAATAGACCAAATGAACAATACAGACTACCGTAATTCAGTACTAAGCTGTTCAGGTTGTTCCGTTCTTGTAGCAGATCTAGTAGGATATGATCATACATTGCTAGTGATGAATGCTGTGGAACAAGGGGCATCATTTGGACACGAAAATCAATTTTCCTGAGCGCTCCCGAGGGGCGACTCAGGAGGTGATAGCTCTGTACACCCGGGGGGCGCACCGTCCCCGGCTTCCCCCGCCCGTCGTCGTTGCTGCCGTGGCAGCGTGTTCCTCCGTCCTCCCCCCGATAAAATTACATGCTCCCGAGCCACTTTTAAAGATCCAACATTTCGTCCTTTCGTCTTCTTGTGCAGGTTTACATTGTAGTTGTGTCCGCCGACGATTTTTCTCTGTTCGCTTCAGCTTATCAGCCACCAAATAGTGTTTTTCTCTCACAACAAATCAGCCATTTCAGCTTTTCCGCCGGCTTATAAGTCCAACCGAACAGGTTATTTATTTTGCACCTGCTCTTTTGTGCGGCGACGGCATGTAATCTTCTCTTTCTTTGCTCTTGCTGTCAGTATTGTTTGTATCCTTCTGGTTGTATATGCGCTGCGATGTAATCCCTTGTGGCTCCCTTTCCCCTTCTGTTTGTACCCTGATCACTCGGGAGCGGGTGCCTGATCTTGTAAAACTCCTTCTGGAATGAAAATGTTCAGCCGGCCGTTGATTCCAAAAAAAAAATACATTGCTAGTGACCTAGTGTATTTTCAGGCTAAACCTGAATGGTCTGAATCTTTTGAAATGATTTCCCGGTGTCAGCAGACCCGTCATCAACTCCTTTACCGAACAAGAAAAATATAAGCGAAGGATATATCATAGATGACGCAACTACGTCCAGCAAAAGGGCCAAACCAATCACTATCCAGTCCTGCCTTCATGACAAGCAGCTAGCCAATAAGGACGACACCAAATGTGACAAAACTGCAAACTCCTTCCCTTTGCATGCATTGTATCATATCATATTGTACATCATTATTCATTTCGCAACGACTTAATCATGATGGTGATCGATCGGTTGTTGGTGGTTGCTGCGTGGCGTGACATGTTGAGGTTCCCTTTTGCAGGACTTCTTGAGCGGCTCCTCTACCGATTTCTTCTGAAACCCTGCTAAACGGGAGGATGTGAAACAGCTTCATTATCGGAGCCCCGCATTTTGCGCCGAGAGGAGCCAAAAGAGGGAGGAGGAGCCTAAAAAACCAGCTCCCCGCGGCTCCTACTCATTTCCCATCGTTGCCCTCGGTGGAGGGCCCGCGGGCAGGCGGAGGCTGCAGCAAGCAGCGCTAAGCAGCCGACCACGACCGGAGGCCGGCGGAGGTGGCCTGCAGCAGGGGTCGAGGATGAAGATAGCCGGCGCCGACCGACGGGTGCGAGGACTAGAGGCGGTCGCGATGGCCGACAGGCGCGGAAGTCGGGCAGCCAACAGAGCCAGCAGAAGGATGGGGCGGGGCGGCGGGAGGCTAGGGCTGGCCAGCGACGGGCGAGGTGGGGGGTGACGGCGGGGGCGGCGGGAGGCTGGGGCTGGGCAGCGACGGACAAGGAAAAGGGAAAAAATGGATAAGAAAGATGGGAAATAAAGGAGAGAGAGAAAAATAGGAAGGGAAAAGGGAAAAAAGAAAATAAAAGAAGAAAAGAGAGAAAAAATGGGGAACAGGGGTATTATGGACATTTCACCTTTCTATCCGTTTGGAGAAGTCGTTTTACCAAACTTTTTTCAACCAGACAAGCCGGCCGACTTTTTTGTTTTTTAGCCCTTTTTGCGAAAGATTCTCACAAATACGCTCCTGGCGGAACCAATTCCAAAAATGGACCCTTAGCTTGGCGCCATCCACGCTGACGCCAAGCTTACACGTCTCGGCGCTAGCCACCCTGGCGCCAAGGTCCATACACAGCTGCTGACGTGGATGCCGACGTGGCGGGGGCTTGGCGCCATCCATCATGGCGCCAAGCCTTGGCGCCGTGGATCTTGGCACCAAGCTGCGCCGTAGTGGCCAGTGCCGACAAGCTAGATACTCAGTTGAACTAGAACTCATCCTCCCCGTGCGACCTTGGAATAATTAGGATAGCTAGTTCGAACCGCGAAGGGGTACGGGGTAGATAGCTCGGTGCCAAGATCTAAGGCGCCAAACTTGGCGCCATGATGGATGGCGCCAAGCCCCCGCCACATCGGCACCCGCGTCAGCAGCTGCGCATCAACCTTGGCACCAGGATGGCTGGCGCCGAGACATTGTAGCTTGGCGCCAGCGTGGATGACGAGCAAAAAAAAAGCTGCTCCACTGGAGAAGCCACAACCAAAATAGCCAAATATGTTAAAATTAAGCACTTCACTTCAGCATCAGATCACGTACCGTGCAGTCAAAGGATATAGGCCAATCAATAATCCTGCCTGGCTAATACGTACACCAGCAAATTAGCGCCCGGGCCGGCCGTCATCGATGGATCATGATGTCATCCACCACCCGACCGACTGATAATCTGCAGCTGGCGGCGCAAACCCCTGCTGCTTACTAAACTAATGGGGCCACGCATGATGATCATGGTTCATAAAAATGATTTTTTTTTGGCCGTTTACTAATGATGCATAGGTTTCATTGTAAGCTCCACCATAATTCTAATTTCTCAAGCATTCTGTCAGTTTATTATGTAGTTTGTGGCTTGTAGTTGTAGGTTTGCACAAGTCGAGTTCGCTCTCGCCTTTAATCCGTATTGGTTAATTAAAAGTGCACCATATATATGTGGATCATGACTCGTCTTTAAATCTTGATGCTGACTTTGCTCCACGATCTTTTAAGGTCCTAATAATGCCGTTTTTCTCCTCAAGGAAATCGAAGAGAGGGAAAGAGCAACCAGCTGTTTAGTTGCTAGTAGTGCATCCGACACGATTGACTACTGAGCTGAATACATGCGTGTTCGTATGATGAATCATGAGCCACGTACGTACATACGTGCCCTGTTATGATCTCCTAGCTTGACACTCATTACCAGCTAGCCCAAACTTGTACGAGTCCTTGGATCGCAATTAGAGCTCATCATCACCATGACACGTTAGGCGCGCCATCTCTTTTGTTCTCGTACTACTACGACGTTGCTTAATCTACTACAACCACGGCTCGATCATCACTACATGATCTTCGTTTCTTTTGGGAAATTATGATCTTGTTTCTCGCATTCCAAAACCAGAACGATCATGCATGAGCTCCGCTGCCGGCCGGGAAACTTGCACGGAAAGCCAAGCGAAGCGTAGCCACCGCGGGTGAGCGAGAGGTCGTGATGAATGGGGAGCGAAATGAGTGAGTGAACCTATATATGCATTGGTAGGCTAGTAGCTCGATCACATGGAAAAACTGAAAAAGCCATGCAGGGAATGATGACTGGATTCCCGATCGATCAGTTTTATTCCCGGCTAGTCGTACTCTTCTTTCGGCGTACTACATGTTCTAGGGGAAGTGTCTGGATAACCAGACTAAACTTTAGTCCCTATCATATCGAATGTTTGCACACTAATTAGAAGTATTAAATATAGTCTAATGATACAACTAATTGCATAAATGAGAGCTAATTCGCGATACAAATCTATTAAGCCTAATTAGTTCATGATTAGCTTCTCATTTATGCAATTAGTTTTATAATTAGTTTACATTTAGTTCTTCTAATTGGTATCAAACATCCAATATAAACCAAATTAAAAATTAATCTATGGATCCGAACATCCTTATAGCACTTAAAAGATAGCCGGGCATGATAGCTCGAAGGCAGTGTGAGCTATCGAGGGCCCACGCGACGGTCATCTAAAGGGCAAAGTACCATGCATTGCATTTGCATGCACACACTGGCCTCTCTGGTCCCACGGTGGCTAGCTTTGAGATCATATTCTCAGATGCACTAGCCTTGGTTCACCTGGGTCCTGCCCTGTCATCTCATCATGCTGGAGGGGTGGGGTCTGTCTTCCTTTTCGTTATCTCCGTCTCGCCACGGCTTTAGGCTTGATTGGCTACAAAGCCAAAGCTTGGTAGGTAGGTGAATGGGAATATGTCCTGTAACCTGTATTCTACGGACCTATATATCCTCCTAACAAAAAGAAAATTACAGAAGCTAGAGTCTATAGAGTCTAGCTAGAGACGACCTAAAGATATACTCCCTCCGTTAATGTTGATTAATGTAGATTATTTTTACTTTTATCTAGGTGCATAATAATATCTATGAACTTAGAAAATTCAAAACGATCTACAATTTAGCTAGAATAACTAATAGCTTGATGCTTGTAGCTGCTGCGAGATTTCACACATTCTGACAACACACATCATATTATTAGCCGATCGATCGCCTGGCAGTAGAATGTGGATATGCATGCAAGCTCCCGCGTCAATGGTGCGCTGATGATCCATTGATGTGCATGCGATGCCTTTCGATTCTTTTGAAGGCGCCTGCGACAATAATGTTTGCGTTGCTCGTGTGGAAAGAGACATGGGGGCATGCAAGTACAGTGCTGCCTGCAGCTGCTCGTGCTCCTGCATCGTATTCGTATCCAAAGCCCAAAGGTGGTGTGTGTCCAAACTGGCAACTACTGGACGGACACTCGTCGCAGTAGTGCAGAGCCATGCACATGACCGATGATGGCCGAGCTCTCTGAGCTCTCGTCACCATGCAAATAAAGCAGCGAAGAAGCACCCTGCAGCCTGCACTGCACGCGTGGGGATGTCGCGCGCATGAACGAAACTAAAGAGGAAACTATAAAGCCTCTCGCTGCTGCCAAAGCCGTGCAACAAGCGTGTGTCGTAAACACGAAACCGTGCATGCCAATGCAAGCAAGAGGAGGGAGACATCTCAGTGCTCAGACCAATCAATGATAAGCATTGCAACTTGCAATTGCTAAGAAGCTAGGGAAAGACCAGGCTCAAACACAAAAGGGAAAAAGAAAAACATGTTCTGATTTGTGGATGGGTACTACCTCCGGTCACATATATTTGACGTTCAGACCAAAACAGCCTTCGTAAATTGAACTAGCGCATCTGGTCGAAACGTCAAATATATCCGACCGGAGGGAGTATCCAAGATACTGTACAGTGTACAGGAAAAAGATCTAGCTGGACAAGTGTAGACGTGCTGGGCCGGATTCGATGTCGATGGATGGATTCCGGGAATGCCGGGCGCGACGTGACAACGCAGGAAAGCAACGCGGCGACGCAAAAAGCCACCGGAGAGGATACGGCGCCCGTCCCCGTCTGTCTTCACGCGCATCGCCGTCGCCGGCGCTGTTCACCGTCTCTTCAGTAGCTTAGCCGTGTCTCCTGCAAGCGGCCGGCCGGCGAATCCCAACAAAAGTTAGGTGAGACACGGCCGAGAATCGTGGAGAAATCGATTAAAATCTTTCCGTGGAAACCAGCACACGCGGCCGCGCTGAGAAGGACGTCGCTGTTGCGTTGGCCGACAAAATAAGTAAGAAAATAAGTAATGGGATAAAATAAGCAATGGAGTAATGCAGGAATATACGGAGAGAATTAACAAGAAGGAAACAGATGGAATGAGATGAACCCTGAGTCAGTCGCGGCGTGTCGGTTCAAATCCAAACTCGTCGATTAGTACTGCTACGAAGAAGAAAAAAGATTCACCACTGCTATACTTATTAGGTATCGGTAACTAGCACGCTAATCTTATCGGGTCTGACAGGGTGGACCGCTGACGCCGGTGGGTCAGTCTCGGTCGTACTTCCGGTGGGTGCAGCCGTGCAGGTGGATGGTGATTCGTGAACGGTAAAATTTTGCATCGGTGACTCTGATTCACAGGTTCAGTGATTCACCACCTGCCACACCGGCCGTTACCGCGTGGCTTTTACCCCTTTACCCACGCGCGGCGCCACTACCCGACAGATCTGCCTGGTTAGGCCGTGGAGCAGAAGCCAGACCGGGTTGCCCGATCTACCCCGCGGTGGGAGGACTGCTTTTTTTTTTACTTGACGTCGGTGCACATGGAAAAAACCAAAATGACATGTTTTGATAATAATAGTTGAAAAGAGCAGAAAGTGCATGTTGACACAACACTGGTCTAAACAGGAAAAAAAAGATGGGTGGAAAAAATAAAAAAGAGCAGGAAAGAATATCAGGAGCACGAAGGGGAATGGAGGACGCGTACTGCTCGACAAAAGTTTGGTCCAATAGGGCCACTAATCCGTGCATCCTACTACTACTAGTGGTATTTCCTCTGAACCCTTGCATCGGACGCAAATACGTACGTATCATTACTTTTCCCCCGCATTCAATACACTCAGCACATGTGGACGTGGAGGATTATTTTTCCGCATGTCTGCACACACCACGCAGATTATTTGGTCCAGTGGGGCCAGCATGCAGCCGGCCAGTAGTTCAGTACCGCCCATCTTCGAAGCGACTGGTGAGGTGAGACGCTCAATTGCAATTTATTAATTGCAAAGCTTTCCACGCACACGCACAAAAAAAGTTAGGATGTATTGGGCCAGTATCGATTGGGAGTTTCATAGCTTTAAGGGTGTTTGATACTAGGCCAGTATCGTTTAATAAATACCGGGACGAAATCAGCAATCGCTGCGGTGCCCAAAATCTGACGGGGAGAGCGACGTCGATCCGCCACGTGGTCGTATCGGATAGGGCTGGGTCTGGAACGCGTGGTGGGGAGGGCATTTTCGGTAGCTAGCTAGCACACGTGGACGTGGGCACGCAATTTCGATGAATCTGAAATGAACCTCCCGGGCCTGGGGGCTGGGCCTGGACCGGAATAAATAGTGGGGCACGGATGGAAAAATACTCAACTCCTTAGAAAACGTTTGATCGGCGGCCAATCCCATCGCGGACGGGTCGGCGTGTTGCTTCGCCTCGGCTTCGTCCTCCTGCTGGCCCGGGTGGGACGGCGGCAGGTCGGCGTCGGGAGGGGCCGGGACGGGTGGCGGGCGGTGCCGACCACCTCAAGAGGAAGAGGAAGAGGAGGAGGAGGAGGGGCGCCTGCCGAGTGCCGACCGACCATTCGCGCGTTCCCCAGGTTCGACGCTGCTGGAGCCGCGAGCGAAGGAAGGAAGGGTTTGCTTTTCGCTTGCTTGGGAGCCGAATCAGCTTCAGCTTCGAGGAGACAGGAGGAGACGAGCTGGATCAAGTTGCTGTTTCTTCTCCGATTGATCAGCTGATCTGCTGGTGAGTACTTTGATCCGCTTCGCTTCCCATCGCTCGTCATTACGTTTCGCCGGATGATCTTTCTTTCGCTCGGTGCTTAATTTCTGAATCTTTGCGTTTGCTGAATCCACACCACGTACACGGTACACCCTCTCGCTCTTTGGGCTTCGTAAATAAATTCCGTTGCTGACGGTAACCGAGTTACTACAGCGTAGCAGCACGTGTCTTGTTCGGGTCCTGGGGACGAATGAAAAAAGAAGGGCGCCCGGGAGAGTACGATTTCGGGCTTCCTTTGTCCACATTTCCTCTGTTTTTTCAAAATGTACTACTAGAGCTTGTGGAGCGCGAGGTCACCACGGCTGGATTTCTCTGAGAAGGATCCACATCACACGCGCGAGGGGCCGAAGAATTGCGGCGGAATCCTTGGCACGGGGCAAGGAAACGAAACGTCGCTGTCGAGTGTCGACCAGAGAGACAGAGAGAGGAGCCGGAGTGTAGTTTCGCTGCGAAAACAAACATGGACTTCGCTCGCGGGGCGTTTTTCTTTTTTCAGCTATGCAAGAGCTACGTCGCGGAGACATAGTTCGTGGGGCCCACGCTCCAGCCACACAAAGCCCGTCAGGAGATTAACCTGCACTGCCGCTACAGTGCACGCGTACGTGGTCCGAGTTTGGTTTCTACGCGCGCGGTAGACTGTACAGACCCTATCCGGAGGGTGTCGGTAGCGTTCTCTTCTCTTCTCTGGTCTACACGACTTGCTGCCGCTAGTGGGCGCCAGTTGTGATGCGCGCGCTCCGGGGCCATTCGCAGGGCAGAGCATTTGCAGGGGAGGGCACGATTGTTACTGCCGCTAATCAAGTCTTTAATTGACGCGAGCCCTGCAGAATGCCTGCAGTGCGCGCACCGCTTCTCCTCCTGTGGACCTTTGTCTCCGTGGTCCCCACTCCCCAACCCCACAGAGACAATTACCACCATACAGTACGTATTGACCATGCATGCTCTTCGACCGCTGTCAAAGGACTTGTAGCACCACTAGTAAAAAAGCCTTCTTCAGGTTTTGCCACTGCTTTGCAGTGTTAGCATGCGATCCCCGCGTTCTGGTTGGTCAGGATCGAATCCGTGGCGACCCCGGCCGCTGATCACTGGCGTTGGTTTAAACCCGATCGTGTCGCCAGCCCGACGCGCATCATTCCCCTCCATGTGCCGCCGCATCACGCTGCCATGTCACCAAGAGCAAGTAGTAGCCCCAGGGCATCAGGGAGGGTGCTCCAGTCTCCAGATACCTGTACACCCGCAACAGTATCTGTCGTCTTCCCTTCCAGTACTGGCGTACTTCCGCGGCTCGTGCGCAGCGCAGCCGTGATCTACAGCATGCAGGGTACTGTACTTAATTATTACGACTGCTAAGCTTAAGCAGGCAACACTACTGATTGGCCGGGATTAACCTGGCCTGTTCCAGTTTTACATTCTTTATTTACCGATTCACCTTGGGTAAAGTAAAAGTTACCACGGTCACTTCTTGTGTTGTGCGGTGGTGCTTCGGATGGAGGAGAAGAAAGCTCGCACGTGACCGCTGCCGGTCTTCTGGGGAATAACAGTGCTATTAGCCCGTAGTCTAGGGGTATCCTTTTTGTACCATTCGGGATTTCTTTATCTCCATCTGCACTGCACAACTTTCACCGAAGCCCCCTACAGTAGCACGTTCTCGCCCTTGCAAGTGGCAAGCAATTCGGCGTGTGTTTCCATTTTCCCTTTTCTTCGAGGGGGAATGTGCGTTCGTGCCATGACCGTGAGAGAGACCGTCTCTGTCAGGCGTTTCCCCTTTTCTGAGAGTTTCACCAGCAGTCCCATGTTTCCAAAGCCACGCGGCCGTCCTAAATTCTCTCTTGGCCGAGATATCGGCCCAGGCACGTGACATCTTTCACCTACTACGCACGCACAATCGATCGACAAAAGAGGGTGTCAGTCTTACTAGTGAGTTTGTACCACCACTAAGTGTGAGTGGTGGAAATCATTACAAACATAAAGCAAGTGATTAGTGCTACAGCGCGACCGAACCCCGCAGTGCGCTGTTAAATCCCCACCCTTTTCCGTGGCGTTGGGCGTAGCCATCACAACGTGCCATTTGACGCGCACATGCCAACTTCCTCCCCCAGGCGTTTTTTTTTTTGACACGGTGTTGGTCTAATTTTTGATACTGTCTGTCCGTAGAGAACGATAGAGGTGTGGACATAGTGGCAGTTACAACAGATAGATAGGTTGGCTCGTCCGGGAGAGATAATCTATGGCCGCGTACGAGCTTATCCTCGGATTCCGGGGTTATAAATAAACTAGGGGTTAAGACGCTAGAACAGGACATTGTCAGATACGTGCACGTAGTTTAGTTTGCCAACAAGTTGAGGGAACAACATTGAAGCGAATAAACTAGGTGCAATGCAAAGGACCCCGTGGACAGTCGAGGGACATGGACTCCCGGGGTCCTCTAGGGTTGCTTGATCTCGACCCCCATTGATTGATTTCGCACAATCTCACCTGCCTATTTTGTTTCTGATAGCAATTTATGTTAGTATTTAAATAATCACCAAAAATGGGTCAAACACGAAACTCTACCAACTCGGTATAGTAGTACAACAAAGATTTTCATTATTTTTATAGTTTTTGGCTGGAGCCGGTGTTCAAATTTTCGGTTTTTTCGGTGGTGACCGAAATTACGATTTGCCCAAAATTTTTAGTTCAAATTTTGGCTAAAATTTTGCAAAATTCGGTCTTTTCAATGTGGACTGAAAGAATTCGAAAAACGAAATCCTAATCCCTGGCTGGAGCAGACCTAACCATACCAGCAACCTCCTCGTCTCACGGATGTTGATGATATGTTCAGTGGCAAAACTCCAAAGCAAACTGTTGCTATCAACGGAAAGCTCCCTCCTTTATTATCAGGCCCCCTGGCATTGCCCCCATGTGTCTGTGTGTGAGCGCTGAAGACCGTCAAGCCGCGAGCCGCGCGCGCGCCGTCGTTCTCTCGCCCTCGTTTTTCTGCATGTGGAGCAGTCGTACCATGCCTCATCTGGGTTTGGTTTGGTTGCCGGTGTCGCGCAGCGCATCGTGTCCATGCCCTGGCGAGCACTGCACGCACGGGCGAAAGCTCGCCACCAACTTCACTCCCTGCGGTTTCCGGCGAGGCCGGCCTGACCTGCGTCGATGTGGCCTGCCTGTTCCGGCCGGCTCCTGGCCGTGTCACCGCCGAGTCACTGACAGGGACAGGGACGAGGCCACGAGGGTCGAGTCGGGGGAGAAAGTGTGCGGTGAAACGGTGATGGCCGATGGAATTTCTCCCGATCGGGGCCGCGCGCACGGTGGGTTGGGTGAGAGGGGAAGCAGGCAGGGTCAATGGAGTGGTACGCGGGCGCAGCGGATTTATTGCGCTGCACGCACAGGGATAACGCCATCTCTTTTGTTTTTGGTATGTATCAGCAGCGCTTGTGGCTGGATGCAAACCACCCCTGGGGCGTCAAAGTTGGAGCTTACCGGATTTTATCCGTCTTGAATGCCTTTTAACTCGCTCGCAGCCGTTTTCATCCGTTCCTTCCTATGGATGCACATGCAGCCCCTTTTCCTTATAGATTTAAAATGTTTTCTATCCAAAAAAGGATTAAAATGTTTCTGGTGTTTAGAATTAAAATCAGGTTGCTGTAATAAGTTGAGGGTACACGTTAGATAGAGTTCCACCCACCCTGATAGTAACACGGTACAATAGTAACACGGTACAATAGTCGATCTTAAGTGTTATATGGAATAATCTTTTTTTTTAAATTTAACGATCAATCCTTGTGTCAGTTTTAAAGAATTGTCGATCCTCCCGCTTGAAACCTCCCGTGCCAAGTACAAATTTTATTGGGCGAGGAAAGCCGTTGTCGGTAGCTCATGCATTGGCTTTGTCGGTAGCATCTCCCCCGTGTCGAGTGCAAACCTTATTGAACAAGGAAAGCTGTTGCGATACGGATGACATAAACAAGCGCTGCCATGCTTCTCTTGATGCTACCAGGCACGGACAAAGACACGATAGTTGTTTGTAACCGTCAAATTGCCCCTCCTGCTTCTCTCTAGCTCATACGTTACGTTGTCGGTAGTAGCCACCATGCCAACTTCAATTTCTATTGGGCGAGACAAGGTTTCTGTTGGGCGATACAAGGGCAACTTCAAACTCTACTAGACAAGGTGAGATGAGACGTTACGTTATTGATGATATGGTACCAGTTACCGTAGTTATCCAACAATCATTTGCCCGTCACGACACATGCATACGCTATGTATAGGTTTTACATGTAGATAAGGAAATATCTCTGTATTGTTGTAGTGCTAATTTGTGCTGAAAGCTCAAGCTATGTGTAGTTAACTGCATTGCAAGTTTTTGAATAGATGTATATGGTTTCATAGATAAAAAATAATAAGTAATTGATGAGGTTTTAATGCCAATAAAATCGCAAATAGCTATGGTCTCATTAATGGTATAACCATAAGATGGCAATAAAAATCCTATGATGTATCTACAAGAATTCTCTAGAAAACCGTCCCATTCTCGCGTGGTGCCGTGCTTCAGAAACTTTGCTCGCTTGCCCCTCCAGGTTTCCACAAATTAAACTCACCACCGTCTGCATCCATCGGTAGGCGAACCACGCAGGCACGCGCACACACAGTACTCGTAGGCGTAGGCGCAGGCGCAGCCCTGCCCTGCTGCTGCTGCAGGCCCTTTTACTTTACAGTAACCCCCAAATATTCCTGGAAAAATTAATCCCACCCCGCGTTTTCCCCCACCCACAGAGCCCCAGACCCGGACGGACGCCACAAGAGGGAGAGGAGGCTGGAGAAGGAGGGGAGCCGGCGGTGAGAGCGCAACCCGGCTCCAATGGAGGCGCAAGTGGCGGCTCCGCACCACCACCACCACCAGCAGAAGGCGGCCAACCTGGCGCGCACCTTCACCAAGCTTCTCCGCCGGAAGCGCGCCGACGCGGCGGCGCAGGGCGTCCCCGAGGCGCCGGCGTCCGTGGTCGGGGCCGGCGACTACGAGGAGGAGCGGACGGAGCCGCCTGTGGTGCCGTCCCTCAGCAAGCTCAAGCTGTCGGGGAACCTCGCCGCGGCCTACTCCTTCGACGCCTTCTTCCGCAACGCGGCCGAGAAGAAGGCGTCCGCGGCTGCGGGAGGGGGAGGGGGAGTGGGGCGGCCGGCGCCGGGCGAGGTGACGCCGGAGGCCGCCGCGGATTCCCTCCTCGCGACCCTCTTCGCGGGGGTCTCGGCGGTGAAGGCGGCGTACGCGCAGCTGCAGCTCGCGCAGTTCCCCTACGACGCGGAGGCGATCCAGTCCGCGGACGCGGCCGTCGTCGCCGAGCTCACCAGGCTGTCCGACACCAAGCGCAGGTACCTCAGGGACCCGGCCGCCGCGGCCCGGGGTGCGGCGGCGGCGGGCCACACCACCCTTGCCGCCCACGCCGAGGAGCAGCGCCACCTCCTCAAGACGTATCAGATCACGGCGCGGAAGCTGGAGTCGGAGCTCCGCGCCAAGGACGCCGAGGCCGAGCGCATCAGGAGCTCCCTCACCGCCGAGCTCCGCGCCGAGCGCGCCCTGGAGGCGCGGCTCCACCCAGGCCGGACCCTCGCGTCGCTCGACGACCTCCACCTCTCCGGCCTCAACCCGACGCACTTCCTCACCGCGCTCCGCCACACCGTCAAGTCGATCCGCTCCTTCTCCAAGTCGATGCTCAACTCGATGCAGTCCGCCGGGTGGGATCTCGCGGCGGCGGCGGTCGCCGTCCACCCGGGCGTCCCGCTGCGCCGCGCCGGCGACACCAAGTTCGTCTTCGAATCCTACGTCGCCATGAAGATGTTCGCCAATTTCCACCGCCGCGACTTCAACTTCAGCTTCCTGGATGAGCGGGAGTTCTACGACCGGCGGCGGTTCTTCGAGGAGTTCACGGAGCTGAAGGCGGAGCCGGCGAGCGCCTTCCTGGATGTCAGGAACCCGCGGTGGGGAGGGTTCGGCAAGTTCCTGCGCGCAAAGTACCTGTCGCTGGTGCACGCGCGGATGGAGACGGCCTTCTTCGGCCGCCTCGAGCAGCGCGGCATCGTCAGCGCCGGGCCGGGGTTCCCGGAGAGCTCGTGGTTCGCGGAGTTCGCCGAGATGGCCCGCCGCGTGTGGCTGCTGCACTGCCTCTTCTTCGCGTTCGACGGCGGCGCCGAGGAGGACGGCGCCTCCATCTTCCAGGTGCGCACGGGGGCGCGGTTCTCGGAGGTGTACATGGAGAGCGTCAGCGACGGGCGCGCCGACGACGCCGCCGTGGCCGCAGACGACCGCGTGGTCGGGTTCACCGTGCTGCCGGGGTTCAGGGTCGGCCGGACGCTTATCCAATGCCGGGTCTACCTGTCCCGGCCGGTGCGGCGTCCGTGATGGCGCTCATGGCCGTGGCCCAAGAAAAAGTCGTGCTTGCCTGCGGCGTCCGGCGGATGATGGGGGAAGAATGCCCATTTTGGGTCGGCCGTCGAGGTCTCCCGCCGGCAGCCGGCTGGGGCGGTGGCGATGATGATGACGGGTGGTCTTATGTAAATCTGTCAGGGCATGTAGTAGCAATGTAATCGTAATATAAATGGTATTTGGAGTTCCAAATGTTGCATCCGTGCATTGCGCCATTGCCGTAATTGTTCTTGCTCTCTGCTATTGTCATGTTGCTTTACTGATGGATGGCATGGTGCTCTGCAATCCGAATGCCATGTTTGCTGGTGGATCTGGGGTCATCCGATCCAGTTCATCAGGTTGTTCTTGCCATTGCAGGAACCGGAAGCTCCCGAGATTGCTCTAATCTTGTGGTGAATCTGACCATGGATTGCATCCCCGGCATTGCATGCCCGCCGATCTGATGGATGAGGTCCCGACTGATGGAGTAGTGGTTTGTTTTGTTCATCGGGGAGGTGAATTGAGGAGGAACTAACAATAATGGTTTCTTTTTGGACGTTTGTTGATACGGCTTTGGTGTGTTGGAACTTGTGATTTGCCGTTTTGCAGTTGGTTGGCTCCTTTTGGTGGTTTGTGATCAAGCGCTAAAAGTGTGTGATCAAGCACTAGTTAAACTCGACTGTCGCTCCATTATTAAGCCACCTGGTTGACACCGGAAAGGACAAGCTTGAGGCCACGGCGTGTGTGTGGTGTGGCAATGGAAACTCTGAAGCAGTTGCATCCTGTCCAGTTTTGCTTGCAAAATATTCAGAACCATGGTTCTCATTGCTCTACTTTCTACTAATCTTTTTTTTCCATAATAACTAAAGCATCCCAGTAGATCAAACATCACAAATCCTCAGGAAACGTGCTTTTACTTCGCGGATGACTATTTTTGTTGAGATGTAGAGAAAAAGAAGCTGCACACAAAAAAGATTAGAGCTTCTTTCCAATAGGCCGTTTCGCCTCGTCCTGTTGTCTCCTGCCAGGTGGATGTTTGGTTTTCATAATTGTCCTCTGCTTTGGTTTTGAATTATTGATCGGCAACGTGATACGCATTTTTCATCAAAAAATATAAGGACGGGAAAGATACAGCTAAATGGCACTAAGCAGCTGCAAAGAAAAGATTTTAGAAACGAGGCAATGCATGGCGCCTTTTGTGCTGACGGCTTTTCTTCTTTTGTGGTGTATCCCAACTGTCCCTTCCTGCTCCTGTTGCTGACTCGCTGGTGCTTCTGTTTGGAGCTGAACCATGACTCGCCCGTGTCAAATTCTCGAGCTATTATGCTTGGAGACCGTTGCCAGATAGAGCTGTTGGTTGTGGTGATGGAGATGGACCCTTTGGTCCCAGATAGCCTGATACACAGACTTGATCATTGGTTTCAACTGTCAACTGCAAAACGATCTGTGCAAATCTTTTTCATGAAAGCATCGGCTGTGTAAAGCAGTCAGCAAAATGCCTCTGCAGCTGTACATCGTTATGTTCCCGCCGCCATTTTTGCTGCTCCTTCATTTTTCATGTGGGTTCTGTTCTGAGTTTTGACGCTAGGTGCAGTATCGCCATATGTCTGCACAAATCCGCAGAGTGATAAGAGGGGATAGCTAAACACTGGGTTGTCACTCGTAGCCACGCTTGCAGAATGCCTGTTGCTGCGGCGTGTCTTTGCAGTCTGCAAATCAGAATCAAGCAAATCTTCAGTTTATGGTGGTCTGTCCTTGGGATTGCAGAAATTCTCATGTTCATCGGCACCGTTTTACAGTTAACATCGTCTTGCACCTCCACGCCACGTTCCGGCGGCCGCCGTTCTCTGCGCTGTTAAGCCCGCTGCCACGCAACGAGCAGTAGGATGAGAAGGCCGTTCCGTCGGGCAGTGAGCCTCGGCCTCGCCGCCGCAAGGACACATCATCGGAACAAGAGTGTGGGTCTCCGTATCCCTTCCACCGCCGGTGCCGCGGCTCGCGAGAGGTCCGGTCAGGACGTCGTTGGGGGAAGCAGATGCTCTGGCAGTCTGGCCGCGCGGGGGACGGGGGCGCGGGAGTCGAGCGAGGAAGAAGAACTGGGGAATTTCCATCCGCTTATGTAATTTCCTGGTCAATCTCGACCGCACAAGGACGATCCGATGGTTGATAGAGACCGAGGCGTCCACCCCTGGGGTTGTTGTCTCGCCGGACAACCGCCGCGACCCGGCCGCGACCTCGCGCGCTCGCCTGTCACCTTCCGCGTACCGGAGGGAGGAGGCCTCCTGAAGTTGTGGTCGCCCGCCGGCGGAACGGAACCGGCGCGGTGGAGGCTCTCCCCGTCCCCGACCTCTGTTCACCAGCCCGTTTGCCTCCGAGGCGCGCGCTGTGCGTCGCCGCAAGCTCTGGCCAGCCCGAGATGCATGCCGTGGGCCGTGCCTGTCCGCGACGCCGCTGGGTCGTGTTGGTGTGATTCGATTCCAGTGGTGCCGACGGCGAGGGCCTCTGGCCTGTGTTTACTGTCCTTGAGTCCTTGGTCAATGCCAATGCCTCTACTTCTTTTGAGCAACAGCTCCTATGTCTGCACGGAGGAGGACATGCGCGAGGACCGTATCTTCGCCTTCTCCGCGGATCTGCAGCAACAATCTCTACCGTGAGGCGTTCACTCGACGACAGCTGCGTTCTTGGGCGGTGCCTGCGCGCCGCGGGTCGCCGGATCTCAGAGCGGCGTCAAGGGGCACAGCAGGGGTCTCTCGAGCGAGGGCGATAGAGGAGAGAAGTCTGTCCTTCCCGTACGCAGATCCAGGCCGCAGGTGTCCGATCCAACAGCTACTGGGAACCCGGGGGGTGGGCGGTATTTCATTTACCGTCCGCCCCCGGTCGTTACTTCGTTCGCCGACCACCCCTGGGCGCCGCTGTCTCGCCGGAGCACCGCCGTATCCCGGCCGTTCCATGCGCGCTCCCCTCCCGTTTGTCCTACCGGATGTCCGATTGCTCCCCTCGGCGCATCATCGCCGGCACGAGGAGTCCATCGCCGCCAGCATTCCTCTAACCGATCGAGGGCCCCGAGGCACGGACTGGTGTGGGATCGGATGTGGCAGAGCTTGGGAGACGAGAGGACGGCGGCGATGGCGAAGAAACAGACGAGCAACGGGCGCTCGCCGCTTGTGCCCGGCAACGCGTTGCCCGCAGTTGTGCCTCAAAAAAGGACAGTCCGGTTACGCCTTCGCGTCTGTCGTCTTCCTCTGCTTTTACCGTTCCAGTTTTGCTGTTGTGCCTCGAGGAGGGGGGGCTATGGCTTCCAATTTTCCAAAAAAAAAAGAATTCTATCAAATTTTGAAAAAATTACCACTGCTGGTCCCCCTAGCAACGAAAAAATTGAGTTTCTGGCTACGCCTTTGGAACAGAGAAGGCTGAAGAAGAGGAAGAAGAGATTGCGCAGGCAGCGTATCCTCTTCCTGTTTTGTCTACTGCTGAATGCCTGAATCCCAACAATGTTTTTATAACTACTGATCATTCACTTAGCCCATGGGCTAATGCTTCGAAGGCATCTATCCTCTGGCTTATTTGTTCTGACCCAAATTCTCTCTGTTCGCATCATCAATGTAGAATATACAAAACAGTTAATCCATGCATTACATTGCTCGTTTCATCTGTCATCACTGCAAATCAAGCTAAGTTGATAAGCTGCATATAACCAGCCGTGTCATCATAAGCAGGAATTCTTCGTACCAAACGATGGGTGGTCGTCCAACGGTCCAAGCACGCACGTGTTGGGTAGAGCTAGCAGCCATTACTGACGACAGGCCGACAGGAAATGCCAACATGTCACGTGGACATGCAAACCTATAGGTTCAGCAGATATGCTTGCTCCATACATGTCTTCCTTCGGCCGGTGATGAACCATCGAGTCATGGACCCGGATAGCTAGAGTGAGTGTGACATCTGATTGAGAACATACAGTGACACAAAAAGAAAGGAAGATAAAATCATGGGCTTGATTTTCGAGTGCAATTAACTGTTAGCGATGTATAGGCTCCCGTAAATCACGTCCCGTGGTTCTCCGTGTAAGTAGCTAGGTTAGTTAGCTTATCGGTTAGTTACTGACTCGTTCAGCTGTGTACATGTACATGTACACCAAGGCAAGATCAATGCAGTTCAGTTGTTGCGATCCACTTCATTCTCTCATCGCTTACATTAACCTCTCCGTTTTATTATATTCCAATGAAGGGTTGTTTTCTTTACCGTAGAAGTTTGTGGGATTAAAATTATGGATGCTTCAAAGAATAGCAACAACCTGCGCCATAATCAAAGATAAGTTCTATGTTGGTGTGTGTGCAATGGATCTTTTCAACTTTTTAACCATGACCATGGTTGTGAACATTCTTGTTTGACATATGGAAATTGTATGGCTTGAAACTACTGTTGTTGTTATATTATGATTTTTAACTTATTTTACAGTAAAAGGTACTACAAATAATTTACCCAAAAAAGTGATACTAGTATAGTTGTCTTACCCGAGGCTGCCTTAACATCTGTACTTTTTTGGATTTTCATGATTTAATACATTCATCATTTTAGTAGTTAACGACTTAAATATAAGTCTAGAAAATGAACACTCATATTGACAAATGAACTCCAAAAGTTTAGGCATACTATTGCATCGCAATTGTATAGTTTATTTCTAGGGACTATCTAATTATCTTTTGACAGATTTCATGAGTGAAATCTCCGTCAGATGCAACAATGTAATTATATTCATCCGTCTATTACAGAATAAGGGAAATAGAGTTAAAATATTTTATTTGCTACTTGGATTTTTTTCTTCTTAGACTGGAACATTGCAAATCTAAAGCCTGTCACCTCTGTTTTTTTAAGAAATTTAAATGCTCTACCTAGAATATTTTATTTCACCGGCAAATATTGTTTACATTACCCTAGAACATTGCAAATCTGGCAGATTTTTTGTCAACAAATTTGTTCGAACAGATAAATAGCGTTTCTCATGTTTCTACGTCACCATCATTCAAGAAATATTGCAGTTGGGCGGCAGTTTGCTTGGTCTACGTCGTCTAGAGTTGTGACGCCTCTCACCCTCGCTATCTGAAAAGCCCTAGCCTATTCTGAAACCCAGATTCCTATCAGATGTCACTGACATGCGTAACCATGCGCCCCCTACCATCCTAACAACGCATGCGATGCCTACACAAACCTGTCAAGAGTCCATGAAGAGATATAGAGATAGAGACTCGGTGCTAGCACGTACCAAACCTTCTTTATCAGCAAATCTAATCAAATCAAATAGATTCCAGCTCACATGGCTCCTCCACCAACAGCACATACGTGCACACACATACCAATCTGAAGGCCGAGCCATCGATCGACCAGAGGCCCAGAGCCATGGCTCCTCCACCTTCAGCTTCTCGGCGGCTTTTCAAGTTGAAGATGACGATCATGTCGCTGGGGTTCATCTTTGTAGCGCTAGCGCTTGCGTCGCCGTCGTCCGCGGCAAGGGTTGCGCCATGGCCGTGGAGCGGCGGTGGCCACCGCCGCTCGGCTGTCCTCCTCATGGCGCCAGGCGGCCGTGCCGCTTTGTCGCCGGCGGCGCCGGAATCGATGTCCACGAGCCACGGTGCGCCGGCGACGGACCGCGTGGCGGCGAAGCCCCGGCAGGTGGTGCCGCTGCCGCCATCCGGCCCGAGCATCAGGGGCCACGTGTAGCGCGCGGCGGGTGCTTCCCAGGATCGGAGTTCGCACCGGGCATGCGTTGATCGTTTGTGCTTCTGCTATCAGCTGATCGTCACGAGTATATATCTCCATACTTTTGCACACACACACACACACGCACACACACACACACACACACACACACACACACACATGTTTATCTTTGATTTACTATAGATGATACAGATTAACGTTGAAGCTCTGTACTTACTACTACTTATATACGATCGATCATGTAAATGCGTGGTATCAGTGTGTTTGTAGATCAAAATCGGCTCTTCTATCTTCTCTGTTTTTGTATTTCTTCTTCGACGTTGATTTATGTTGGACTAAAGTGAAAAAAAAGCTGCAAACTTTTGTCAAAAACTAACACGAATACAAACCAGCCTTATTTTCGTATATCGGCCCAGGAATAGGATGGGCTGGGCCCATATTTTCTGGGCCAGCAGTAGGCAATCTGTCGGTCTGTCGCAAGTCAGAAGTATTTTGTTATAGAAAAAACAAACAGAAGAGAAATAAGATTTCTCCTGCATGCTAGTAAATGGCTCGTGCATTTTTAATAAAAGTAAAGATAGAAGTAGTTACAAAATTGATGGAACCTAAAATTGATGAAACACCTGGTAGATGAAGACTAAGAATTGCTAAATCAACTGCTCCTCTAGAATAGCTTGTTATTTCAGGGGGTGTTTGGGAGACAGGGGCTAAACTATATCGGATGTTTGGACACTAATTAGAAGTATTAAACATAGGCTAATTACAAAACTAATTGCACAACCCTAGGCTAAATCGCGAGACAAATCTATTAAACTTAATTAGTTCATGATTTGACAATGTGGTGCTACAGTAAACACTCGCTAATGATGGATTAATTAGGCTTAATAGATTCGTCTCGCAATTTAGCCTAGGGGTTCTGCTATTAGTTTTGTAATTAGCTTATATTTAGTCCTTCTAATTAGCATCCAAATATTCGATGTGACAGGGTTAAAGTTTAGCCACTATCTCCCAAACACCTCCTCAGTTAAGGGCGGATACACCGTCCACCCAGTGCCGCTGCCCACTTCTACTAAGGCGAGCTTAATTGGCTCGTGTGGAAGATGATCTAAAAAATAGAGGTGAAAATACCAGAAAGTGTCCGTTCTAACATTTAAGGTGTTTTAGTTTTATCCTATATCACTATTATCTAGCAAGTTAACAGAAAATAAAACAACACCTACAGCATCAGATTTGTTTATTCAAATTCACCTTCAAATTTATCTTGGCACTGCATTTATCTGATATTAGTAGATGTAAAAGTTGGAGAAGTTTGACATATGATAAAATTAAAACATAAATATTTTAGAACAGTGAGAAAAGCATAGACTAGCGTGTAGTTAAAAGACCATTTCGAATGTTTTCCAATGCACTTCACTATCATAGCACCTATTCAAGGGTGCCTACTCCCCCACATTTGCTGACTTAGTGGTAGTATAGCTCATACCATTAAAGACGTCCTAAATGATTCGTGCGGAAAATGATCTAAAAAGTTGAGGTGAAAAATACCATAAGGAAAAAGAAAGTAACCCATCCATTCTAAGGTATTTTAGTTGTCTTATATCAATATTATCTTGTAAGTTAATAGAAAAAATAGGACAATACCTACAATATCGAATTTGTTTATTAAAGATCTACCTTCAAATTTATATATCTTGATACTGTATTACAAATGTAAGTTGGAAAAGTTTAACTTATGGCAAAATTAAAACATTACTATTTTAGAACAGAGGGATTGGAGTGTATGGTGCGCGTGCAGGCTAGGCGATTCCTGGTGCACATTTACCTATTCTCGCTCAAAAGGAAAAAAGGGGGGGGGGGGGGGGTTGCATGTCGATCCATTGTCATCTTGTCACCAATGATGAAATGCAATTCCTGAAGAAGAATAGCTAGTTGTGGACCTGTGGTCAATCCTCTATAGTGTGGTGTAGAGGTGTAGCACTCATTGCCATGCATGTTCAAGGAACAGTAGCTGACACTCCTCCGGTGGCCGTGGTTACCACGCGTTATGGCACCTTTTCACTTTCCAAAGTGAGATGCACAGTGGGTTTGGCTCATGTCAAACGAACCTTTGCTCTGGTCCAGCACGAAAACTCGGGACTACTTACACGCGCTGACGTGAAACCTTTCGATATGTTATTGGCAAGTTCCAATCAACGTGCATGCTTTTTTACAACACCGTGTGGCAAAAACGTGGATGGAGTTTCATCAGTTGGCGATTCTTGATGAGGATTGGAAATGCAGCACGATATTTCGTTTCAGCTTTAACTTGACTGGACAAGCGAGTTCTGTTCGTCCACAGCCCTGGCCTTGTATGATTGTTGTTCGCATTGCAACTTACATGGTAGGTCACCATGCTAGGAGCCAAAAGAACCCTCACACCGTCAGTCACTCACTCCGACGTCCTTATGCATCCAAACCTAATCTTATCGCGCCCTTGGTGGTTGTTATCATCGGGGTACGGTTCTTCGGGTAAGGAGTTGTTTCAAGGGTCTCCTCTCCTTAGAAAGGAAGAAGGTTGAAGATGACCTGCGCCGACCCGCCACTCAGGGTCAGGGTGATGATCGAGCTAGGCTTTTTTGGGCTGGCCGATCTACTTGCTGTAAAGAGTCGGTCAGCCAGCGCGTAGGAAACCACGGCATCGGTGCCGTCGGCTGTCGCGAGGCGACATGGCGTCCGTACCTGACCTCCACGTGTGGAAAAACGATTTGCCGCCGCCGCACCAGGAATGAACTGAAGCTTTTGATCTCGATGAATTTCGTTCCAGAGGAAAACGACGACGCGATCGCGATGCACTTTTGAGAGTTGAAACTCCGAGAGATGGTCAGTGCTCGCGCGGACTCGAAAGCCCTTTCTTGCCTTTCTTCGGCGATAGCAACTGAACTGATGATCATCCATGATATGCAGCACAACTTAAAAGGGAGAAAAGTGCAAGAGTAGCCTGGAAATATCTGCTGGACGTGTGGGTGGGCATACCACTCTCCGTTCCGGAGATCTCGTCAGTAACACATGGGGGATCGTTCAAGGAAAAATGGCCGAGTATGGCCCAGACGGACCTTCCAGTTCCCTGAAATCCTGTGTGGCCGTCACTGTTGCTGTCACAGTTAATTAAGACAGCGGTTGATCCGTGCTAATTATCTGGTACAGTGGCTTAAATCTCAAAAGTGCACAGTGACCACATTGAATGGCTCTCGATGGGATTGCCACGAATTGTGTGTCAACTCGACATGGACATCTCTGCCAGTCTCGATGCACAGTTACCAAAAGTGGAAACTAGGTAATTGTATCTGTTGAGTGTCATGTGGATGAAACTTCTCTCACATAGGATGACACTTTTCTTTATCTCTCTTCATAAATATCTTGCCAAATCAGCAAAATTGATGATATGACATGAAAATTAATGCTCATGAAACTCCCACTTACACTCACTTAGCCCCGGCATTTGCAAAAGAAGTCATGCTGCATTCTTGCCATGTTTATCCATTAAGGATTGGACATTTCCGTGCAGAAAGTTTGGGATGTGACGGTTCTACTTCTACACACTAGATAGACGCTTTTCACTGCAACCTACCGTTGCTATTGGCTAATATGATGGTGATGTGCCCTGCATATATTTTGTCCGTTTTTTGACACCTAGATAATTTCTAATGTTGCCAAATGTGCCAATTATTGATGCTAGCTCTTTGATTTGTTTGTATCAAGCGTTCTTTTTTCCCCCCCTTTTTGCAAAGCGTTGAAGCAGAATAATAGGATAAGATTTCCAGGTGTTGAGCTGGTTGACCAAGTGTGCATTTATATGAACGCACAAAGAGGGAACTAGCTATAGCATCATCATCCCTGAGATGGTGACAGTTTCATGCAATAATTATTACATACTCCTAACACAACTGTTGAATTTTCTCTTTTTAGCAATATAACTTTTTGAACTTTCGGTAAATCATAGGCCAATTAATTTAGGAAAAGGGATTCGTTATTGTTAAACATCATTCGCATTACAAATGGGCCCTTATTTGTATAAGCAATTAACAAGGCACTATTTGAACACATCTAACCCTACTCGGTCATGTTATTATCAGAAACAGTGACTATACAACACATAAGCATTGTAGAAAGCTTTCAACGCTTGGTTTTCGATTAAATTTAAATTTTAACTGACAAAAAAAAATCAAGTACTACTGGAATCGTCCATCATATAAATATCGCACCCAAAAAAAATGTCTGCAAACCCAATATAGACAAAAAAATGTTAGGGGGTGTTTGGATACGAGGTGTTAAACTTTAACAGTGTCACATCGGATGTTCGGATGCTAATTAGGAGAACTAAATATGAGCTAATTATAAAACTAATTGCAGAACCCTGTGCTAATCCGCGAGACGAATCTATTAAGCCTAATTAATCCATCATTAGCAATTGGTTACTGTAGCACCACATTGTCAAATCATGGACTAATTAGGCTTAATAGATTCGTCTCGTGAATTACACTTCATCTGTGCAATTAGTTTTGTAATTAGCCTATATTTAATACTCCTAATTAGCATCCAAACATCCGATGTGACAGGTGTTAAATTTTAACACTTGGTTGCCAAACAGGCCCTTAGAAGGCTATAAAACACTTGGTTTTTTGAGACATCAAAATTAAGCTCAAATCAAATCAAATAACTCGTCTATAGGACCACTACGTCCTATCTATATATCTTTCAGAGAGATTGAAGTGATGTATGGTGTGAAACTCAAGCGTTTTATTTGGAATGTAAGTGCGTTGACTTTGCAGCATTTTAAAAAGGGAATGAATGGCTTTAGTTTTCAGCACTCCATATGTCGCCGGAGCAAATGGATCGGAAGAAGCATCAGCTTTGCCATTGCCGCTGGATCTATCGCCCATCGGCAGCAATGCGCCAATGCACGCAACAGGTGTTGATGCCAGGCAAGCAACCGCGAGAAGGGAACCCGAGCAAGGAGACGACGGATTGCTTTGGCCGGCGTCCAATCAGGTCCCTTTTCGGTCGATGTAACTCAATAGGGAGCCCACGTGAAACGTCAAAGAATTTGATGTAATTTTTAGCAACATTCCATTCAAACACATCAGAACCATCCAGCAGACAGCGACGTAATGAAAACTAAAATCGAAGATAAAGAAAAAAGATTTTCCAGTTTAACTTATATGTATATTAACATATATAGAACTGATCTTTGCCTGAAACTCTGATCCACATGTATGCGTCGTAGCATGTGGAGATGTCTCAACTCTCATGCTGAAATTGGAACTAGGAATTAGTAGTAAGACTCATGGTCAGTAGTATCACGCTACTGCGAAGAGGCGGTGTCTGGACTCTGGAGCGGAGCTAGTGGCCGACGCCGGGGCTGGGCACGGAGCCGAGCAGCCGGCTGCGGCCAGCTGCCGCAATGGTGGTGGCCGGCGGCGGCGGCGGCGGCAGAAGCGCAATCGCGGGCCTCTCTTGCAAGGCCGATGATGCCGACGCAGGCCCGGCCGCTGGCGTAGTGGAGCTGCTGCTGCTCATCGTCGTCGCCGTCGCGGCGAGCACTTGCTGCTGCTGTCCCTGTCCGTCGTCACTCGGCGTCGTCCTGGCTGCTTGCAGTTGCAGCAGAGACGGCGACGCCAGGACGAGGAGGACGACAAAGAAGGCGGCCGCGGCCGTGCGTTGCGACGACGGAGCCATGGCAGCGCGCGATGGATCGTCTCTAGCTTCCCTGCTTCTTGGCTAGCTCTGGATTGGGTTTGTGTGTGTCTAGCTCGCTCAGTGGCTTGGGTGTTGCGATTTGCAGGGAGGAATGTGAGCGACGTCGCAGCGTATTTATAACTGCGCAGCTAGATAGAGAGCCGGGTGGTGGGGCTGATGAGCTGAGACTTGAGACAGAGAGCTTGCAACTGAAACCATTTCAGGGGAGAGCCGGAGGCTGTGATGGTGAAGGAGGCATGGGCAACGGCATCTGATTGGCTGGATGGTCTGCTCTCATTGGCGCAGTCAAAATTGGTTAGCCAAATCATCATCAGTCATCACATAGGAGGAATTGGATGTACTCGATTCACATGGCGTCCTCGATTAGCTGGAACCCTTGGCCGTCCAAGACTCTTTTGCATCGGGTGACGATGAAATTAAGACTGGACCGAATCCAAGTGTACGTGCGTGTGCGGGTGCAGGACAAGAAGCTCGGTGCCGCCCCGTGGAAGAAGGACAGGGTTCGGGTTGGGTCAGGTCAAACACGCACGCACGTCCTACCATTACCATGCAGGCAACTGGCGAATCGAAGAAGCTTCATCCCTGGTTCATCCTGGAGCGGCCGCCGGAGAAGTCGTGCAGGTCAGGTCAGACACAGCTCACGTCCGCGTACATGGTGGACGCACGACGGGGCAAGTTGCAGCAGCAGCTGGCCGCATCGGAATCCAACTCCTCTGCCTGCCGGACTACTACTACCGGAAACTGCATTTTTCGGCCCCTGAAAACAGCAGAATCCCAGCTGCTGGTGTCCAAGTCACATTTTGCGCTGTTGGCCCAATGGAGGTAACACAACACTTGGGAGGCAAACCACCTGATTTACCGTGCCTCGCGTACTATCGGCACATGACTATGTGCTGACCTACATAGTATCCATTTTTCCTGGTACCACTAGTATACTCTCCTCTATGTAAAGTACAACTCTGACTCAAACGATACTAGTGGAAGAAAGAAAATGTCCAGCACAATTTTCTATGAACAGAGAAGCGTTAAGCTGACAACTACAGCTCGTACGACACTGTTCCAAGGTAAGCTTGTTGTCCCGTGCACTTGAGTGGTGACCCCAAATGGCCTCATGAAGTCATGAGGTAACAAATTCTAACAAAAGTATAATTACTCCTTCGTAAAAAGAAGAAGATCTTTTTGTTTAACAATCGACAAATATGATTACGAAACAATGTGTTCGTCCTGTTATTTGGGGCTTGTCTGATCTGCTAGCTAGATCATATTAATTCAGGGGAAAGAAAAAGCGTGGCTTTGCGCTTCCTTTCAAGGCAAGCCTCTGTGTGTTCTCAGGTTGCAGTTGCAGTGGCTTGAATGCCTCTGCTCCTCTCTGCGTGCTATACTGCCACAGCTTGCCTGCCTGCTTGCACACTGCAATGTTGCATTAGACAAAGCAGTGGCTTGCTTGGCGACTTGTGCACACTCTTGGAAGCAAAGCAACCTCTCTCCCGTAATGCATGACGCGGAGCGTGGTACGTGTTTTCTTCTCTCCTGTGACTCTATAGAAACAAATCAGGGGACAGAAGACTCACTGCTTCCTGTGGTTCGTTTCAGTTTAATTCCCCCGACTTTCGAGTTCCCTGCAAGGCTGCAAGACTGTCTCTCTCTTTTGTTTTGCACAAAAACTGTAGGTATTGAGTTTTGAAGGAATTAAATTGTTGACGATTACCAAACAAAACTGTAGGGAAAGATGTAAACTCTTGTAGTTAGTACATTCAGATGAGACTGACTCACTGTTTGTTGCCGACGGGCGACGGTGTGTCGGTGTCCTGGAGAGGAAAAAAGCTTCCTCTCGGAATGTTCCTGGCAGTAGCGATCGATCGAATTGGAGCGGTCGGCGCTGATGAACATCCACCAGAAATGCATTGAACATGTGGTTGTGATTTCTCGCTTTTTCTCTAGCCCTGGAGCCTGAACCTGCAGGGGTAGCAGCCAGCGCGGGGCACTGTCGATCTCACTCGGAATGAATGTTGCTTGGCCAACAGCCGCCGCGGCTGCTGATTGGCTAGGAACGAAGAACGAGAGCAAAGCCTTCAACGTCCGGCGACGTCTCTCCTTCAGCAGCATCTTCTGCTTTCCTGTTCGCTGTCGTCGTGGCGCAAACGCCAATCGCAGCCCACGCGCCTCCTAGCTAATCGGCCCGGTTCAATTCCGTCCTCAGCGCCACTGTCATCGTCATTGCATCTTGCTGTCAAGTAGGAGTACCACCTGGTAGCACACGCTGCAAAACACACCACGTCCTACTTCCAAGTTTGAGCAAACAGCACGCCATTACGTAGCCTGACAGTGCCAGGCCGGCAATGAGAAGAATCTGAACAGCAGCTTCGGATTCTCCATTTTTCCAGGCGCCCTACTGCTCTTCTCTCTCCCCTGAAGCTAAGACAAGACAAACGTAGGGAGACAAACGGCCTGATTCTGCTGGGTTTGCAAGGACTGCATGGCGCATTGCTATGCGTTGACCTACCTATACCTAGTACCTGGTTTAGAATTAGGATCATGCAGGTACGACGTGAAGCAATGGAACTCGTATTACGGATCGAACCATGTTCAGCAGCAGTAGTACGAGTTTGCCGTGTTCAGCGGCAACGTTCAACAGAAAAACGGAAGCGTTGAACGCTCCAACTTGCTTGGCAGCTAGCAGTGGTGCTACTATGGAAAGTAGCAGTAGTTCACTGCAAACTCATGGAATCTAGCAGCTAGCTACCTTGATGACCATTCAAGCCCGGAACCTTACTAACTTCTTAAGCTGGTTCGTTGTTAACGGTTACATTCTCAACACACTGCTAGTCCTTGTGAGCAGCTAATGTCACTTATTAAGCACCTGACCTGATGCCGGTGGTTTGGCCTTATCTCATACTACGTGCTGGTGTGGATCAGAAGAAAGAAAGTAAGGCTTGCTCTTCCTTTCAAGAATTCAAGGTAAAGCCTTTGTGGGAAGGAGTCCCTTTGGCTGTTCATGCAGTTGCAGTGCCTTGGATGCAGACACCGGCCTGCCCGCTTGCCGACTCCTGGAAGAAAAAGAAATCATCGCCATGTGCGCAGAGGCGAGAGTGTTCACTGTTGCCCATGACATTGCACATACAACAGTCTGCTTTTAGGTCGGGCTAGCTAGTTCATCTCAGGTGCAAGGAAAAAGAAAAACCCGTCGCCTTCGCGCATCCCTGTCTGACGCGATTCCATGAGGAAGGAAGGACGAATGGTTGCAGGACAGCAGGAGAGAACACAATATTCAGAACGGACGAACGGGTCACTGTTGCGACTTGCCGTTGTGTTTTCATCCGAGGAGGAGACGGAGCGACTCGCTCTGTTGTTGTGCCGACGGCATCCTGGGCAGGCAGAAAAGTTCCCTCTCGGAATGTTCCTAGCGGCAGCGATCAGATCGCTGCAGCCGGCGTTGAACCGCTGAACATCTCGCGCTCACGGTAGTAAACATGTGGTGGTGATCTCCTAGCTCTCGATCGAATCTGAAGCTACTTCAGCAGCAGGCAGAGCAGGGCGCCGTCGCTCATCTTAACTTTGCTGTCACTTACTCGGCCAGCGGCCGCCTCTGCTCTCATTGGCTAAGAACGAGGAAGCGAACGAGTCTTGGAGTCCAACATCTCCTCCTCCTTGGCAGCGTCTTTTGCTTCCCTGCTGATGCTGATGCGCTTCTCTCTCGCTGGACATGGCCGACACAACCTTTGGCTTGGCTTGCGACTGTTGGGCGTGTCTGCAACACTGATCGGTAGTGATACCACGTTTGATGCTGGTTTTGTTCAGAAACAGAATTGCACTTGTGTTTTTCACTCTGGATCTTTGCCTTGTGTCGTTGTTGTGGCCTATATGGGCCATGTCGGGTGAAATTCGAGTCCTTCCAAATTTTAGACGGCCCAAGAGTCTTCCGCGTCCGTCCAATCTACACCGCAAACCCCCGATCGGACGGTCCGGAGTGCAGCCGCAGCACGCAGATCGGATCCCATTGTTCCCCATCTCCCCCACCCAGGCGAACCACCGAGGCCGAGGAGGAAGAACCCTAAACCCATGGCGCTCCACGCCGCTCGCCGCCTCTCCTCCTCCTTGTCCTCTTCCTCCTCCTCCGCCACAGCCACCTCCGCCGCGCCGAAGCTCTCCTCGATCTTCCGCAACCCGAAGCGCCGACCGACGAATCTCTCCCCGCGCTTCCTCGGCCAGGAGCCTCGGTCGCCGCGGCCGGGCTCCGGCGACGAGCCGCCGTCGCGGAGGCCCAGGCCGAGGCAGCCGTGGGAGGAGGAGGCGGGGGCGCTGCTCCGTCGGCTCCACGAGGGGAGGTACCTGCCGGGGCCCGACTTCTCGTCCGCGCCGCACGCCGTCTCACCCGACGTCGTCAAGGCCGCCGCCGAGCGGTTCGGGCACGACAACCAGGTCGTCGCCAAGTGAGTGCCGCCTCTCGTGCTGCTACCTACCCTTGCGCAATTGGGTCGGTTAGTTTACCCGAATTTGTTGACAGAGCACTGCAGGAAAAGTTTGATTTGTGGGTCTGTATAGAACAATCGGGGTCCAGTTTCTCGAAATGGGTAGTTACTTTAGACGACGATGTTGGATCTGCCCACTTCGCACTGTCGATCCCTTACCATCGCTTGGTAAATTGAAGCGTTTAGATTTTACACCCATAGGCTCCGAATCATTGGCACTGAATGCATCTCGCAAGTTGTGTTTCTTCCAGTATTCGAAACCTCTAATTTGCTAGTGTGTTGGTTATGCACTGGCGATGGGGGTGAGACGGCTTTTTTGCTTTTTCGTACTGCATTTTAACTTGTAATTTGCTTGGAAAATGGCATGATTTTGTTATGCAATGCCTGAAGTGGATTATTTGCAAGTGGCGACTTGTAGCCTGGGAGGCATCACTGCGAGCAAATGCTTCATGTTGCTAGTAATTAGACTAAGGAAATGCCATGAAACAACCGAATCAAAGGAAAATATACTTGTATGTAGTTTTCTTCATGCTAGGAAGTAAATCCCTTGGAATTTGTACCCTGGAAGAGAACATTTGTGTTTCTGCTTCATAAATTGATTGCATTTGTTACTTCAATCCATCTGGTTGTAGCTTGAATGCGTATGTCTTATATAGTTATATGGGATTTGTTAAGCAAGCTATTTGCAGTGCATCAAATATTATTGCAAACTGCCGCATTGAATTTTCATCCTTTGGATCCTGCCAAGTTATGACCAATCATTCTTTGGGCTGAAACCAGTTGTTTGTAAATGATAACACCCCACCTTCGATTTGATTCCTTGCTTAAGTGTTGGAAGCCTGCAATGTTACTGTCCGATTTTGTAGTGACAAGCTAATAGGTGACAAGGCCTGGATAGTTATTTTGTCATGTATTTCCTTAATATTTTCTATTAGCTACAGTGAAAAAGAAAGGAAAATAATGTGGAGTGGCAGAACTATTTCCTTTCACTAAATCTATCTGTTGTTGAACATTTTGTGAATTGCTGGCAGATGGCTGTCAGGGAGCGACTTGAAGAAGTTAGCCTTGTTTGGGTGCCCGACTGTTGAACGAAGAACGGTTTTTGCATCAAAAAGATTACGAGCTTTCTTCAACATCCAGGAAGACAAAGTAAGTCCATACTCAGTTGCTTGGTGGGTCAGCGCTCTGAGCACATTGTACTCAGAGAAAAAATGAAGTAAAGTGCTCTTAATACACACTCAACTCTTAACTTTTGACATTTTGTTCCCTTTCAGATATGCAGCTCCTGTAAACTGAGAAGTTCTTGCAAGTTTGCTAACCAGGAAGTCCTTAGGCATAATAAAGTGATTCTGTCGGATACAATGAGAATTATTAGTTTGCTTGTCCTGGATGCTTGCCCGAAGGAACTCCAGGTTACAGCTGAATTAAAAGCTAGCATCTGCAAGGTGCTAAAGGACACCATAAATCTTAGCAGTTAATTGCTGAGAATCGGGAACAGAGTTTCGACAGTTTTTCTGGTCCTTCTAACACAGTACTGCCTGCATTTACTTGGAGCAAATAGTTGAAGCTATGTTTGATGTTTCAGTCACAGTGACCTCTCAAGGTTAGAGTGCTGACCTCCATTATTCGTGTCATTTGTTTTTTCTTGTGTGCAATCTGCAATCCTATGAAGGTGGAAGTAGCTATGTTGATGTATCCTGCCTTTTAGTTCAAGAAAAAGTTATCCTGCCTTAACTTGGTTGAACTTTCTAGAATTCTTGTTCAATCAAACAAATAAGAGATATATATCGGGCTTAACTTCTGGCTTTTACTTATTTCTGGCATTAAAAGTCTGTTTTTCTTTTTTTCGGCAGCTAAGCAGTGAAATTCACACCTATCAGTCGGACTCGGGCTTCTGAGGAGTGAAGACAAAGCTAACATCCAGCAATCTGGGATAAGCATCAGGATTCATGCTGATTGATGCATAGACAAGCTTTGCTGTATTAGCTTGAATGCCTCATGATGTATAGGAACTCTGGTCGTTGACAGTGATGGCAAGATGGAACAATTTGATGACATAATAGTTCATTCCCCCTTAGGGGGTGTTTGGATACACCTCCTAAAGTTTAGTACCCATCACATCGGATGTTTGGATACTACTTAGGAGTATTAAACGTAGGCTATTTACAAAATCCATTGCACAGATGGAGTCTAATTCGCAAGACGAATCTATTAAGCCTAATTAGTCCATGATTTGACAATGTGATGCTACAGTAAATATGTGCTAATCATAGATTAATTAGGCTCAGTATAGGTGTTTTGCAATTAGTTTTATAATTAGCTCATATTTAATCCTTCTAATTAGCATCCGATGTGACACTCCTAAAGTTTAGCACCTCGTATCCAAACACCCCCTTAGATCATCATAGATTAATTAGGCTCAGTATAGGGGTTCTGCAATTAGTTTTATAATTAGCTCATGTTTAGTCCTTCTAATTAGCATCCGATGTGACACTCCTAAAGTTTAGCACCTCGTATCCAAACACCCCCTTAGATCCTTGTCTGATTTAGTGACTTGATTGCCAGTTCATCAGGGGTTATCCAGGTGGTAGATTTGTAGGCGGAAGAGATCGTAAGACTAATAATTCGAATGGTAATATGGAGATGCAAGGTTTAGATAGGTTTGGGCTTTCAGAGAGTAATATCTTACGTCTTGTATTTTGATGGATTGTATTGCTAGTATGAGATGCGTTGGGATGAGTTGAGGTACCCTCGCGGGGCGTCTCTGGCTGCCTTATATAGGCTGACGACCTAGGGTTACAATCGGATAGGATCTAATCCTAGTCGGTTGTTACATGGAAAGCAATTTGAGTCGGACTACAACAAGTATCCCGCAATATCTGGGCAGAATCTGTTCGTCCGGCCTCCGAGCTCATGCTCCACGTATCTTAATATCTTGGCCCGCACGACGTGGTCGGACGGGCCCACTTGTCAGGGTATTCTAGTCGGTGGGGACCCGTGGGTACGCTTATTTCTTAAGCCCCCGAGCAATGTGGAGTCGAGCAGGAGCTTGACGGGTGCGCAATGAAGCTTGTAATGTACTCGGCTAAAGTTGCGGTGTCGTCATAGTGATGGAGGTTGCGCAATGCTCAAAAAAGAAAAAATATTGAAGCTTGCGTAGGTGCATGACCAAATGCGCATGGCTATACGACGAGATGTCTGGCATCCTGTAGATCGAAGGGAAGCATATGGAGGGCGCCGTAAGACGCACTCCATATGGAGTAGCCCCCGAGCATTAAAGCGATTAAAGTAATTGGTCCAATGGTTAAGAATCTCACGTATTGTTTTTGTCGTAAAAACGATCCAAATATAGTCCCCAGCCCTCGAGCGCGAGGACTGAAGGAGCCGCAGAGGCACGCCAACCTAAAATAGGCGCCCAGTCCCCGAGCGCGAGGACTGGCAGAGCTGGAGGCACGCCGACCTGAAGTAGGCATCCAGCCCCCGAGCGCGAGGGCGCTCAGCTCCCGAGCACGAGGACTGGTGGAGCCGCAGAGGACATTGATCTGAAATAGGCGTCCAGCCCCCAACCGTGAGGATTGGCGGAGCCAAGGAGGCACGCCGACCTGAAATAGGCGCCCAGCCCCCGAGCGCGAGGACTAGCGGAGCCAAGGAGGCACACCGTGAGACTTAACAAAAAACCCGCAGATTCTGTCAATCGCTTGCGATGTAGCAGAGGACCCGCGGATTCCATCGCTAGGTTTACGCCATCAATACTTTCAAAAGCCAAAGAGGCGCGGTTTCCTTTTCATTTCAACTCCACTCGCCCCAAGCGCCGCCGCTGCCGCCGTCGCCAATGCCATAGCCTCCGCGACAGAGAGCCCTAGGTCACGCCGCCGCGTCCGCAAGCCGCATCCATCGTTCCTTCGCCTGAAGGCTGTAGTCACCGCCGCCACACCACCATTCCCCGTCGTATGCAAACCAAGAGGCCCGCCTACATCCGATTTGCTCCGCGAGGATTAGAAACCGAAAAAATGACAGCGGAGCAGGCACCGGACCCATCCACCTACTGGATGAAGTCCGTGATGACTGAGGAACGGATCCAGGCCCTCGTCGACCACGACCTGTTTGGACCAAGTCCCTCCTTGAGTGGAAGGCGACCACGGGCCAGCAGTTCCCCACCAAGGATAAGATCGAAGCCGTTGTCTTTGCGGCATTCTTTGAGCGCGGATTCGGGATCCCGACCGGGCATTTCTTTTGCGGACTACTGGACTACAACAAGATCGAGTTAGTGCATCTCAACCCTAACTCCATATTGGACATTGCAGTTTTCATCCATTTGTGCGAAGCATTTCTCGGAATCCCCCGTATTTTAATCTTTGGAGATATCTGTATCAACTTAAAGTGGTGACGACCAAGGGGAAACCGAGGGTGATCGGTGGCTGTGGGTTTTCATTGGGGCCTAAGAAGGTCGCCGAGTACTTTGATCTGATGCTCAAGGACTCGAACTAGGGGTGGTACAAGGAATGGTGCCTTGTTGCCAATCAGAAGCTGGATTGCCGCCTCGCCTCGGATTCGCACCCGTGACAAGGATGGAATGATCGAACCAGCCGACCTCCGAGGAGATGGTCCAAGTCAACCAGTTGTTGAAGGAGATCGCCGAGCTGAAGAAGCGTGGGCTCACAGCTAGAGCTATGAGCATCAATTTTCACTAAAGGTTAACGCAACTGATCAAGGACAGGGTCCACCTGACGTACGAGTATTCAGGTCCACTGGATCCGACCCGGGAAATACAACAAAAGGTTACTCAAGAAGAGATTGCCGGCTGGGTCTGTGAGTTCTTTGGTAGTGTCATCAAGAACAAGCGCTGCCCCAAGGCGTACTCCCTCAATTGGCCGGCCAACTTAGTAAGATCTTGATTGCATCATTTGGGTTTCCTGCTTTGCTTTTGCGCCTTCTCTAACTGATCCTGTTGATTGACCAGAGCCGAGAGTTTGAATTCTTTTGTTCGGCGCCACTTCCCGGAGGGGCCGAGCAGCAGCGACCCAAAATCCGCCCGACCACCGAGACCGACCAGCCGCCTGCTGCGATTGATTGGGAGTTGGAGTCAACTATCGATGTCTCCGACGAGGACGTGCCTGTCCAAAGCAGCGGGTTCAAAGCCGAGGGCACGGCTCCTGCTGGGCGGCAGACGCGCCAGGCCGTTTGCAAGGTGGTAGAGTCCCAAGTGCCGGAGGTAGAGAAGCCGGTGCAGAAGAAGAGGGGTGCCACGAAGCCGAAGGCACCTACTATGGCGGCGACATCCCTTGCGGAGACCTCATCCGGGGTGCCAAGCGACAACTTCGAGTCGCCCAGCCCGGCCGCCAAGAAGAAGAAAGCCGAGCTCCTTTAGAGGACCACGACCGACGTGGAAAAGGTCAAGGAGCAGCTGAAGATAGAAATCCACGGGGGAAAGCAGAAGGAGCCAACCCTGCCACAACCAGCGCCTCTCTGCCCAAAGTTCCAAGTGAAGAAGAGCACGATGTAAGTGTCTTCACATCGTCATTTGTTGTTGAAAGCTTGTCTGTATGTTGCGTCACTTTAACTCAGTGTCCTGCCGTCCGAGCAAGAAGGCGGTGATCGAGGACGAGCCAAACTCGCAGGATGATGGTGTCGAGACCCAAGCAGAGGGTCGGACATCTGATGCACCCCAGGAGGCTGCATTGGCATCTGCTACTCAAGCCGGTGGTGAAAGTGGCCTAGTGACAAAGCCTGAGAGGCCCGAGCAACAGTCGCCCCTGCGCCAAGACGTTGCCGAAGATGCTGTAGTTGCTGCACCCGGTGACACGGATGCCAAAATCGAGGTCCAGATGGAGGAAGACCCTAGGGAGGCGTAGGTTGATGTTGAGGTGGTGGGCCATGAGGCCAACGTCAATGCCCACGAAAAAGACGATCCCTTCATGCTGGACTTCTCTAGGACAATTCTAGCGCAGGAGGCTGCTGAGGACAAGAGAGACTTTCCAGGACAATTCTAGCGCAGGAGCGCAGGAGGCCATGAGGCCAAGCTCAGGAAGGCCAAGGAGGACACCGCAGAGCAGATCTAACAAAAAGATCGGGAGATTGCAGACCAAAAACAGATAACCAAGGACGTCCAGAGCAACCTCGACGTCATGCTGAATTGTAATGGCTTCGATCCTTGTTGTGAGTCCAGATCTTCTAGATGCGACCAATGCCTATTTTTCAATCTCATTGCTTTGCAGATGCCTAGAAGAAAGAAGAGAGCCTCAAGAGAGACCTCAAAGAGTGCGAAGCAGCCAGCGCCCGACTCCAGCATGATCATGATATTGCCGTGCATTGTGAGTATGCCATGTCACAAAAACTTGTTTATGAGGCTGACTTGCGCAAGGATATGGACCGGTGCTTGATTGCGGCAATGCATAATCTTCAGCATGATCAGGTGGTGATTGCAGGGCTGGAGGACTTGAAGTCGGTCGCGGGCTACATGATGGACATGATCTAGCCCGAGGTCAACCCTGATGAGCCAACACCGCTACTGGACCACCTGAAGACTGTGCCAAGTCAGCTGAAGACCTTGATGAAGGAGACCGTCGTGGAGTGCGCCAAGAATGTCATGGCGCTTCTTAAGACGCACTTCCCCCGACTGGCTGTGGAGCGTGTCGGAACGGGCGTTGCTGAGGACTATGATGCTGATAACCTTCCGGAGCTGGCCGAGCAATATCAACAAGCTGTAGAGGACATAGTTAAGGAACTGGACCTGTAATGAAAAAACTGTAAAATGTATCAATATGTGCCGTGGGGTGAGAAATTTTTTTGATTAACTTATGTAAAGGCAAAACTCCTTCCCTCCCTTGGTATGTTTGACAGAACACCGTGTGGCTTAGGCCTGTATCCACTAAGCGTCTAGCCTTGCCTGACCGGCACTCTGCTGAGAGCGGATCTTGAGCTTTGTAGAGGAGGTGAACGCAAGGTTGTCTAGGTTTCGCATGCTAGGACGCTGTCCACACAAGCAGAGTGCCGGATCTCGATCTTTGTAGGGGAGGTGAACGCAAGGTTGTCTAGGTTTCGCATGCTAGGACGCTGTCCACACAAGTTAGTCACACAACCTTGAGAGGGGTAGGAAAAAAGTTCGGACTCGGAGGTCAACGCATAGTGGGGGAAGCCCCCGAGCGTAAAGGCAAGGGTGTGGTCTTTCGAACAGGTCAGACAACTCCCGAGCATGATTAAAAGCGTGGCTAAGAAAGCGAGAAGGTAGTAGGTACGCAAAGAACCTCTGGGGTTTTATTTATTCAATATGAGAAAGTTGAAAGAGTACATAGCTTTTATATTCTAAGGGTAGAAGCATCGTAGGTACTAGATGCTCCATGGGTTGGGGACGCATGAGCCGTCCACCCACTTCAGCCGGTATGTACCGGGTGGTATGACCTTTTTGACGATGAAGGGGCCCTCCCAGGGGGCCGACAGCTTGTGCATGTCTTTGGTGGACTTGATCTGGCGGAGCACTAGGTCGCCAACGTTGAATGAGCATTCCTAGACATTCTTGTTGTGGTATCATCGAATCTGCTGCTCGTGCCGCCCGTGCTGGATAAGAGCCGCCACGCGGTGTTCTTCCAGACTGTCGATGTCACCCTCCTCGTAGTATTGGATCCGTGGGGCGCCGAAGGCCACGTCCGTTGGCAACACTTCCTCGGAGCCGTATACCAGGAAGAAGGGAGTATAGCTGGCAGCTTGACTCTTTTGGGTTCGCAGGCCCCAAATGACATGGGGTAACTCGTGGAGCCACCTGGTGGCGTATTTGGATACGCCGTCAAAGATGCGAGACTTGAGGGAGTGGAGGACCATCCCATTCACACGATCAACTTGACCATTGCAGCGTGGGTGAGCTACTGAAGAGTAGTACACGTCGATTAGGTTGTCTTGACAAAAATCCCAGAACTCAGATCCTATGGAATCCAAAGTAATAGGTGATTTCCTTAATAAACTGGGCGGCTTTGGCTGACTTTGTGCTGGTGACAGCCTTGATCTCAATCCACTTGGTGAATTTGTCGACTGCCATAAAGATGTGGGTGTATTCACCCGGAGCAGTCTTGAAGGGTGCGATCATATCCATCCCAAAGCATGCAAAGGGCGAGGATGGTGGGATGATGCGTAGAGTTTTGGGCTGGGAGGTGCTGCTGCTTGGAAAAGAACTGGCATCTTTTACACCTCTGGACAAGCTCTTTTGCATCGGCGATAGTGGTTGGCAAGTAGAAGCCTGATTGGAACACTTTCCCAACCAGGCTACCCGAGGCGGCGTGATCCCCGTACAAACCTGAGTGGATTTCGTGGAGGAGTTCGAGGCTTTCATTGTGGAGGATGCACTTCATCAGGATGCTAGTAGATGCGGCCTTCCTGTTCAATTTCTTACTGATCACAACGTAGTTGGTGCTGCATTGTGTGAGTTTTTCATGCTCGGCTTTGTCCTCGGGAGACATGTTGTCGGTGATAAATGCAATCAAGGGTGCGTGCTAGTCTTCCTCCACCTCGATCATCAGGACATCGGTGGACATTAGGTCGGCTTGAGGTTGGGCGTTGCTGTCAGCTTGGTCTGAGTCCAGGATCTTGATAGAGAGTTTTCGTAGGTCTTGGACGAACACGCCGACCGGGACTTGGGGCGCATTTCCTGCCGAGCTTGGATAGGACGTAGGCGGCGACGTTGTGTTCCCTAGGGACGTGATGGAAATCGAGGCTGTCGAAGTGAGCCTTGACTTTGCGGACCTCAGCATTGTAGGCATCCATGGTTTCCTTGGTGCATTCTCAGGAGTTGTTAACCTGCTCGATGACAACCTTGGAGTCGCCGAACGCGAGGATGCGCTTAATGCCGAGCCAGGCGGCAATGCGGAGCCCGTGTATGAGGGCCTCGTACTCGGCGCCATTGTTGGTGGCCTTGTAATGTATCTGGAGAACGTACTTGAGCTGCTTGCCTTTTGGGGATATGAAGAGGACCCAAGCGCCGACCCCTTCAAGGTTGAGGGCGCCGTCGAAGTATATGATCCAGTGCTCTGGCCTCTCTAGGGAGGGCGGCTCTTAGTCCACTCAACGATGAAGTCAGCCAGGATCTGGGACTTGATCGCTTGACGTGGGCAGAAGTTGATGTTGAATTCCCAGAGTTCCACAAACCATTTGATGACTCGGCCGTGGACGTCCCTGTTGTGTAGGATTTTGCCGATTGGGTAGGAGGAAACCACTCAGATCTTGTGCACTTGGAAATAGTGACACGATTTACGGGAGGTGATCAGGATTGCGTAGAGTAATTTCTAGACCTGCGTGTAGCGGATCTTAGAGTCGTTTAGGACCTCGCTAACGTAATATACTGGCCTTCGCACCATGTGGGCGTGGCCGGGTTCTTCGCGTTCTACAACTAGCACCGGGCTCACAACGTGTGTTGTCGTGGAGATGTATAGCTGCAGTGTTTCTTGGTCGGCCGGGGCTGTCAAGATGGGAGGAGTGGAGAGGAATGTCCGCCTTCTTGAGCAGCTTGAAGAAGGGGAGTCCCTTTTCACTGAGCTTGCTGATGAAACGGCTAACGGCTGCCATCATGCCTATGAGCTTGATGATGTCCTTTTTGCCGGCCGGTTGCGCCATGTTCACTACAAAAAATCTGGGCTTTTATAACAAACTGAAAGTGTCATAGAAAGTACATAATTTGTCAGAAAAAGAATGATATGACAACAAACCATCGTCATGAAGATCATCATATATCGACCATCGCTAAATGTACCTTGTGACGACAATATGGAAAACCATCACAAAATGTCATGACCTTTTGTGATGGTTTTGTTGTGTCGTCATATATTGTTGTAATTTAATGACGACTGCAACTGCCACATATTGGTAGGTCAACTCGTCACCTAATACACCAACCATCACAATGAATACCCTAGCATTCATTGCCCATTTTAGAACTGGGCCACTCAGTTGGGCCATTTTTCAGCCCACACCCACTAAATAGGCCTTGAACACCAAATGCAATCTTAGCCCATATATCACAATGATCGTTTCAGCCGAAAATACATACCAAATTATATCAACCCATCAACCAAAATGGCATTCAGATTCCAGCAAATAAATTTAGATCATTCAGCAATTACATTCAAATCATTCAAAAACAACAATACTTCATGTTTCTTTGCTTCCAGAAACGGCTACAAATAGTCCAACAGTTAGATCAGCCCCTATGCCCATCCCTTCTTCCAAGATGATACGCCCTTCCCATTGCAGCGGCAACAGCTAGATGTTGTAGTATACGCTCTTCAAGCTCTGCAGAAACTTGTGTAATCAGATGAACTCTGAATGCTCAAGGTGGACACTGGAAAAGTCTGTACCAGGACACCAAGTTAAATTTATGTTTCATTCGTTTCATAAAAGCACTCTCTTTCTATCAATATTCAATAGTGCAATTTAGACAATGAACGTTCGTAAATAGATCTGACTACATAAGAATAACCTCACTTTGTTTGTGGAGTGAGTTGTGACTAGCGAGTACTTACCGCAATGAAGAACGTTCTGTCTCCTAGCTCAGAAAAGAAGATCAACAGGAAAGCCTGAAATGCAGATTAAATGTCGTTACAAAGATTAGGGAATGAGAGATTATTATAAACTAGAATAAGAAATCGCAATCAACCTGCCGGTAACTAAAAAATTTTGAGCTCGGAAATCATCAAAGAGTAGAGACAGTTCTCTTAACTGAAGAGAAACCTGTGCTGATGTCCCCGAGATCCCCTAGCACATCCGCCGGCTGCATACCCCCGAACTGCGCAGTGGCCATCACCTACTGCGCCCCCTAGAGCATGAGCACCCCCGCCACCGTCACGAACGCGAGCCCGCACGATGCGTCGAACGGCGCGGCTCGGAACCCTCCTCGACCCGCTACCTTCCGAATCGACAGCCCAGTGCCTCCTCCAACCGGCGGCGGTGGCAGCTTCCCCGAGTCGCGTTTTGGGAGGCACCTCAACACCTGTAGGTAGAAATTCGCACCGGGTGTCGGGCAACAGTCCGAATTCCAAGAGCAAGGAGGAGCAGGGAGCGTGAAGGGAAAGGGGGAGGTGGTGGTGACTAGCAAGGTGGGGTAGTAGAGGTCCACATGATCAGCTGGGGCCGACGGCTTGGCTCTCGCTCGATAGGATTTGAGTGAGGGAGAGGGAAAGGGAGGCGTCGGGAGGTGGCTGGGGAGGGGGGGCAGGGGTGGCTGGGGAGGGAGGCGCGAGGTAGGTTTTGGCGTTTGGGCACTGGAATATATACTATGGGAGCACAATTAGAGCCATTGGATCGGTGATGAACGGCCGCAGATAATTGGGCCATTTGGGCCGAAACATGCCATCTTGCATTCCTTCTTTGCTTAATGTTTTTCTTTTCCTTTTTTGATTTTATTGCACCATTGTGAAGTAACACACAAAAATAATTATCTAATATGCACTGATATATTTTTATATACAATAGACTACATATAAGTTGCCTCGTCAAAGTTTCAATAAATTTCAAATGCATTTACTATTTTCAACATTTTAAATAATTTTTTGCAGGTTTATTGAAAGTAATTACAATTTGAACTACATGTATCTCAAATAATATTTAAAAAATTCTTCAAAAATATATTTTAAGTATCTCTGTTCTATTATAGCTCATATATTGAAAATAGATGATATATTCAAATTTTTTCTAGGGATAATTCAAACTTCTACTTGCAACCTTATTATAAAATAATGGTAATAATACCTAAAACTTTTTCGAAAATTCTGAAAATTGCTATAGAATCAATTTATTGACGTATAAGCTTGACATAAAAGTTTCATAAGATTTTACAAAAATTGGAGTGTATGTTGTTCACAAAATAGATAGACCTATCACATTATTTCACACAACTCAAGTCAAACTTTGAGATTTGAGTAGCACTTTACATATTCGAACTCGTACACACCTCAAAATTGGACACAACCTTACCTTTACCCTGTTGTTGACATTTGTGAATTTACATTGCCACTTGTTGTGCAAAAAAGTTATTTTTCTATTTTTAACTAACTAATTAATACACCCTTTGAAGTAACTTGCAAAATCATTATTTTATATACCCTATTATTTGTTTACATGTAATAGACAACATTTAAGTTGTCATGTAGAAGTTTCAAGAATTTTTTAACAGATTTAGTATTTTCTATCATTTAAATGATTTTTTACGTTCTTATCAAAAGTAATTCCAAGTTGAACTATGTGTGCTCCTATAAGATTCAAAAAATGCACAAAATTATATTTAGGCTTCTATGTTCAATTATAACCCATGCCTTGGAGATATATATAATAATTCAATTGTATTCTAGGGACAATTCAAACTTCTATCTCCAAATTACCACATAATAATTACAATAATATCTAAATTCGGTCAAAAAAATTCTACAAATTGACATGACAACATATTTTACGTCTATAAGCGTGTCATAAAAGTTTTATAAGATTTTAGTAAAGTTGTACTGTATATTGTTTACAAATGGACACATCTCTCACATAGTTTCTACTAACTCAAGTTAAACTTTGAGATTTAAGTAGCACTTTACATGTTCGAACTCGTATGCACCTCAAAGTTGGATAGAACCTTATGTTTACCATGACATTAGAAAATATGAAGTTATGTTACCAATTTTTACGCAAAAAACATGTTTTATCTATTCTCTATTTAGTTGGAAGAAAACATGTCAAATGAAAAAAATTAAGAAATAGTAATTAACATACAAACGAACACCATTAAAGAAAAGATGGTGATTTTAGGAAAATTTAGAACAAAACCTCATCAAATTTGGATAATGTATGATGGAGAAATACCAGCTACAGATTTTGATTCTAGATTAAAAAGAGAAAGATCAACTATTCATGTGTTCTTCAACCCAAATCAGTTGATCAGTATCATGTTATATAAAAATTGGCCATGCAAAGACAAAACACAACTGAGCCAGTAGCCTAGTGGTAAGCCATGCGTGACTCCATTGTAATGTCTCGGGTTCGATTCCCAGTTCCAGCAGTTGCTCTCCTTTTTTGCATTTTAGCTCGCAGCTGGGCCGCCTGCTCGCGCTGCTGGGCACATATTTGAAATAACAAATAGTGACGCTCCACATCCGTCACATAAAAACAACACATATCATCATAGAAACGCCGTCGTCAACCGGCTCCTAGCGATTTACATTTTGTGACGACATTTGGTACCTTTATGTGACAAAAAAATAGTGTCGTCATAACTAGTTCTGACTGTCTTGATTTTATGACGCTACAAACTTTTGCGTCATATTATGATATATTATATGACAAAAATTTGCCCCGTTATGAGGATTTTTGTCATAGAAAGAAGGTTTTCTTGTAGTGGTTCCTAATGGCGTCCACTTTGACAGGGTTGGCTTCGATGCTGTGTTGGCTGACCATGAAGCCTAGGAGCTTTCCGGACGAGACACCGAAGACACATTTCCCCGAGTTGAGTTTCCATCGATAGGCCCAGAGACTATCGAAGGTTTGGGTAAGGTTGGTGATGAAGTTCTCTTCGTCTTTGGTCTTGACAGCTATGTCGTCGACGTAGGCCTCTACGATTTTGTCGAGTTGTTTCTTGAGGCAACCCTGGATTGCCTTCTGGTAGGTGGCGTCGGCATTTTTTAACCCAAAGGTCATGGTGTTGTAGCAGTAGATGCCGTAGGGCGTTATGAATGTAGTTCTACCTTGGTCGACGAGGTTGAGGGCGATCTGATGATAGCCTGAGTAGCAATTGAGGAAGCACAGCAGGATGCAACCGGTCGTGGAGTCCATGACTTGGTTGATGCGAGGAAGAGGGAAGGGGTCTTTAAGGTAGTGTCTGTTGAGATTGGTGTAGTCGATACATATTCTCCATTCACCAATCTTCTTTTTTACAAGGACTGGATTTGCTAACCAGTCGGGGTACTTACATTCACGGATGAAACCGACAGCTAAGAGCTTATTTATTTCTACCTTAATGGCCTTCTTGTGATCTTGAGCGAAACGACGAAGCTTCTGTTTGACCGGCCTTGTTGTCTTGCTTAGCTCCAAGGAGTGCTCAGCCTACTCTCGTGGGACACCGGGCATATAAGATGGTTTCCACGTGAATATGTCCAAGTTGTCCTAGAGGAAGCTGCTGAGCGCGTCCTCCTATTTGGGGGTGAGGCCGGCCCCGATGAGGTCCATCTTGGAGGGGTCTTCCAAGCCGAGGCAGATCTTCTTGGCTTGCGGGTCGGGCTGCAGCGTCATAGGTGTCGGGTCCACCTCTAGGATCGTCAGCTGACTCTGGTCTACCTTCTTGGACTCGGCGAGCATCATGGTGGCATTAGTCGAGTACTCCAGGGTCTTGGCTAGCTGCACGACTTTCGTGTCGCACTTGTAGGACGTTTCAACATCACAGAAGATGGGGACCACGCTGTTTGGATCTGGCATCTTGAGGATAAGGTAGGTTTGGTTGGGGATCGCCATGAACCTCGCTAGCATTGGCCTGCCAAAGATGACATGGTAGGAGGCCTTGAAATTGGCAACCTCGAAGGTGAGGTGCTTGGTGCGGTAGTTGTTGGGGGTGCCGAACATGACTGGCAGGACGACTCTCCCGATAGGATAGGATCTTTTGCCGGGTACTATATCGTTGAATAGTATCTTGGCCCCTTAAGTGGGTTTTGGTGAATTACTGATGCAAGCTTAAGTATCTAACAAATTTTCAAGTGCATAAGCAGGTTTAAAAGGATTATTGGACATGAAGCACTTGTGATTGACCACTCGAAAGGAAATGAATAGATAAACGACATACTTTGAAGACTAAATTTATTTTCGGTTTCAATTTGAGTATAGAAATGCCGCACTATTAAGAGGGATGCGTAATCTCTGATCTTTACATTGAAAAAGGTGCTCAAGATGACCTAACAAACCTATGAGAGACATCTTTGCACCTGCACATCACATGGGGATACTTAGATTGGTGCTAACTTGAGAGTTTCGGAATTTTCCGGAGTTTACAGAGTTTCCGGAGGTCGAGAGCTTTTCGGAAGAATTCGAAGGTTCCAGAAGTTTCCAAAAAAAAATTCCGAAAAATTCCACAACTTAACCCCTAATGGCTAGCTTCGGGGTGAAGGGGCATAAATACCCTCTCACCCCCTCCCACAGTCACTCTCTTGACCTAACTTCGTGTTGAACTTCTGAATAGCATTCAAGCTCCCCTCTGCACTCCCCATTAGCATTCTTGGTGAGATTTGATGGGGATTTAAGGAGGGATTCAAGGGAAGGGAAAGAGAGAGTGCTAGTGAGCCGATTTCTCATCTCTTGACAACCTTTTTTCTTCGTCAAGCTGGTGTTTCCGCTTTTGTTACTCTTGGAGCTTGAAGCTCCTAGCCAGCTAGGCGTTGCCCGTGGAGCATCCAAGGAGTGTGGGCTCCCACGGGAAGTTTGTATTACCCTGACGATTGAGTAAGTGACTCTAGCTTGATCTTTGTGGTCGCTAGAGGGAGCAAAGTGGCTTAGGAGTGAAAATCTCACCCTTCATGGGTCCTCAACGGAGACGTAGGCTTCAAGGTGTGAAGCTGAATTTCGGGAAACAAATCCTTGTGTCTCTTGTGCTTGTTGTTTTTAATTTTGTTCATATTCAAGCATAGAACATATTTCTAGAGTTTGTGCTCGATCTACATTTCTAGCAAGTTTTCAACTGTTCTATCTTGTGCCAAAGGCCTAGAATAACCTGTTGCATAACCTATATTCGACGATTTACTTCTTAGCAAGTTTTTCATAAGGTTGTAGTTCAAATCCTCTAATCTCCGAAGAATTCGGAGATTTCTCTGGAAATTCTGAAAGTTTCGGAATTTCTAGAACAATCTTCGGAAATCTCTGGAAGTCGCTGATAAAATTAATTGAAGTTGTAAAAATTTACGGTTCGACTATTCACCCCCCCTCTAGTCAACATTCTAGATTCTTTCAAGGGTCTTCGCAGGGAAGGAGCTGCTCAAAGTTAAAGTTCATGCGCTTCAGGGTCTCGGTGAAGATGATGTTGAGGCCGCTGCCGCTGTCGATCAACACCTTGGAGAGGAGGACTCTATCAATGGTGGGACAAACTAACAGCAGGTAAGACTCGGGGTTCGGGATGTGCACCCAAGGATCTTCCCTGGAGAAGGATATGGGCATCTCCGACCAGCGTAGATACTGAACTGGTGTGACGCAAATGAAGTGCACTTCCCGCTTTTGCATTTTGTGCTTGCGATAGCTGCAAAAAGGCTTAGGGGCGCCGATGATGATGTTCACCTCTCGCTCGGGACAATGAAACTCATCGTTGTCATTGCTGGTGCCCTAGTTGGTGTCGGGGTTGCGCTGGTCACGATGCGCTCTTCTTGTGTTGGTCGTTGCGGCGGCAGTTGTCATGACAATTATATTCCTTGTGGTAGTCATTTTGATGAGGCCACTTGTATTCAATCGGGACGGCGAGCTCTTTCTTGAGGACCGTGCAGTCCCGAAGGTTGTGGCGTGCGTCCTTGTGGAAGGGGCACGGGACGTTCTACGTATCGTCGAACTCCTCCTGGAAGAATGTTGTTTGCCTCGCAAAGTTGGCTTCGGCGGCGAGGACCTCAGGGGCCCTCTTCCGAGGTCGGCAGGGCTTTGGTCGGGGTTGGTGCTGGTGGTCTTGATGGGTTGGCGGTTCGTCGTCATCATTGTGGTGATTCTTGCCATCCTGGAATTGGACGTGCTTGGCCTCATCTGTGTCAGCGTGAAGGTTGACGATCTGCATCATGTGTCCGACCATCTTGGGAGCGGCTTGGAACATGGTGCGGAACATCAAGCGGTTCTTGAGGTCAGTGCGGAAGTACCAGATGATGTCACGGTCTTCAATGCTGGCAAGCCCGTTGCGATTGTCGAAGAAATGGTTAACGTACTCGCGGAGAGTTTCATTCTTCCGCTGGCGGACTTGGTCGAGTTTTTCTGTGTTTCCAGGTCGAGTGTATGTAGCATGATAGTTTCGGGTGAAGGCTCGGGCGAGCTGTCCTCATGTGTCGATACAGCCTCGTGGGAGGTTTTCGAGTCATAGGAGAGCTGCACTTCCCATGACCACCGGAAAGTAGGCAGTCATTTGGTGGTAGGTGCCGTGCGTAGCCTTGAACTGCGGTGCAGTATGTCTTAGCCAGATCTTCAGGTCAGAGCGATCATCGTACTTCTCATTGATGGCTGGCTTGAAGGTGTGTGGCCACTGGACAGCCCTGAGGCGTGGCAATCCTGTTGATGTCCATGTCGTCATCTTCCATGAGGCAGTGTACTGGTGGGGTCCAGGGACGTGCCCCGTTGTCACACTGGGGTGGGTTGTAGACATCACTGGGACGCCGTAGCGACGGTCGTAATCGTCATGGCAGCGCAGCTCCTCTTCCCGACGGTTGCGGGCCTCTTGCTCCATGTCGCGGTTTGGTTGGTTGCCGACAACTGGAGAGTTGAAGTCGCGGTTGTACTGGGCACGCCGGTGGAGCTCCGCCACATCCCGCTCCTGGTGACGGTTGTTGAGCTCACCATGGAGGTCGTGGAGGTTGTCGCGAAGGTCGCGATCAGGTTGTTGACCACGCTAACCGTGGTGTTCGCCGTCTCCTCGCCCATCGCGGTGACGGTTTGTCACGGTGGTGATTATCTGGTCGGCAGTCGTCGTCGTCGTCGGGGTAGTAGTATTGCTTTGGGATTGGTCCACCTCCTCCTCCTGGATGGGTTCCAGCCGACCTCCCCTGCGGCGGTTGTGATCGGATTGGTTGCAATCGGATCTACGCTTAGTATATCGGCTCCGGAAGTGCTGGGTAGATGTAGATCTGGAGTGTGATGATCGGCTTTTTGAGCATGCTGGGGCCTGGGCCTTTTCCTCGATCTGAGCATTAGCGACGTGGATGCGTGCTCGGATCCGCTGTAATTGCTCCGATTCTGGAAGATTTTCCAAGTCAGTAAAAACAGCCCCCAGGTTGGCCTGGGGTGTGGTGAAGACATCGTGACCGGCATGTTCTAAGTCGGCCTGTAGATTGCAAGCACGTGGTGGGTTAGGGTGCCTCTGCCGACCTTCTGCGTCATCCTAGCCACCATTGACGCTGCCGTTGGGTCGGACCGGTGGGACGGGAGGCGCACCAACCGCCATGAGGGCAGCAGGCGGCTGAGGAACTTGCTCGAATCATTCCTGTTGGTGGCGTCTGGCGCGGTCTCGATTTTTCTCGTTGCGCTCTTCCTCCTGGGAGGAAGTTTCACCATCACGAGGAGGTTCGTCGACGGAGGCAGCGAAGACTCCCTGATCTAGTGACGTAGAGCTTCCGTCGTCACCCTCGCCATAGGGTTTGGGGTGAGGGCGAAGAGACGGACCTGGAACTCGCCACAGTCCGGAAATTGGGTGGGTTCGGATGGGTCGTCAAATTGGATCTGGAAGGATTGCATGAGTTTTTCGGAAAACACAGCAGCCGTGTTCTTGATGCCAAAAGGGGCGCGGGGAGAGTACTGCACCAACCTTCCAGGACGTAGTGCCACCTCGGAGAGGTTGATGCACTTAGCAATGGTGTTGTTGATGCGATCTAGCTCCGTGATTAGATCGGAGAATGTTGGTGGGCGGTTTGCTGCGAGGATGTGCGGGATCCTCTATGATTAGGTCTTGCTCCGTTGATTTAGGTCCGACGGATGCCGAGCTGGCGGTGGACACCGAGTCGGCGACGGAGGCGGCGGAGTCGAAGTACACCGGCATGCTCCCAAAGCGGAGCTGGATCGGATTTGCCAGGAAGTCCTTCATGCTCTCGAGGAAGATGACGCCAGGGCGAGATACTATCGAGTCGCTAGGGAGGATCTCACGATCAATCCTACCTAGCACGCCAACTGTCGGATTTAGTGATCGGCAGTCCACTAGGGGGTTACCCAGGTGGTAGATTTGTAGGCGGTGGAGATTGTAAGATCAAGAACTCGAATGGTAACATAGAGACGTAAGGTTTAGATAGGTTCGGACCTTCAGAGAGTAATACCCTACATCCTATGTTTTGATGGATTGTATTGCTGGTATGAGATGCGTTGGGTTGAGTTGAGGCACTCTCAGGGGGCATCCCTAGATGCCTTATATAGGTTGACGACCTAGGGTTATAATCGGATAGGATCTAATCCTAGTCGGTTGTTACATGGAAAGCAATTTGAGTCGGACTACAACAAGTATCCCGCAATATCTGGGCGGAATCCGTTCGCCCGGCCTCCGAGCTCGTGCTTCACGTATCTTCATGTCTTGGCTAGCACGGCGTGGTCGGACGGGCCCGCCTGTAAAGGCTAACCAGTATCCTGATTGGCGGGAACCCGTGGGTACCCTTATCCCTCAATTTTGATATGCACATTTGTCAAGTTCCTTATCGCTGAAGCACCGCATGTTTGACAATCATTCATCGAGATGATAATCCTTGTTTAAGGTTACTTTCCATTGGAAGCAACTGTGTCAATTGCAGTATTCCAATAACCCTTTGCATATATATAAAATAAAAAGAGGATAGTGTATCCTATTTGCAATGACTTGTTCATCATTTGCTTGGCCAGATGGTGCTGCTCAACATAAGAGGCTGTTTGGATACAGGGCTAAATTTTAGTCTATCACATTGGATGTTCGGATGCTAATTAGGACTAAACATGAGCTAATTATAAAACTAATTGTAGAACCCCTAGGCTAATTCGCGAGACTAACCTATTAAGCCTAATTAATCCATCATTAGCAAATGGTTACTGTAGCACCATATTGTCAAATCATGGACTAATTAGACTTAATAGATTCGTCTCACGAATTAGCCTCCATCTGTGTAATTAATTTTGTAATTAGACTATATTTAATACTCCTAATTAGTATCAAACATCCGATGTGACAGGAGCTAAAGTTTAGTCCTCGTGAGCCAAACAGGCTCTAAGGTAGTGTTTGGTTCCTCGTATGAACCGATACATGTATGAACTGGTGCGGGATCTGAGCACGACCAAGTGTTTGGTTTGTTGAATCGCACCACTTCATCCAGGATGAGATGGTTCAGATTCTTGGAATATACCGAGAAGATGCCGTACCGAGCTGGGCGCCAAAATCGACCGAACGACTCGGTACAGGATGGAATCATCCCCACCTGTATCAACCCATCCAGGATCAACCCATCCAGCTGAACCATCCCATACAGGATCATCTTCCATGCGAGCAACCAAACACTACCTAAGTCAATGTTACCATGCTTTAGGCCATGTTTAGTTCCCTCCAAACTCCCAACTTTGACACTATGCAAAAAGAAGATTCTCCATCACATCAAACTTGCGGTACATGTATGGAGTACTAAATGTAGACGAAATCAAAAACTAATTGCACAGTTTTGTTGTACTTTGCGAGACGAATCTTTTGAGCCTAATTAGTCATTATTTGAACAATAATTCACAAATACAAACGAAACGCTACAGTTGCGCATTTATGGCAAAATATCAATTTTACCACTCCTAAATTGAGAACTAAGACCTTAGTCGCCTACTGCCTATCTTATCTCGCTGAACTCCCCAGATGTGAATTCTTTTTTTGCAACAAGGATATGATGTTCCCCCTTTGTTTTACTCTTTTCTTGTCAGAAATGGAACTGATTGATTCTGCTCGCGCAGTGCAGAAGCATATTCCCCGGGGCCTGACGGACTGAAGGTAAAGGTTCAGCATTTCACCAGTAGTCCAGCATCAGTGTGACTTCCATGTGACGTGGTTTTACCCACCTGCAGGTCACTTGGACCGGACAAGGCACGATTTCACTGTCACACTAGACCTATCTGATAGGCCTTGTTTAGATATTAAAATTAGGAGTGCCAAAATTACTGTACCGGCACTGTAGCACACTGTATCATTTCGTTTGTATTTGTAAATTATTGTCCAAACATTAACTAATTAGACTCAAAAGATTCGTCTCGCAAAGTACAACAAAACTGTGCAATTAGTTTTTAATTTTATCTACATTTAGTACTCCATGCATGTACCGCAAGTTTGATGTAATGGGGAATCTTCTTTTTGTATAGTGCTAAAGTTGGAAGTTGGGAGTGAAGTAAACAAGGCCAAGGACATTTCGACCTCGATCGATCTTTTTATTCCTTACGATCAACGACCTTGACGTTTGTTCTTTTTTAAAAACTGTCATGCTCTGTGTGTTCTTAAAGGCGGCAATGGGTTTGGCCGAACAATTTTTAGATCGGGAGCAGCGCCTGCCGTCGGCGGCGTGCTCCGGCAGCTCCAATTGGCAAATGGAGCCCCCGCCCTGTCCTATCCCTGTACACAGTACTCTATCTGTTCCTATTTACAGGGTGTGGTATAGTCTCCTGAATCAGACTTAGACCATTCATTTATCTTAAGGGGTGTTTGGAGGAGGGGACTAAATTTTAGTCCTATCATATCGAATGCTGGATACTAATTAGGAGTATTAAACCTAGACTAATTACAAAACTGATTACACAACCTGTAGGCTAAATCGCAAGACGAACCTATTAAGCCTAATTAGTCCATGATTTGACAATGTGATGCTACAGTAACCATTCACTAATGATGGATTAATTAGGCTTAATAGATTTGTCTCGCGATTTAGCCTAGGAGTTCTGCAATTAGTTTTATAATTAGCTTATATTTAGTCCTCCTAATTAGTATCCGAACATCCGATGTGACAGGGCTAAAGTTTAGCCCCTGGTATCCAAACGTCCCCTTATATTATACAATTCTAACCCTCCACCTTAGCTAGTTTTCACAGCATTAAATATGATGCTATGTAGGCATAAAACTGAGGTAACAAGAGAGTTAACAGAAAGAGATGTAAAAATATGGAGAAATTGAGTCTCCTGTAAGACATTGTGTTGACACGATCTCTAATGAAGAATAAGAGAGGGAAGAGAGGAGAGAGAATTTATTACAGCTCCTAGTCAAGAAATCATGGGTTCGGGGTGTAATTTATAGAGTTGATGTCTTGACACGATTGACACTACTTATGGACACTAAATTGTTGGTCAAAGATTGTAACATTTGAATATATTTATAATCATTGGAGAGTATATTTAATTACAAATCTAACCAAGTCATACTTAAATTATAGAAATAAAAAGTTATTGGCTAAATTATTGATAAAGATCGTAACATTTGAATCGTGATCTTAGAAACCGAAATGGAGGAACTCGTCAACAGGAAACCCCGGAAAGCTGGGCGCGCCCTTTCTCCAGGATAATGCACCGTCACTTTCCACCTTTATTAACCGAGATCATCACGGGTGGATGTCAGATGTGGATGCCTTTCACACCGTATCCTACTTGCTACGAGCTACGTACTCGTATCGTGGAACCCTGGATTCTGTATGTAGCAGTGCAGCGTGATGTTTTTTTTGGCTCCTCAAGTCAAGACTCAAGAGTGCATTTCTGGACTGGTTCGATTGGAACAGGCCCTATTTTTTTTTATTAACACCAGTGCTTGGCGTGCCTGGACGAGCAGCAGCTCGGTTTCAGACTTTTTTGAACATTACTAGCTCGGTTTCAGACTGGCCTGTGCGTGCTCTGGACTCTGCGCTCGTGGAGTTCTGCACCGACCGGTATGCCGCCGTCCTTGAGAATTGAGATCCGTTTCAGACTGGTCAGTTTGTTTCTGGGATCGGTCACCACCGGTGCGGGGAGCCGGCGATGGAGTCCAACTGGATGGATGACCGCCTGCCTGACTGCTTTGTCACTCGCTCCCGTTCGTTTCCGCGTGACGAGGGGAGGGAAACGGGAGAGCTTGGACGGCACGCGATGCTTCGCTTTCTTCCCCCCAGTTTTCGGGGCCGTCCGTTCCCAGCTGGTTATAGTTTCGTCTTGGGGGCTGACCTCATTCAGCATGGCCCGGCCCCGAGCCTCGTGCTCGCGCCGATGGGTTTCCTCGATTTGTTGCGTTGAAACTTGCAGCCATCCATCTTTGTTGCGTTTCCCGCTTCCAGGTGACCCTGGCTTTTCTTCGGGTTCACTCTCATGGAGCCAGCCACGGCCACCGGAGGGAAATAGGCAAGCACCACTGCAGCAGGCACAGTCCATCGCGTCTCTCCCGTGCTTGCTCTGGCTTGTACAGTACGTACACAGTAGGTTCGTCAGTAGCGGCGTCTGTTTTGTAGGGAAACTTGTAGCCTTGCGGCAGGCTTTCGTCTGTTTTCAAGTCAGTTTCTGAGTTCATCATATGTGCTGCATTTCCTCCCTAGCAAAAATGGCCTAGAAGGTCAGGAAATGTTACCGTAGAAATGCAGAAATGCTGGGAGGAGGAGATCAAATCAGCAGAGCTGATCCGTTTCCTCTGCATTGGGGTCTGGCTTGGCCGCGTCCAGAGCTCGGCCGTGCTCTGCTTCTGCTTGCAGCTTTGCTACCGTGTGGGCGTGTGGCCCACTGCGAGCCCTGCCCATCAGTGCGCGCTGTGCTCGATCCCCACGTACGCCGGGGAGGGGAGGGGCGTTGCCGCGCGCGGCTCGAGAGCATCTCTCGCCCGCCACCCGCGGCCCGCTGCGGCGCCTGTGCTGCTGGTGGCCTGGCGGGAAGCCAGGCCAGCGACATGAGGGGCGTGACACAAATACGGCGTCACATGATTCCACATCGATAGGCGCAGGGATCGCAGCAGGCGTGGCGTGCACAGCCACAGGGCAGTGCCAGTTTTTTTTTTTTGAAAACAAATGCCAGTCTCCGGGTACGGACCAGCAGCCAGCAGGTCAGTCTCCCAGCCAGAGCCAGGTGAAGCAGTGGCACTCCAGTCGCTGTCCGTCCTTGGCAGGCCAGGGCCACAGGGACCGAGCCGCAGAGGATGACGATTGAGGGAGGGAGCACGCGAGGTGGGGCCCGCCCGCAGGGAGACGGGGGCCTCCGGTTTCCGTGATCACGTGGTGCCATGTTGGTAGCGCTGCTGCCGCGGAGGGAGGACAGGAGGAGGGGGTCAGGGCAGGGGGATGGCGACGGGACCCGCCGCGAGCCCCCGCACGGTGCCCCGGCCCGGCGGCCCCCGTCGCCGCACCGCACGCCCGTAACGCAACCGCGTCTGTCCCCTCCTGTCGTCACTCACCCCGCGCTGGATGGGGTGGTGACTGGGTGGGTCCCACCGACGCTCTGACGCGAGCGAGATGCCACCACCAGCAGTGCCGCGCTGTTCCGCGACAGTGTGCGTGCGTACGCCCCGCCCCAGAGCACCGCTAGGCGTACCAGGGCCTGTCCCCCGGCCTAGCAGTAGCAGCCAAGCACGCCATTTTTTTTTGAAACAACTAGCACCAGGAGGACACATGTGATCCATTCCTACTTATACTTGCACCATTGTTGTCCAATAAAGAAAATCGTAATGATACTTCGTGTTTATCGTTTCAGTTGTGAGAAGGGACCTTTATTTTGCAAAAAAAAAAATCGTGTGCTTACTGCCCCAGTCTAAGCTAAGATTTTCTTCGGATTTATTCGCAATAGAAAATACAGGTCAGGTACGCTTTATGACTGGCGTCCCACGCGACGGGTGCGCGTAGAAAAAACTCGCCCGCGCCCGCCCGGCGGCCGGCCCCGGCCCCGCGCCGCGCACGCCGTTCCCGATCCGAGACGACCTCGCTTGTCGCTTGCCCCTGTTCCCACACGCCCCGCCTCCGCCGCACCGCACGCGCCCTCCTGCTGCTACTCCTACCTCCCCACGTGTCGACAGCGCGAGGGGTCCCTCCCTCCCTTCCCCGGCGTCTGCTGTTCGCGCGCCCGCAGGCGTTCGGCCGCTGCGCTCTTTCTGCCCGCACGCCGAGACGGGACTAAAATAAGACGGGAAATCGTGTTTTTATAAAACTGAAAAAATGGAAAAGAAAACGAAGGCGTGATCCCTAAAGCAACGGTGGGCCCGCTCACGTGTCCCTCCCGCCGGTGGGCCCGTCCTATGGCCCCGCGGGCCGGGTATGCTCGCTCTCGTACTCCAACCCCAACCAAGGTCCCACCACGGCACCACCCCCATCTCCCGGGGCCTCCGGCCGCCAGGTGGGGCCCGCAGCCCACTGGCGCCCACGTGCAGCGCCGCTCGACGTGGACCGAGCCGCGCCGGGCGGGGGGACACGCTTCGTGGGCTGCCGCTGTCTAGTCTAGCTAGTGTGCTGCTGGTGGCCGCTGCCCGGTTTCCCCGTTCTGCCCCTGAGACGAGACCCCCGCGGGGATCGGCTTCGCTCGCTTCGCCCGCACGCTAGCCTGCTCCGCCCGGTGGCAGGCGCGTGGATACCCCGGAAATCGAGGGGCCTTGTCGTCCGCCAGCGCGGGCCGGGAGCCTTTCAAGGCTCACGCCACTGCTCCCCTCACCCCACCCACCCCTCGCTCCCAGCGTGCGTTGCCTTTCCGTGTGATCCCTTCTCGCCTCGCCTCACGCTTCCCCCCCCTCCTCGGCTCCTCGCTCTCTAGCTCCTCTCGCTTCCTCCCCACCCCAACGAGGCGGGGACCAGGCCAGTCTCGTCCCGTCCCCTTCCCTTCCTCAGCGAGCGGAGATCACTCAGCTCGGCTCGGCATGGCGAGCGGCGGGGGAGGAGGAGGAGGAGGAGGGGCGCTGGGGGTGGCGGGCGCGGGGCGGATGCCCACGTGGAGGGAGCGGGAGAACAACAAGCGCCGTGAGCGGCGGCGCCGCGCGATCGCCGCCAAGATCTTCGCGGGCCTCCGCGCGCACGGCGGGTACAAGCTGCCCAAGCACTGCGACAACAACGAGGTGCTCAAGGCGCTCTGCAACGAGGCCGGATGGGTCGTCGAGCCCGACGGCACCACCTACCGCAAGGTACGCGCTCCCCGCGCCCGGCAGATCTCGTCTCCCCGCGGGTCCCCCCACCCGCAGCTCCGGCCGATTCGTTCCCTTCCCTCCCGATCTCCCCTCCATCCATCGATCCGCCCTCCGCGCTGCGGTTTGGCGCGCGAGCTCGTCGGCGCACGCCGGCGTGAGCCGTGGGGGTGGTGAGGTTGTGGCGCTTGATGTACGATGTGAACTGTGTAGCTGGCTAGCTAGCTAGCTAGCTTGCTGGTATTTTCCTCCATTTTTTTGTTCTATCTCTCCATTTTTTTTGGTGGGTGGGTGGGTTCTGCACGTGGCGAGGGGGGGCAAAAGGTGCGGGATGCCAGTCTGGACCGCGCACGGGTGGTGGGTGGGTGGAGTGTTGACGCGTTCGTGGAATCCCCCCCCTTCTCGCCGCTGGAAATTTTGACGGAGATGGTGCTAGATTCTCGTTCTCCGGGGCTCGTTAGTGGAGTGGTCATTGGAAGGCGGACTTGGATTGGGGCATCGAATTCTGCTAGTGCTCCGACAGTTCGTGTTGATAATGCAACATTTCGCTGTTGGTCCTGCAGTCCTGTTTAGCAGCGCTTCGGATCAGTAGCCACCAGTAGCCAATAGCCCAATATGCTGAATCTGTTTGAATTCCGAATTGCTCGATTGGTTGTTGGGGTTCCACTAGTATGTACGAACAAGATGACACCGTGCCATTGCTTTGAACTAGCTCACAAGTCATATGCCACTTGGTTATGTATGGACTGTACTGAGGCAAATGTTGAACATTGCTTGCTTGCTTCGATGCTTGGCACTCGTGTGTTGATGCTCTTTCATCTATGGAGAGGTCAGCGTAAGCAAGTGATGACTATCTGCATATATGTGTTTCAATCAAGACTGAAGAATAGTTTTTCCTTTTTTTTCTCATAACTCATTAGTATTTACATTGCAAGCCTTGCACAAGCTGTTGCATGTGTGATTGTACACTGAACTGTTCTTGCCACTACTGGGTAGATAGTATTTGATCCATGGCATTTTCAACTATGCTGTTGTGTGAACCAATTGATGACCTATACAGACTAAGAGCCTTTTTGTACCAATATTACGCAATGGGCGTGCTTGATGATTATAAATTCATGGATTATTGCTAGTGCTGGAAGATTGGTTCTGTTGTTATTTTATTTTTATTCATCTTGCTCTGCACAAGTTGAATGTTTCTAGTGTGTGGCATTAGAACTGATCGAGTCTTTGCTTTTTTCCCACAGGGAAGCAAGCCTCAAGAACGCGTGGATGCAATTGGGTGCTCCGTATCACCAAGCCCATGTTCATCCTACCAACTAAGTCCACGGGCATCATACAATGCGAGCCCTACTTCCTCTTCATTCCCCAGCGGTGCATCTTCTCCCTTCCTCCCTCCTAATGAAATGGCTAATGGTATCGATGGCAACCCTATCCTACCATGGCTCAAGACATTGTCCAACGGTACTCCATCAAAGAAGCACCCGCTTCTACCACCACTGTTGATCCATGGTGGCTCCATCAGTGCTCCAGTAACTCCCCCACTAAGCTCACCATCTGCCCGGACACCTCGGATGAAGACAGATTGGGATGAATCAGCTGTCCAGCCTCCATGGCACGGCGCAAACAGCCCCTCTATAGTGAACTCCACCCCGCCCAGTCCTGGTCGGTCGATGGCGCCTGACCCTGCATGGCTTGCCAGTATCCAAATCTCATCGACCAGTCCGAATTCCCCTACCTTCAGCCTAGTATCCACTAATCCGTTCAGCGTCTTCAAAGAATCTATCTCAGTTGGTGGCAACTCATCAAGGATGTGCACGCCGGGGCAAAGCGGCACATGCTCTCCCGCGATCCCAGGCATGCCACGACCCTCTGATGTTCACATGATGGATGCCGTCTCCGACGAGTTTGCTTTCGGAAGCAGCACGAACGGCGCGCAGCAGGCTGCTGGGCTGGTGAGGGCGTGGGAAGGCGAGCGGATCCATGAGGACTCTGGATCGGACGACCTGGAGCTGACCCTGAAGCTCTAGGGCAGGCGCTGATGATGCTTAACATCGCTAACTTGGAGGAATTGTTGCCGTTGTTTTTAGTGTATTTTCTTATTGTTGTTGATTAGTTCGTAATGGAGACCAATTGTGTGGTTCCATTCAGATAGCTTCACTTGTTGTGATGATAATTGTGGTGTTTATTTATGCAAGGGGAGAGGGATAGAGCCTAGAGGTGTGAAGGGCTTGGTTCGGGCGAAATGAGCTCAGATGTAGCCCGGTGCCCTGCACAGCCGGTGATCTCGGTTGGGTGTCGCATAAGCTCCCCCTGTGCTGTTGTCGTGACAATTGTAAATTAATGTCAGAAGTCATTCAGAAACCTGTGAAGCATTTTTAGTTCTCGGCAACACATCCTGTTCTCGGCAACACCACGCATAGTGTTGACCTCCCGGAGCCCGGACGTCGCTCGCCGCTTGCCGTTGTCAGCGGGATGACGGTGCTCCCCCCCCGTGCCGCGACGACCGCGGCGACGGCGACGGGTTGGCCCCGCGTGCCCCGTGGTGTCCCAGCAAGGTCGCCGGGGGCTGCCGCCTTGCCGGCGCGTGGTAGTGACCGGTCGCTGTGGCGTCTGGCGGGGGGTCTCTCATCTCATCTCTCTCCGGCCTGACCATTCCACCCCGCTGGTGGTGCCGCACGCGCTGCGTCTCGCCGTCGCTTTCCGAATTAACTGACCGGATGGCACCGAGTCAGAGCAGGCGTGTGATCGTGAACTCTCCCGCGGCGATCGTCCTCCCCTCCCTCCCCCGTCCGCCCGGAAAACCCTGCCCCTCGTGCGGCCGGACGACGCGTTCTTTCAAGGCCACCACACGACACGCTTGCTCTCGTGCGTTTCCTGAATCAGGACCAAGTGGGCTGTCGCCGATCAGGGTGAGCTGATGGCTACGTGCGGGTAAACGATGACGCGGCGCGGATTGTTTGACCCGATCAAATTGGAGACGAGGAAGAGGAGGCGGCTTGGCTATGTGCTAGTTGCCCTGGTCACCAACCAGGCTTGCTGTAAGCAAGTTTGGGGACACGGAGTCGTTGGCCAAACTTGCGCAGGGATTTCAGTCGGCCGTGTCCGGGTGAGTCTATGTTGAGAGCGACGTTCCTGAATGGTATGGTGGTGATGCTGGTCTAGACTTGCGGTGCACTACGAGCATCTTGAGTATTCGTGAAAATCCGTTGCACGTCAGTTTGGCCCAAGCAGAGAACGTTGATTGGCGACGCGTCAGAAAGGTTCCATTTTGTGACGATGGGCTGCCTTAGCTAATCGATTGATCAAGAGAAGCTGCAGAAGTTTGTCGCACTGGCTGAAGAGGACAGCAAAATTCCAAAATCTGTCTGTATTGAGGTGAGTTCAGTTTGGTGGGAAAAAAGCTGCCACGACGAGCTTACCCGAATCCTCGTAGAAAACAATTCAGGTTTATCTCTGTTAGTTCGGTCCGGTTGTTGATTGGTTTCGTTCTGGCACACGACACATACGTAGAGTAGGTGGCCAATCCGAGAAGATTTTGCACGCCATGCACAGCCATGCTTCTATTAAATACGGATTACAGGGTACTAGCAGAGAGGACTAGGGTGTAGTTGACTACTTGTACACAACAGAAATTCAGGAGGATCGCGATGAGGTAGGAAGGGAAGGGGGATGGCCAGGAGAGCGGACGGCGGGGGAAGCACAACCGGGGAAACCATGGAAGAAGGCCGGCAGCATGGAGAGCAGGCGAGGTACCAGAGTTCAGAAGATGGAGGCGGTAGCAGCGACAGATGCAGCGGCGGCAACGAGATGATCTCCGTCCAGTTCATGCAGAAGGTATGGCTGATAATGCTGTTACAAAATTAAAGTGCTCCGAGCATATCTGCTCTGTTCGTTATGCTCAGTGTTCACTGTTCAGTACCATCAGTGATGCCGTTGCCTACTTGCCTTTGCTTGCTGGTTACCACTAGCTGTCAGTGCTAAATCCTTCGTGGCGTGGAGGCTGTAATTTTAGGGGTAGTGAAGCAGTAGTAGCGATGCAATGTACAGTAACAGTACTGATCAGCTGTCAAAGCTCAGCACTGCACAGTAGTAGTGCAAATTTAAATTGTACCCCTAGACAAGTTTCCCGACAGATTTTCAGCACAATCAACACCGATCTGGAAGCACAGAGCTGAAAATAAATGCGAATTCACAATGTACTCTACATATGAATCGAAATTCGAATGAGGATGAATGATGTGTTCTTTGATTGATGGGTGCATGGAACGAACGAGAGCATGCAGATTGTGGCGGAGGTCCTGGGGACCTACTTCATCATCTTCGCTGGGTGCGGCTCCGTGGTGGTGAACCTGAGCACCGAGGGCACGGTGACGTTCCCGGGCATCTGCGCCGTGTGGGGGCTCGTGGTGATTGGGCTGAGACGTTCTTAGTTGGGTTTTTTTTTGCCTTGGCGCACTCGCAGGCCCATTACGGGTGCGTCGATGAACTCGGCGCGGACCTTGGGCCCAGCGATCGTGGCAGGCCGGTACAAGAGCATCTGGGTGTACATGGTTGGGCCGGTGTGCGGGACGGTGGCGGGAGCGTGGGCCTACAACCTGGTCCGCTTCACCGACAAGCCGCTGCGCGAGATCAACAAGAGCGGCTCGTTCCTCAGGAGCGCGCGCATCATCAAGTAAAAGCAATACTTAAGCGCGCGTAACCGGTAATGTTTCCAACGCAGTTGCTGCTAGAAGCATGAAGCACCCAACAAGAAAACTCTGTACTCTTATATCTCTTGTGTTGGCTAATTTGTGAGTAAAAATAGTATCCAGAATTCATATATATTGCCCTGGAGCACTGTATCATCATAAGAGAGCGAGCAATTATTTTTCTTTTGGATATGGAGAAATAAATCAGGTACAAAGACTGAGTGCAACTCATACTATAGATGTACATGCAGCCCGCAGCCCGGTAGCCCAGCACGAAGCCCGTCTTTTTGGTCCGAACCTAGTCCGGCCCGGCCTGTAACTCTTCGGACTCGGGCTGACCCAGCCCGCATGCTAGTTCCGGGCGTGGGCCGGTGCCTTGGCCCGACGGGCGGCACGGCCCAGCACGAAAGCGAACCGCTGGCCCGTTGCCGGCCCATCAAGCGAACAGCCGGCTGGCCTAGGCAGCCCACCATTCCACCAACGGTCGGGAGGGGGGCATATATAAACCCCCCGTGGCCGGCCGTGCCCCTCTCCGCAAACCCTACCGGCCTACCCCATTCTCCCCACTGCCCGCTGCCTCCTCGCCTCAACAGCTCGACTTCGACTCCTCTGCTCTAGGCTTCTCGCCTCCTCGGCTCCTCCTGTCCCGTCCCGCACCCACAGTCCCGCGTCCCGGCGACGGCCAACAGCGACCGGCATGCCGCCTCCTCACCTCGACTCCTTCGCTCCCGGCTTACCTCCTCCGCGCCTCCGCCTGACCGCCCCTCTGGCTCCCTGCCTCCCTGGTGCCTTGCCGGCTTGCCACCGGCACCGCCTCCTCGCCTCGATTTCTCTGCTCCCTCTTCCTCACCTCCTCCCATCCCGCCTCCCTATATCTGGATCTAGAACCTCTTGATCCTCTTCTTGTTCTCCTGATCCTTTTCTTGTTTTCCTGATCTTGTTCCTATCGTCCTCTCCGGCTCCGGGCTGTGGCGTCACAGGTATGTAGATCCTCCTGATCCTTTTCTTGTTCTCTTGATGTAGATCCTCCTGATCGTGTTCTTGTTTTCCTGATCCTCTTCTTGTAGGTAACTGTCTTCTTCTCCTGCTCCGGGCTCCGGCGTCGCAGGTAACTGTCTTCTTCCTTATTGTCCTCCTGATCCCCTTATTGTTCTGCTGATCCTCTTGTTGTTCCTGATCTTGTTCTCCTATTTTTCTTGCAGGTATTCGTCGCCCGTCGGGTGCTGCGTGTCGTTGAGTGACAGAGCGGTTGAGGCCTGAGAGACGCCCCGGCTGCCGCCTGCCACAGGAGGTCGTCTTGATGGATGAGAGCTACACCATCAACGACAACCTAAGGGCTTGTGGCCTGCCAGGTAACTTCTTTCTGATCCTCTTCTTGTTCTTGTTCTCTTTATCATCTTCTTGTTCATCTTCTTGTTCCTATCTTCCTGATCCTTTTCTTATTCTGTTCTGCCAGGCGACGATGAGGACGACGTGGCTACTGGAGCCGTGGCACTTTTCGGTAGTTCTGCTGCTCCTGTCAATGTGGATGCTGCCGGTGCTGGAGGTTCTGCCCCATCTTCTACCCCATCTTCTACCGCGACTACATCAATGGGCACAAGTGTCCGCAAGGGGAAGCGGCGATCTGCTGCCTGGAACGACTTTGAGGAGTTGTTCCAGGAAGACGCCAACGGTAAGAAGGTAAGGTACACTGCCAAGTGTTGTCATTGTTCTCACATTCTTACTGGTCGGTCTTGTGCTGGTACTGGGCATTTGCTCCGGCACCAGAAGATGTGCTTGGCTAAACAAAACCATTCTTCTCTTGTTCAGTCGCAACTGCAATTCAATTCTGATATTGGGAATACAAGCCTGATCTTGCTCGTAAAGAATTGTGCTGGTTGATTGCTAGACTTGATCTACCCCTAGGCTTTGGTGAGACAGAGGCATTTGTGGAGTACATCTAGCGTGCACATAACCCTCGTTTTGCTAAAGTTACTAGACATACTACTTCTAGAGATATTACCAAGTACTTTACCTTGCGTCATGTTTCTCTTATTGATACTTTGAATTCTCATGTTTCTTCTGTCAGTCTTACTTCTGATATTTGGTCTAGCAATGCTAAGGAGGACTACCTTAGTGTTGTTGCATATTTTGTTTCTGCTGATTGGGAATTAGAGAAGAGAGTCATTGCTGTTAGGTTGATTGATTGCTCCCGTTCTAGTGTTAACATTGCTGAGTGTATTGAACAAGTAGTTTCTGAGTTTGGTTTACAGGATAAAATTTTCTCTGTCACACTTGACAATGCTTCTGCTAATACTTCTGCCATGTCCACACTTATTGCCAAATTTATTGGTTATCTAGGTCCAGATCCTAAACCTCTTGATTCTGATTCTGATAAAGCACTTGTTGGTCTTTTGCATCATCAACGCTGTGCATGTCATATTATCAATCTCATAGTCAAGTCCAGTTTGAAGAGGATCAAGTCTTATCTTGAGGCTTTTAGGACTGCAATCTCTTTTTTGAACTCTTCTAATCAACGCATTGCAGCTTTCCATAACTTCTGCATTGTCAAGGGGGTACGCCCTCGTAAGTTTGGTTTAGATATGGATGTGAGATGGAATTCTACATATCTCATGCTCAAACATCTACTACCATATAAGACTGTCTTTTCTGTCTTTATTTCTGCTCATTATGGTTTGCACAATGGCCAACCACTTCTGACTAAAAGCCATTGGGTAATTGCTGAGAAAATTTTGCTGTTCCTTGAAATGTTTTATGATTCCACTGTTGCTTTATCTGGTGTTTACTATCTAACAAGTCCTTTGATGTTGCATCATATTATTGAGATTGCTGGTCATTTGCATGGCTAAGATTCTGATCCATTGCTCAGAAACATTGTTGTTCCCATGAAGCTTAAGTTCCTCAAGTATTAGCAGAACATACCTCTATTGTATTCCTTTTGCATTCATTTTGGATCCTAGAGCCAAGGTGAGAGGTTTTCATAATGTTCTCCAACTTCTTTCTCAGACAGTTGCTGTTGATTACTCTTCTTATTTCACTGAGGTAAGAATTGAATTATATAAGTTGTTTAACAAGTATGAAAACAAGTTTGGTGCAGTTAGGACGCAAAGGTCCTCTCAACCTACAGCTGCTACTGGTAAGAAAAGAACAGCATGTGGTAAGATCTTTGGTGGTCCTGGTCCATCTGGTTCGTGTGGTTCTCCTGTTCTTTCATCTACACCTCCTATATCTCCTGCTTTTGAGCTGTCATTCTACTTGGACAATGATACTATTACTTGCTATGATGATGACTTCAACATATTTAGTTGGTGGCATGAGCTCAAGCTATCCTATCCTATTCTGTCCATACTTGCTAAAGATGTTATGTCTGTTCCAGTTTTTATTGTTTCTTCGGATCTTGTTTTAGTCTAACTGGCAGGGTGATTGAGGAGCGGCACCGACAGTTGTTGCCGGAGATGGTGGAGATGCTGACCTGCCTCAAGGATTGGGAGTTGGGAGATGCAAGGGCACAACATGATGTTGAGAAGGAGGTCAATGAACTTGAGAAAACTTACAAAAGTCCCTACCCAGATCAAGATGAAGGCCAAGCTAGTCAGTAAGTCCATTACTAACTCATCTTTTGTTCAATTGTTAAACACTTTCAATTGCTAACACTTATGTTGTTGTGCACCTTTAGGCCTACCCCAGGAGCAAGCTGAATTGCTGGAGGGTTGGAGGATGAAGCTGAAGCCTGTTGGACTGTTGCTTGTTGGTGTTGGCTTGGCAAGTTGGGTGTTCTAGTTCTATACTTTTATATCTCTGTGTGTGTCTCAATGTCTGTAAACTGTAATGTTGAATTGAACTTGAGTCTTGAGCTGGCTGTACTCGTTTTCCCTTCCTAGGATTTTCTCACAAGGGTGAGTTTTTACCTAGGAAGGTTTTTAATGAGGCAGGCAACACTTGATCACATAGATCAAGTGTTAACGGCTCTAATAATTCCTTTATTATGAATTTCTGTGTGATTGTGTGCATGTGATGAATGTGTGATTGCTGATTAACCTTATATTTTGTTTTCTTGAATGTTTAATGAATTTGAAAGTCTTAGATTGTGAATCAGTATTTCACCCTTATTCGGTGAAGTCTTTTTCCTCTTGACGGGCTGTGGGCCGGCACGGCACGTAAAAATGGTCGGGCTCTTCGAGTCGGCTCGGCACGAAAAAGGCCTCACGGGCCCGTGCATGGGCCGCCAGGGAGGCCGTGGGCTGGCATGGCGTGGCACGACGGGGTTGTCGTGATGGGCTAGACCCAGCACAAAAATTAACGGGCCATGCTGGGCCCAGGTCTGACCGGGCCGGGCGGCCCGAATGTACATCTATAACTCCTACCAGCAAAAGAATATATAGGCTCCTACTTGGTAGTAACTGTACGAGAGCGATTGCCGTCCTTTACCCTAGCTTCATAAATTGTCAGAACCAGTTGGCAGATCGAACTGGTGTATACCCGGTTGTTACTCTTTTTCTTTATCAACGAAATAGACACTCTCTCTCATGGATGTTCGTTCAAAAAAAATTGTCGGGAAGTTTCGCATAGATAACTGAATCATTGCATTTTATTTTATTTTCGATTAAGCACACTGGTTTCAACCACTTTATTCAAACAACCCAAAAACTAATCTTGATTGGATCTTTGAGTTAGAGAGCTCTGCAGCCAGATAGTTCGGTTTGATTTAGGACAGCTTAGTGATAAACTGGGGCATTATCCCACCTTTTCATTTCTCAGCGATCACAGGTTAATTACGTACACAGGTTACAAGTACACACGCTATCTACAAAAGCTAGCACATGCAGCTCCATGAGAAATACAGCAGTTTAATTCATCATATACCATGATCAATCACAAACACACCTATATGCCGTATGTGTATACTGTATACATACCATCTTGCTGATTAACTGATGATCGATGAGTACGTCGTCATCGAATACCGGTCTGTACGTGTCACGTACATACCGACTGATAAGGACACGCTTATGATGCCCGGCCCGAGCCTGATAAGGACACGCTTATGATGCTCGAGATATGTCCCAATCTTTCATGGCACAGGCAGCAACAGAAATTATTCTTCGCTGAATTTCAGTCGAGTCAAACAGCAAAGTATACAGTGTGGCTGACTCAATAATATATTCAGGTTGGGAGATAACTGATAGTACAGACTAATCACGACTGTATATCTGAGTGTTCAATTATCAGCCAGCAGTAATCACACAAACAAGTAGAACTTTCTTGCTGCTAATTAGACTCATGCACAACCAAAGAAAATTCACGTAAATAAAGATTATATTCTAGTGCAAGCCAGCAGCCATAACTTGCTAGTATAGATGGATTCCACGGCAATCGAAGCCAGCAGCCGTAAACAGAAGCCTCAACAGATTTATCTTACGTGACCAAACCAAGATAATATAGCAGCGCGCGGTTCAGTACTAGCAGTAGGGTATCGGGCAAATGTCAGAAACAGCTGAGTATCAACGATAATGAGAATTATCTTACAAATACTTGATTGTAGATGCAATCCACAGGAGCAAAACTCTCCAACCCGTGCACCAATTAGGGCACGATCCAGAGAGGAGATTCCAGCAGGAACCAATGCGAGCCCAGGAAGAATTGATTCCTGATTACACACCAACACAAATCCTCGCAGGGATCCAATGATAATTCTCTTCACGAGATGGAGGGGATGGTCGCCTTGGGTTCTGTCTTTCGACAAGAAGCTCACAAATAAAAACCAGTCTAACCTTTACAAGGAGCAAGGACTCCCTGATATATGCGCGCAGGCATGGACTTGGATTCGGCCACAAGGCCGCAACCTGGTTCGACCAAACCTCTGGACGCATGCACAAATGCACCAGACTTTATAGACTTGCTAATTAAAAGACCGACTAACACAACCTGGCTAGGAATCTAATGCATGGAAGTAATATAATAATCCGGCAAGAATACAAGTGATTAAATTAAGCCGGCAACATTACCAATTTTTTTTTATTAGCACAATGCAGTGCAGCACGCCTAGTCCATCAACTTGGTGCCTCCTGTGTGATCTCAACTTGCATGCGGCCAACACAAATATATTGTTTTACTTCCTTCTTCTCTTCTATTTTCTTGAGAAAATTATCTCCTTTAAATATTAGCTTCTTTAGCAAAGTGGCTGTAGTAGATATAACTCCTTCCTTCGTATTGCTTCGGTTCACATCGAAAGACAACGAACCCAGCTCTACGGTTATTAAGTAATCCATAGCATCGACAGCTGAAATAATTTGAGCCATGGGCTCACCACCGACGGCCATTGTGCAGCAGCAGTCAGCAGCGCGACAGCAGCAGCATGCAGCTAGCTAGCTGCTAGGTCGTCCGCGGCGGCCGGAGGACGAGGCGCCGGCCGCCGGTGCCGCCCTCGGGCTGGCAGGTGAAGAAGGCGGCGGCGACGGGGGCGCCGAGGCCGTGGTCGACGGCGAAGTTGCGGGTGCAGAAGTTGTGGCGGAGGAGCGGCGCCACGTCCACGGAGCCGCGCGCCATCTGCTGGAAGAGCACGAACACCACGCGGTGGATCCCCGCCGGCGGCCGGGGGCTCTCGTAGCAGATCACCTCGCGGCCTGCGTGTATACATATGCACCAGGTGCAGATGCTTGTAAAAACTAAAAGTTTATTCCAGTTGCTAAGATCTGCTCACAAGAAAGCTGAACCTATCTAAGCATGCATTGTAGAGATTAACTTTTCATACATGTGCTTAATGATGTGGTAATAATCTTATATCTCTTTATTAGCACTCATGCCAAAACTTGTACCTTTGTCTTATTTTGTATCATGAAATTTAGTTTCTATTTTTCTTATTACTGCTGAAAAGCACTCCTACTGGTAGAAAACTCACCTTTAATCCCGGTTGGATCACCTTTAGTCCCGGTTAGAGAGATGCATAGGTCTCGAAAATCTAACTGGAACTAACTATTCGGACAAAAAGCCCCTTCTTTAGTTCCAGATCATTCACTCGGGACTAAAGACCTCCTTTAATCCCAGTTGGTAATACTAACCAGGACTAAAAAGGTTCAAAAAAATAAAAAAATGGGCCCGGCCGCGCCACCCGCCCACCCTGCGCCGCCCGCTCCGCCTGGAAGAAAGGGAGAGGAGGAGGAGAGAAATAAGGAAGAAACTCGAGATAAGGGAGGGGAGAGGATAAGGTGGAGAGAGAGAGAGGGGAACTAAAGGTCCCGGTTGGTGAGGCGAGGCCTTTAGTCGCCAACTGGGAGTGAAGGCCCCCCCTTAAGTCCGAGTTGAAAACACCAACTGGGACTGAAAGCCATCGGGACTAAACGCCTCACCAGATCCCCTCGTCCCATTAGCCGTTACAACTGGAACTAAAGAGTCTCTTTAGTCCCAGTTGATATTACCAACCGGGACTAAAGCTCCCCCCGTCGGTGGTCGTCGGTGGTGGAAATTTAACCCAAGACTAAAGGCCCTTTAGTCCTGGGTTCAAAGATAACTTGGACAAAAAACGTTGGATGGAAAAAACGTTGGATGGAAGGTCTTTTTTCTACCCGTGTCCATACTACGTAGACTAGCGTACTAGTTAATTAAACCAACTAGAAATATGCAGTTCGAATCCTTTTGTGCGTGGGAGGGCTTGGTGTTTCAAGTAAGAATGCAAAACATTTAAACCGTAACCATGTATCCATTTTTATAATGAGTTGAACAATGCTGCTCACAATTAACTAAATGAAATAAAAACCATATTTTCATATACAATTCATGCCGCATATATTCTAGCTACTATAATTTTTTTGAGAAATATATGCAGGTATATATATTTGAAACTCAACAATTTAAATATTCTATCTACGTAACTAGAAGAATGTTGTCCAACCAAATCCACGCAGTGTCTTTGCTTAGTGTTTTTGTTAATATTTGAGGAGTTCTGGAATTGTTGTGAGGTTCCAAAAATTGTTGAGTGTACTTACTAATCAAGGTTCCAAAAGCATGAGATATTCCTATAAGAACATGTCTGATGCATGTTAGGTTATACGCTATCATTTCAGGTTGTGCACGTGTTCGTTTCATGAACTATTATTCCCTACCTTTTCATCTACGAATTTCAGTATTCTATGCACATATTCCTCATGTGACAGGTCTAAATATCTATCCATATATTCCTCAGGTGACAAGTCTATATAGTAATACTTTTACAGTTAACATAAAAAAATCCAGGCAAATAGAATGCACTCAAAAAGAAAAAAAATAATAATGTACTGCACAACCTGATTATACTGCAAATGGATGTTGTGTAAGCATGCATGCATTTAGTCATGTGAAATAGCGCTGGACATCACCCTATACGTGCCTCTGGTATATATCTGGAACTGGGGCGGCACTTCTAATTTTAGAAGTACATCTCAGTTTAAGTTTCAATTAACTAATCTTCAAGTAGGTGTTGTGTTGCCGTAAGTTAGTGCAAATAACTTTGTATCGGTAGAAAGTTATGACAGAAGTTAGTACAAGTTTACACAGAGTTCAATGATCAGGAACAGTGGTCGATATATAGTGAGCTACATATCATTGAAATGACTTTATACGTAGGGTACTTATACGAGTCTATTTTTTTAGAAAAATCATTTATAAAAAGAGATGTCAAGCATTTTTGAAATTTTGACCTCAATTCATTCATAACACAAAGCAAATAATTAAACATAACATGTATCTAGGTTTTCTAGAAGAGGCTAGCTTTAAATCTTGATGAGTGCCTAGACAAGACGACCAAAATAGATGTGAGACCTAGCATGAGGCATGACACATTTTTTATGTTTATGCGCATATATGTTGCAGTAAGTAAATATATTTAGTTCAAGTTATCTTCCTCTGCATCGAAAGTGGATGGCGACTGACATCATGTTGCGCTGATGACACAACAAATTTTTACCAAAATTCTACATCATGACTTCCTCATTTGCCAAGCTGCGTCATCATCCGGAAAACAGCCACTACTAGAAATATGAGCATTCGTCCTTGATGTTATAGTACCGGACAACTTTTCGTCCGGTACTAACGCGCAAAATTAGTATCGGATAGAAATTTTCGATCCTCAAAGACCTTTTAGTACCGGACAATAACACCGACCGGTACTAAACACTACCGGGGAAACGACCATTTGTACCGGTCCCTAACCCCCCCTTTAGTACCAGTTGCAGAACTGGTACTGCTATGTCGGTACTAAGGAGGTCCTTTAATATCGGGTCAAATAATCGGTACTAAAGGATATTTATAATGTGTTTTTCTCCCAAAAAAATCGGCAAACAGCCAGGAGGCGCCCGCACATGCACATCGTCCCAAGTTACCAGTCACGCGATTTTCACAGGATTCGAACTCACATCTCAAGCCTCGCGCGAGCCTTTCTTACTATCTCACCTACATATCACATGTGATGGAGGTAGATATACTTTCCTTTTGAAGTAACCCGTGGAGAGACCTTTAGTACCATGTCATAATACCACCCGGTAACTTTAGTCTCGGGTGGTGTTATGTCCCGGTACTAAAAGGTCTCCTGCCCCCCCTCCCCCCCCCAAAATTTGGACCCGGTACTAATGCTAACATTAGTACCGGGTCAAAATGCAACCGGCACTAAGGCCGAGGATGAATGCTCATATTTCTAGTAGTGAAATGTCACCATTTAGTACCGGTCGGTGTTATTGCCCAGTACTAAAAGGCCTCGACCATTTAGAACCGGGCAATAACACCAGTACCCTATGGAGTACCATTTAGTACCGGTCAATAACACCGTACTGGTCTGTGTTATTGACCGGTACTAAAGGCCTCTCCACGGGTTACTTCAAAAGAAAACCATATCTAACTCAATTATATGTGCTCTGTAGGTGAGATGGTAAGGAAGGTTCACGTGAGAGTTGAGGTCGTGAGTTCGAATCCCACTGACTCAGGCGCCCGGTACTGAAGGGGGATTACTGATCGGAATTAAATGTCACTTCCCTAATAGTGAGCTATACAAACAACTATTGCTAGCTAATGCAGAAGCTACCTCTTTGTCATGTTTTAAAATTAAAATCTAAGCAAATATGCATAATATAACCCGCATCTAAAGGAAATTATAAAACTGTTGTGGTTTATAATATATACTAGATAATATATCTAAGACAATAAATAACAATATTCTTCTCGAAAGTATCACGTCGTAGGAAGCACATATGAATGCTAGTGGGTGTACATGGAAAAAAAGGAAAATACGATGCCATCCTACATTTTTAAAAATGTAGGAAAAAGTTCAATTTATTACCCTGAACTATGAGCAAAATCCATTTAATCCCCTAAACTATCAAACTGTTTATTTAACCCCTTTGATTTCCAACCCGTTTGATTTCCAAAACCAGTGTACAATACACCTTTTACTCCTAATCAAAACTGGTTTTGGTTACGTGGATGTGGTTTAATACCACGCGGGCTGTTCAATGGATCCACATCATCCGTTATGCTTCTCCTACGTTCCTCCTCCATCTTCTCACCTCCGCCGCGGTCCTCGGCACGCCATTCCCCCGTACCCGCTGGCTGCTGCAGTGCCGCAACACTCCACCCCTGCATCACGCACTACCGGAAACCGAGATAATGCCGAGTGTTTTTACATTTGCCGAGTGCAAACTATCGGGCACTCGGCAAAATACATGTTTGCCGAGTGTATCTAAATAAACACTCGGCATTTAAAAAACACTTGGCAAATCACACGTTTGCTGAGTGCCACAAATAAAATACTCGGCAAATAGAGACGATGACACTCGGTAAAACGGTGCACTCGGCAAATCTATATCACATGACAAGCACGCGCGGCCACCGTTACATAGCGTGGCCGGCGTTTGCACTTTGCCGAGTGCCCGTTAGCGGCACTCGACAAACCGTAACTTTGCCGAGTGTCGGTCCCAGCGGCACTCGGCAAAGGAAACCGTTTGCTGAGTGTTTCCCGGCGGCACTCGGCAAAGGAAACCGTTTGCCGAGTGTTTTCTGTAGACACTCGGCGAAATAGTAATTTTTTCCTCCCTGCCCTCCAAACTTTTTCCACTCTCCACACACAACATGTGATACTACATGTTCAAATTTCATATATTTTTGGATCAGTTTGCTATATTTAATAAATTTATAGCACATATAGGATTTTTTCGGTTATGGGCAAATTTGAACTGCAAGTGTTTTAAATAATGGAATAAGTTCAGTGGAAAAATCCTATTCATGTTAGTGAGTCCACTCTGGGGCCTTACCTAGAAAATGAAAAGAAATTTCGAACATCTTGGTCATAAAACACGATCACAAACGTGTGGTCCAATGATTTATAAATTCTATAAAAAATAAATGAACTCTGAAAATCACGAGATTTGTCAAGATCTCATGATGTCATCCATGGAGACTTTGGAAAAAAATTGAGAAGGTTTCGCACCTTCTGTCACGTACGACGCTAACAAATCGGAGCATCTCGAGAGAATAGTCTAGAAGTTCAGAATGAACTGTTAAGATTTGGAGTCAAAGTGACAGTTGAATTAGAGTTGGACTTCAAAACTTTTTGTATAGGCAATGGGTTCCTTTCAAATATTGTGAATTTTTCGTATCCGTTTGATAATTTTAATGTATTAACTCCAATTATAGATTTTAAATTAAGATAAATTAAATTTGAGCTATAACTGCCTAAAATAATGGAACAATATTCATAGAAAAATTAAATATGTATTGTTAAGTGAATTTGACCATGTTTTTTGAAGTACATCGAAAAAATTTAGTAAAGCACGTTAGAGAAGGTATTTATACATGAAATATAAAAGGACTTTGGTGAGTGTTTTATTTTTTGCCGAGTGTTTTTGAAAATACACTCGAAAAACTTTGTGTATGGGCCCACCAACAGCGCATATACCGTTTCCCCAGTTGGGTAAAAAAATATAAAAAAAATGTTTGCCGAGTGCTCTGGATCTGGGCACTCGGCAAAATGTAGTTTGCCGAGTGTTCTGGATCCGGGCACTTGGCAAACCCTGATGCCTATCCACCCGGCGGCACAGTCTCCTCACTCGGTGAGCCACATTTGCAAACAGTTTCCTCGCCGCCGCCCTGCCTCGTACGCGCTGCCGCCGCACCCGCCGCCCCGCGCCTCCGGCGGCCCTGCTCCGGCTCCCCTTGGCCGCCACCCCGCTCGGTGCGGCCACCCCTCCCCGCCCGCGGCCGGCTCCCCGTCCGGCCACCCTCCCTTGCCCGCGACCGGCGCCGGCCCGGCCGCCCCTCGACTGGCCTGCGCAGCTCCGGCCGGCCGGCCCTCCGCCTCGGCCCCTCCCGCCGGCGCCCCTCCACAGACGTCCCTCCACCGGCCGGCCGCCACCGCTCCCCTGCACCCGGCCGGCTCCCTTCCTGGCCCGGCCATCCCTCCCCTGCCCGCGGCTGGCGGCCTTCCCCCGGCCAGCTCTCCCCCGGCCAGCCCTCCCCCGGCGGCCGAGTGCTTCGCCCCTGGCACTCGGCAAACTCCTGGCCTTTGCTGAGTGTCTGGCAGTATGGCACTCGGCAAACTTCTGGCCTTTGCCGATTGCCTTTCTGTGAAACACTCGGCAAAGCGCCCGTTACCGTGCCGCGCCGTTTCTCCGTCTTCGCCGAGGTGTTTTTTTACCGAGTGTTTACTGACACTCGGTAAAGTTCTATTCGCCGTTAAAATTTTTGCCTAGTGTCAGATGCCGAGTGTTACACTCGGCAAAGCCTTTGCCGAGTGTTTTTAGGCCTTCGCCGAGTGCCCCGGGCACTCGGCATCTTCCCTGTTTCCCATAGTGACGCAGTGGCAGCAGCAGCGCGGAATCGGAGGAAGTCGAGGGACGAGAGGAGCATGACGACGAGGACCTGGAGATCTTGGAGCTGCCGCCACGGGCGCATGTAGAGCAGACGTAGCTCCTTGCAAGTTAAGAGCAGCAGCAACCAACAAAAAATTAAGCTATCTCCAACAAAATTGAGAGCGCATGAGAGAAGAGTAGGCCTTGGGCAATCGATTTTACTTTGTTCTTGGTGCCAACTGTAGAACCGTGGTGACGATTTTGGCCAGCGCTATGGTTTCCTAAGCAAAGCAGAGAGAGAAAGCACGGAGAAATTGGGGAAGACGACAGCTTAGTTGCGTGCGTGCGTGGGACCTGTGAGTCGAATGCTTCGAATTCTCATGAGCCGTAGGATGGAGATGGAGAGGTAAGTTAGGGTGTGACTTGGCCAGCGAATCCGGCTCCAGCGGTGGGAGCAGGGGGCGGCAAGGCGAGAGGAGGAAGGAGGAACGGAGGAGAAGAGAACCAATGACGTGGATCCATTAATCAGCCCACGTGGCATTAAATCACCCCCACATAAGCAAAACTGGTTCTGATTAGAGGCAAAAGGTGTATTGTGCATTAATTTTACAAATTGGAGGGGTTAAATAAACGGTTTGATAATTTAGGAGGTTATTCAGACTTTGCTCGTAGTTTAGGTAGTAATTTGGACCTTTGATAATTAGAAGATGCATTTCTGCCATGCAATAAAGCTTTATTTTCAAAATTAGCATGTTTTTTTGGCCCATTGAGCTTAGCCAAATAACAGAGCAATTTGAGCCATTCCACTTGCATCTAGTATAGCGACGAACTGGACCTATATGTAAAAATACAGCTATATGGAAGCTATACTATTATTCATGTTATAGATGGATATTTAAAAAAAAACTTGATTTCTACTCACCGTAGCCAATATCAGTTGTCCCAGGAATGTCTGTGACCAACCTGCAAACGGATGGTGGAATCCAAATTTAATCATGCATGGCTTTTGAAACATTCTCCATGTACGTAACGTAAAACGAAAGCAGGCTAATTAAACCAATGATCGATCACCAGTGCAAATACTCCCTCAACGTCGGATTGCTGGGGTTTGGGGCATCAGGATCCACCATTACCTTGCATCATCCAAAAGCCATGGAATGATCAAGAAATTAATTAGCAAGCTGTAAAAAAAGTAGTATATATATCACGCACAATAGAGATGGATCGAGGTGCAAATAAATGTTTTGAACACTTTATTACAAGCGTGTAGGACTGCCTGAGATCGGTGCCCCCGATCTCGACTCGCGGCCTCGCTGCCACCGCCGACGGCCGGAAGTCGGCGCCGTTCATGAGGCGGCGGCCGTTGTAGGAGATCTGGAGCGCCACCGCCGGCGAGAACTGGTCCACCACGTCGCCGATCACCCGCCCCAGCACCAGGCTGTCCCTTGACGACGTCGACATCTGCTCGATCGACACAAGCAAGATCGACAGATGGTTTAATTTAGACGAAGCCTTATGGCCCAACCTACTAGCAGCTTGCCGCGCGTTATATAGAGCCTGCTGACGCATGCATGCGCCTCATCAGTGTCATGCTGCCGACAACGAAGAAATTAAACGTTCAGAAATTATAATGGCAGTCATCTGTCTCTCTAACCCTAAATAATCAACCTGCTTGTACGGAGATAGAAAAGAATAACGATGATATTTATATAATACCTCTAAAAGGCTATATATGCTATGCACTTTGGGATAGTTGACTCCACTGCACAAGCTGTGTGCATATGGGTATGCATGGTAGGGTATTCAGCAGATAGTGCCGGCTTTCTTGATGGGGACAAGAGAATGTTTCTGAAAGCCAATAATAATTAAGGTACTTTTGTTCAAAAAGGCTAGATGCATGCCTATGTACTTTTCGTATGCTAAATGCAGCCAAACATTTGGCCAGGAGATATTTCATTCATGCATTGGATTGGAATAGCACGCGCCAATGTTCATGTTCATGTGCCAATAGCCCGGCAAACGTATGTACGTGCATGTTGTGGTTTAGTTGGAAAAGTTAAAAAATTGAGAAGGTAATTGCGCCTATGAATCTTGAATAAGTAATCATCCGGAAGATACCATCCTTACCCCACATAATAATATACGCAAACCTTATGTCAATAATATATAATTTTTGTTGTTGTAAGTGGTTCGACTTAGAATAAAACTAAATTTAACTTACATTGAGGTGGACACACATTTTCATGGCATCTATCTCCATTGGCATTTTTTGATGGATCGAGCAGAGTCCAAGATTGCTTCGATCATCACACACGTCTACAACATGCCGATCAAGCGAACACTTGTACGGGCGGTGTCACGAAAGAATTTCGGGGCTGTTTGGTTCCGTTTGCTTATTTTTAGCACGTGTCACATCGAATGTTTAGATACTAATTAGGAGTATTAAACGTAGACTATTTACAAAACCCATTACATAAGTGGAGGCTAAACGGCGAGACGAATCTATTAAGTCTAATTAAGCCTAATTAATCCATCATTAGCAAATATTTACTGTAGCAACACATTGTCAAATTATGAACTAATTAGGCTTAATAGATTCGTCTCGCCGTTTAGCCTCCGCTTATGTAGTGGGTTTTGTAAATAGTCTATGTTTAATACTTCTAATTAGTATCTAAACATCGATGTGACGGGTGATTAAAAATAAGCAAGTGAACCAAACCAGACCTTCGTCTCCTCGCAGAAAAGGCACACATGCTACAGCGAACAAGTACAAAGGTGTCTGCCTTTCCGGCGTCGTCTCGGCTACCTCCGAGTCCACTTTCGCGTTGTGCTCTAGGTTCCATGGCGATAAAAGTACTGGCGCGGACACGATATGCATATGCATCTGCCAATTGGCGCCGGCAGATAACAAAGGAATGGGCGTCGCCACTGCCCAGAAAAGACCCAAGGATTTCGTTCGTTATTCAGCCGAAATGTGGCCTTTTTGCTGGCCACAGAACCTCGGCAAAGGATGCCCAGGCAAGCAGCCTCAAAAAGGCCACGGCGCCTACCGTTTATCCTCCACGCGTAGGAGGGGGTACAAGCCGAACAAATGCCTTGAAGCAAAAGTTTTGAGAAATTTACATTTGACTTGAAGAGAGCTTGGTGCGTGAAAAATACAACTAAAAAGCCAGGCCATGCAACTATCCAAGGATACATTATTGGCCAGACATGGAATCATTCAAGTGGGTTGGAAAAATATAGGAGTATATATACGCTAGTCAAATGATGCCGACAGACAAAAGGCAAATAACGGTCTCATTGCCAAAAGCATAAAAGTAGATAAAACTATACATCACTGCGAAGTTTCATTCCACTGCCACAAGAAAAAAATACACTACTGCAAAACTCAGCATTCGTCCCGAGGCTCGGTACCGGTTGCATTTTGATCCAGTACTAATATGAGCATTAGTACCGGGCCTAACAGCTAGTCCCTGAGGAGCCCCCGTAACCCCCTTTAGTACCGGGTGGAGGCTTCACCCGGTACTAAAGGTCATCCATTAGTACCGGTTAGCTTCAACCGGTACTAATATGCCTGAGGGCCTTTAGTACCAGGTGAAGCCTCCACCCGGTACTAAAGGGGTACCTCCCCTCACGCGCCAGCCCCCCTTCTCTCTCTCACCCCACGCTCACCCAGCCCCCTCTCCACACGTACTTATCCGCTTGTCCCTCTCATCCGGTCTCTCACTCGCACAGATCGATCCCCTCCCTTTCTCCCGCACACAGATCGATCCCCTCGCCGCCCCTCCCGTCACCGTCCCTCTCCTCTCCCCTCAGCTCGCCCCTCACCTCTTACATGTGGCGAGGAGCGGTGGCGGCGCAAGGAGCGGCGGAAGCAAGAAGGGAGGGCGCGGCGAGGCGGCGGAGCGTCAGCAGGGCGTGGCAGAGCAAGGAGCGGCGATAGAGCGTCGGCAGGCGTGGCGGAGCAAGGAGCGCGTGGATCTTGTAGTAGTGGCCACCTCTCCCTCAGATCCGGCGGTGGCACAACCGGTGGTGGTGGCTGAGCAACATAAGTATGCCGCCTCCCTCCTGTCGGTGTTTAGACCCGGCAACCTACCGAGGGGGGTGCCCGAGGTAGTGCTTAGTGTGTGGGGCTTGCCGAGATCAGGAACTCGAAGGTTAACTCGAACACACAATTTAGACAGGTTCGGACCGCTAGATTGCGTAATACCCTACGTCCTGTGTATTGATTGTATTGGATTGCTTTGGAGGAGGTCCCTACCTCGCTTTATATTGCCGGGGGTAGAGTTATAGGTTGGTTGTTTACAAGAATACTAGTCGGATTCAACTAGTGAGTCCTACTCTAATTGCTATGGGTAGTTTCCTAATCCTCGACTAGTTTCTATCCTCCACGTAGACCACGCCGTCCTGCACCGTAGTCTCCATGTCTGACGCGTCCCGGTGTATAGCCATGTATCTAGGACTGTCTGGTGTACCTTCTGGTGGGCCCATAGATGTATGTATGACAAACCCCCAAGTACCTTTTAGTCAATGCAGCAGTCCCGAGTACTTTTGTAGGCGACTCCAACTAGTTTTTGGTGCTCTTCGAGTACTCCATTGGGTTGAGTCTTCAAACGTACTCGAGTACTGCCATGCAGTAAGAATGTGCTTAAGCCTCATTTAACTTGGTCTTGAATCTTCAATCTTGAATTTTATATGGAAGTGCGACGAAAGTCGCACTCCATATGGAGTATCCCCTAAGCCTTAGGTTGAATCAAAGAATCAGGCTGAGGGTCAATTTGTAATTTTGCATCTCGCTTTCCTTGAAATCCAAATAAAAAACTTTTTAGCCGATGGGCACGTGGCACGTAGCCCTCGAGCCGTTTGGGTAAAAGGGTCAACCACTAGTCAACGTGACCGTTCGCCAACGGTGACCTTATCTCTTCCAAAAATATTAGAAACTATCAGCCAAGGGCAAAATCCTCGAACATTTTAAAAATGAAATATTCCCATTAATCTCGCCACTGTTTTAACTGTGCTGCGGTTATAAATAATGAAGGAAATCATCCCTTCCATTTCACCCAAGCCATCTGCTCTTTCAACTTCCGTACTGTAGTCCTAGCATCGCCGCTGCCTGATTCTCAAGCTCGAGTGCCACCATCCCCCACCGCTTAGCCCCCGAGTGCATGCGCAAGAAGACCCTCGTGGCAGCACGAATGGGGAATAAAGTGATGTCAAGCAATGCGGCGGAAGACAGGAAGAAGAAGATAGAGAAAAATAAGGAGATCTAGTTGCCAGCTCCTAAGTACGGCAAGACTAGCCAGATGGCCCCGCCATTGCCTGCGTGTGCTTAGAAGAAGTCAGTGCTGAAGGAGGCGGACATCAAGGAACTGGTGGCAACAAATCTTCTCCAAGGCCAAGACGTCATCAACTGGAGGGCTGCACATGGCAACCCCTGGCGCATAGAGACATATGCTGGCGAGACGGTAATTTTCACCCATTTTATTGAACGCGGCTTGGCTTTGCCCACTTCCGATTTCTTCCACGGGCTCTTGGAGTACTACAAGCTGGAATTGGTTCACCTCAATCCCAACTCCATTTTGCATATTGCAATTTTTGTTCATTTTTGCAAAGCCTTCCTTGGAATCCAGCCGAATTTTTAGCTTTTCCGCAAGATTTTCAGAGTCAAGCCCTAGCCCAAAATGGAGCATACATAAGTAGTCAGCGGGGCTGGGATTCAAATGAGGGAGAAAGCCAAGGGCTTGTATTTGGATTACGAGTTAATTGACTCGCATTCTGGCTAGAAGGAGAGGTGGTGCTATATCGGCAACCATGAGCCCAAACTTCCCAAGGTGACAGGCCACTGCCTATCTGGAATAATAGGTGGTTGGACGAGCCAACCCATGGAGATAGCTTGCAGCTACCCAATCTCCTGGAGAAGATAGCCATACTCAAGTAGCAAGGGCTTACAGGAGTAGGAGTGGCTTTTAGTTTCATGAAGAGGCGGATCCAACCCCTACAACTGTAGTGTACGTGGGGGTATGACTACTTCGACCTCAACGATCCATCCCGGATATCACCAGAAGACCTGACCGTGGATGAAGTCATGGCGCGATTGAGGCGCTTGTCAAGCATGCGAGTGAGATCCCGACTATTGTGCGGGAGTTTTTGCCGCCAACCTGCCAACAAGTGCAAGTACCCGTGGCCGTAGCCCCCGAGTACTGATTTTTGTATCTGTTAATGTTCTGACTTGTCTTCGCATGCAGGAAGATGTACACTTGTTCTGCTCCACTCCTTCTTCTCCTGGATTAGATGGCTCTGACACTGCCCCCCGCGTACACATGACTGCTAGTGTGTAGGGGGTAGTCGAGGAGGAGGAATTAGAGGGGTTCTTATCCTTCAGCAGCTCCGACTTTGAGGCTACTGAAGAGTTTGTAATCAAGGCCCGGCCATCAGAGAAAGATGGGTTTTCCTCCGGGTCATCCAAACGAGCGGCGTAGGATGATCTGGAGGCTGTACTAGCACCGTCGTCGAAGAAGAAACACACCATCGCCATGAAACGCATGGTGAAGAAGCCTCTCACCGCTGAGGATGTGCCAGCTCTGGTAATTACCTTCGAAGAAGGACAAGATCCTGAGGATCAAGTCGTAGTAAGTGAATTCTTTACCACTATGTCTACTCAATAAAACATTGGTGGATTGCAGGTAGTCGGGGAGGTAACTGAGGTGGAGAGAACAACTACAGAAGTCGTGCAGCAACAGCTGCCAGCGATCGAGGAGGTCATCAAAATCGAGGATGACAAAGAACCTCCCATTTCTAGGGTCAACCCCGTCGGCGCACAAACAACCCGAGAGGTGGAGACAGTGACCAAGCCTGGTGAGGATTAGACTGCGATCCAACATGCCGCGTCGAAGAAGCCGTCACCAACTATCAATCCCATGCGCTTGGCGGGGGATCCCTCTTTGAAAATAAAGAGGTCCACAAAGTAAGTACTAGAATGTCATTCGAGTACTAATTGTGATTTGATATTGCCTTGTAATATGTCTTCTGACACTTATCTTTTTCAGGAAATCCGCCAGTGTGGAAATTGGAGGCTCGAGAGTCTACAACCAATGGCAGTAGCCACTCGGCCCAAGACCTCATCTCGGTGCCTACAAGTCCGCCGCTGGAGGAGCAGCCTGCGCCGGAAATAACTCGAAGTGTTGTATCCCTTGTTGCTGCACTTATGCACGATGTAATATCATCACTGAATGACACTTTAGTGCCAGCCCCTGAGCTGCTAGTAGCCGAAGCCATAGCGGCGACTACCTCCGGTGTTGTGGCTACTTTTGTAGCCCTCGAGCCGGAGATAGAGATCGAAGCAGCAGAGGTGACTACTTCTAGCGTCATGGCTACACTTGTAGCCCCCGAGCTAGAGGTAGAGGCTGAAGCTTCTAGGGTCCTTCAAGTGTTGGCCTCCGTCTCACCTTCCGAGGTAGGTCCGTCATCCAGCCGCGCCTTGGTTCCGCTTGGTGCACCAATCGCCGAAGAGCATGAGGAACCCTGGATAGCTGGGGGGGGGGTGAACCTGGAAGACATCCAACTCATCGCGAACCCACTTTTCACCATAGAGAGGGAGGCCATGATGATGGAAAAGTACCACTGTGTAGGCGAATACGCAGTTGTAAGTTTCCTTCTGTGTTGTCCATAACTTGAAATCGTTACTCGGTCCTTACACGAGTACTTGCTCCGTTTTGCAGGATTTAATCAAGCACTCCCGCTGAAAATCGGAGATGCTCCAAGGCTACAGGGACACCACGATGCGAGCTCAAGCACTTGAGCAAGAGCTTGCCAAGGAGCGGGTGTACTCCTCCCGGTCGCTAATGAAGTACAACGGCTAAGCCGCCAAGTACCACAACCTTGTCCAGCAGGCCGCGGAAGAGAAAGATTGCCTCCGGAAGTGCAACAAGATGTTGGAGCATCGACTGAAAGGTAACTTGTCTTCCCTATCTAGTCTTCGAGTACTGATTGTGCTTGACGATACTGAATCGTTTCTTGTGTTGTTCTTGCAGCGCTCGAGAAGATAAAAGAAGATCTCCAAGGCTGAGCCACTGATTGGCAGAACTCTTACTACAGAGTGACAGAGCAACATGATAAGTTATCCGCTCTGTATGAGAATCTAGAGCACCGCTTGGAGAAAGAGCAAAAAATACGCGCCGACGGAGAAGTCGACTTGGTGAACACCATGTAGACCCTCCGTGAGCGCAAGGCTGAGCTAGAGGCCACCAAGCTTGCTCTGAAGGAGCTAACTGAAGCCGCTCAGACCATAGCTGATATGGTGGAGCCCCCTGCTGAAGGTGTAGAGCCCTTCCCTCTGTCAGAAGTATTCAAGGAGGTGCCTACTAAGATCATTGGCTACATCCAAATGACAGAGGGGTTGGTCTCAGAGCAGCTGCTGGCTATTGTGAAGTCCTTCTATCCGTAGGCGGACCTGGCTCCAGTTGTGGAGGTGATAGCACAAGAATGTTTTGATGAGCAGTTTCAATAGTACCTTCAAGAGGTGGCTCCTATCACCAAGGAAGTAGCCAGTCAGATAGACCTTGAGTAATTTTATGTAAAGAAGTAGACATCAGATCATTGTAATATAAACATGATATGAATGGAAATGTAAATTATTTGAAGTCTTATCACAAATTTCATTGTGTCGACTTGTGTATCTTTTGTTTAGTGCATCTCCTAAACTACCCTGATAATTGCTCGTATGGTAGTCGTGAGTGTCTGTGCACAAGGCTACTCTTATGAGCCTCTTTAGATACACAGTGTATAGTACGTTTAGGATGCGACTTCTTTCGGCAGAGTGCAAGTACTCAGGATATCTGGTTAGTCATACTTCATAAACAAGTAGACTCTTCAGGATTTTTGTAACTGGAGCCTACATTCGCAACCTCTCTAGGCTGTTCAAATACTTGTGCTTCTCAAAAAAGCTTGGAACTATAGACTTGTTATTACAAGCTGGGACTAAACAAACTTGTCTAGATAAGATTGCCTCGAGTAGTTTTAAATAACTCTGAGACTACTAATGACTTCTTTTCTGACAGCCGTCGATGGACAGACTTGTCCAAGGAGCTGACTAGCTCACGAATTTGTGTGAGGGCTTATCTTTGCAAGTCGCTTTTGGACAATTTCGTCCAACGAGTTGAATAACTCAGAAATATCTTTTGCAGTCTTGTGACTACAAGCTGCGAGTTGGGCGACAGTACCCACGGAGCTGAATAGCTCTACAAACTTTACTTTTGCAAGTCATAATCATGCAGAAGTAGTCATTTTACGATGAAAAATAACTATACTTTATTAAATTGTAATTATACAATTGCGGTCGATGGCTGATTTACATGAATATGTAAACAAAGGGTAGAATCGACAAAGGTGCTCGATGTTCCACGAGTTGTTGACGTCTTCGCCAGAGACATGTTGTAGCCTATAGGACCCAAGTCTAGTGACCTTGGAGACGATGAAAGGACCCTCCCATGGCAAATTCAGCTTGTGCAGTCCCTTGGTGTCTTGGATACGCTTGAGAACCATATCGCCTATGTTGAACGAACGTTCTTTGGCGTTGCAATTGTGATAGCGGCGTATTCCTTCAAGGTACCTTGCTGACTAGACAAGTGCTGCACAGTGAGCTTCTTCGAGGCTATCCAAGTCTAGATGCCTTGTTTCTTCTGCTGCGCCCTCCTCGTACTGCTCGACTACTAGAGATTTCCACATGACGTCGGCGGGAAGACAGCTTCGGATCCATAGATCCGGAAGTAGGGTGAGTACCCTGTAGGCTTGCATGGCTGGGTGCGAAGCCCCCAGAGGACATTGGGTAGCTCTTTTGAGCCACTTGCCCCCTTTGATATTTCCAATATCGTGTAGTCTCTTCTTGAGAGCCTCAAGTAACATCCCGTTGGCGCGCTCGACTTGGCCATTGGCCCCCAGATGAGCGACAAAGATGTACCAGATGTCGATCCCACTGTTCTCGTAGTACTCCCAGAACTCGTGGTTGTCGAAATTGGAGCTTAGGTCTGTGATAATGCGATTGGGGAAGCTGTAGTGATGGACAATTTCGTCGAGAAAGTTGAGTACTCTGTCTGCTTTAGGGCAGTCTACTGGCTTCACCTCGATCCACTTGGTAAACTTGTCGATCGCCACGGGTACTCGGTTGAATCCTCCAAGCTCCATAGGCAGTGGGTGTCGACTGAGCACCCTTGGGCCCACCAGAAGACTTGTACGGACCCTCTCAAGGGAACATACCCGAAACCTAATCGCACGTGAAGACTACTTTGCAGGGCGCGTAGGCTTCATGGACTCCCCGAAGACTAGTTGGGTCAAAAGGAAACTACTCTACCCAGTTAGAGTAGGACTCCGTAATGTACTCAACTAGGACTCCTGTCCTATAACCCTACTCCCCCGACTATATAAGTGCGAGCAGGACCTCCTCCAAACAACAAGTGTAACTCGACACAAGTTCAATACAACCAACACACAGGACGTAGGGTATTACGCGATCTAGCGACCCGAACCAGGATGGCAGCAAAGACGTTGCAGTCCACGGTGGCAATCGCGAGGCTCCAAGAAACAGTAACGAAGTAGTCAACCAGCCAAGACAACACAGCCGAAGGCAAAGTAGAGATGAACGCGAGGGTCCAAGGCGAAACAGGGATGCAGGAGAGGCTAGCTGCACCAATTCAGCAAAAAGCCCTCGCCACCGCAGAGCTGATCGTGAAGCCTCAATCTTCAGCGACCTAAGAGAGGTACTCAATAACAACCGTCACCGTGAACATGAACGCGAAGCCAATGCTTATGATCACTTCCCCACCTTCACCACACGGGTAATGAAGACTAAACTGCCTGAGAAGTTCAAGCCTACAGGGATCACCAAGTACGATGGCAAGCGAGATCTAGTCCAATGGCTACGATGCTACTCACTAGCAGTTCAAGCAGCTGGGGGTAATGATGATACAAAGCTCATCGGCTTCCCCATATGCATGGAACCTGCACCATTAACATGGCTCGAGTCACTCAAGCCCAAGTCAATCGATTCCTGGGAAGACTTGACGAAGGCTTTCACTAATAATTACGCGGGCTCCATGTCTCGCCCAGGCAACAAAATTGACCTGAGCCAAGTCAAACAGGAAGAAGGCGAGACACTTCACGACTACCTATGTCGTTTCTTTAAAAAGAAGGCTACAATAGTCGATATTTTAGAAGCGGACATCATTGAGTGCTTTCAAAATGGCCTCTATGATCATTGAACATACTAAGACTTTGGCAGACGTCGTCCAACCACTATCAAAGATCTCAAAATCATGGTGCAATAATGGGCAGATGAACAAGACAAAGAGCGTGAGAGATTCGGCTCTCGTCACAACCGCGGCTGCAACAACAATAACAACAATCATGAACAAGATAGAAACCACAACAATGACACTCAAAACAACTACTCGGGTAATCAGAACTGCAAGCGCAAACTGGACAACACTGTCGCGGCTATGTCCAACTCAGGCAAGAAAAGGTCACACAAACGCAATGATGGACCCTCCTTCACCGAGTTACTCAAGAAGCAATGCCCATGGCATCCAAACAGCAAACACTCGGCGATTGATTGCTACAGCATGCGCTGAGTAATGCAAGAATTACCTGCACCACCCCCTCCCGAAAAGATTGGTCAGAAGAGGACAAGGGCAAAGGCAAGGTCGACGAAGCTAAAGAAGGTGAAGGCAAGTTCCAAACTACCTCTAAGACGATCAATGTCATTTTTGGTGGAATCCCGGGTACCGCGTCCAAGCGGTCCAATAAGCTAGTACTTAGAGAGATTATGGCTATTGAGCCAGCAGCTCCTACACCACTCAAATGGTGTGAGGTACCCATAACTTTCCGCAGAAAGGACCAATGGACAAGTTTCTCAGAACTAGGCTGATTCCCTCTGGTACTTGATCTTGTCGTCGCAGGCTCAGGACTTACCAAAGTACTCATCGACGGCGGAAGCGGACTCAACGTCATTTTCGTCAAGACACTAAGGAAAATGTGCCTCGACGTGACATATGTGCTTACTCCAACGGACTCACCATTTTACGGAATTGTCCCAGGCAATGCTACCATACCTTTTGGACAAATTGTCCTACCAGTCATTTTCGGCACCAAGGAACATTACCGAACCGAGTACATTAGGTTTGAGGTTGCCAACTTCGAAACTTCTTACCACGCCATACTCGGAAGACCAACCCTAGCCAAGTTTATGGCTATACCACACTACGTGTACCTGGTACTCAAGATGTCAGGACCAAAGGGCAAGTTGGCACTACATGGAGACTTGAGGCGATCGTACGAGTGCGACACAGAAACTAGCAAAATCGCAGCTACTTCTCAAGCACCCAATCCCATGCAACAAGTTTTCACAGCATCAAAGAAACTCAGCCCCATAGAACTCGAGATCCTAGAAAACAAGTCAGGATCGACTAAGGTGAAACCAACAAGCGAAAAGGACGTCAAACCCGTCGATCTCCAGACTGGTGACTCATCCAAGACAACCCTGATTGGAACAGGGCTAGACCCTAAATAGGAAAGCACGCTCATTAGTTTCCTTCGGGCTAACCATGACATCTTCACTTGGAAGCCAGCTGACATGCCTGGTGTGCCCAAGGAGTTGATCGAGCATTCATTAAACATCAACCCCAAAGCTACCCCAAAAAGACAACGACTATGAAGGTTCATCGAAGACAGAAGAAATGCAATCAAAATAGAGCTAGCCAAACTACTCGCAACAAGGTTTATCAAGGAGGTTTTCCACCTTGATTGGCTAGCCAACCCTGTACTCACTCGCAAGAAGAACAATGAGTGGAGGATGTGCGTCGACTGCACAGACCTCAACAAGCATTGCCCAAAGGACCCCTTTGGACTACCTAGGATCGACCAAGTAGTTGACTCCACAGCTGGGTGTGCATTGCTCTAGTTTCTTGACTGCTACTTAGGCTATCATCAAATAGCTCTCAAAGAAGAAGATCAAGTCAAAACAGCTTTCATCACCCCATTGGGAGCATTTTGCTACAAAATAATGTCCTTTGGGATAAAAAATGCAAGTGCGACCTATCAACGCACCATCCAGATGTGTTTCGAGAAGCAACTACACCGCAATGTAGAAGCTTATGTAGACGACGTAGTCGTCAAAATAAGAAATCCAGATGATCTAGTCGCAGACTTAGAAGAAACCTTAGCAAGCCTACGAGCATTCCGGTGGAAGCTCAACCCTACGAAATGCGTTTCGGTGTACCCTTGGGAAAACTCCTCGGATTCATCATTAGTCACTGTGGCATTGAGGCCAACCCGGAGAAAATCTATGCCATCACAAATATGCAAGCTCCAGCTGGCATCAAGAATGTGCAGAAGCTTATAGGCTGGATGGCAGCCCTCAATCGATTCATCTCAAGACTTGGAGAACACAGATTACCCTTCTTCAAGCTACTCAAATGACAAGACAAGATTCAATGGACAGAGGAGGCAGACAAAGCCTTGACGCAGCTCAAGGACTTCCTGTAAAAACCACCAATCCTCACGGCTCCATCTCCAAACAAGGACTTGCTCCTATACATAACTTCTACTACTCATGTTTTCAGCACAACAGTAGTAGTCGAAAGGTCTGAACCAGGTCACGTATACCAAGTCCAGAGACCCGTCTACTTCATCAGTGAGGTACTCTTGGACTCCAAAACTCGGTACCCACCGGTGCAGAAGCTACTCTACGCAATCCTGCTCACCTTACGAAAGTTGCAACACTACTTTCAAGAACACAACATATCTGTCATCACCGACTTCCTACTCGGCGAAATACTTCATAACCAGGATGCAACGGGTAGAATCTCCAAGTGGGCAGTAGAACTCGAAGCTCTATCTCTAGACTTGAAACCAAAACAGCTATCAAATCCCAAGCTCTGGTCGACTTCATGGCAGAGTGGAGGGAAAATCAAGTACCACCACCAGTTGAAAGGCCCGAACATTGGGTTATGTACTTCAACGGTTGACCCAAGCTTGATGGCACCGGCGCAGGAGTACTCTTGATTTCTCCAAAAGGTGAACAACTCAAATACATTCTCCAGATCTTTTGGGAAGTCTCAAACAATGAAGCCGAGTACGAAGCACTTCTACATGTCCTTCGTCTCGCAATATCACTTAGTATCAAACGACTACTAGTATATGGTGACTCGCTAGTCATCATTAACCAAGTCAATGACGAGTGGGATCGCAACAAGGAAAACATGGACGCCTACTGCAAGGAAGTCCACAAGCTAGAGAACAAGTTCTCATACCTTGAGTTTCACCATGTCGTCTGCGACAACAACATAGCTGCTGATGTGTTATCAAAAATGGGCTCAACCCATGCAGAAGTTCCAGCAGACATTTTTGTACACGAGCTTCACAAGCCCTCTATACCAGAACGGTTACCCTAGCAACTAACAATACCAAACCTCTAGAACCTAACCGAGAGATCATGATGATCGAAGTTGACTGGAGATCACCGTTCATCGACTACATCAAAGAACAAAAGCTACCATCTGACAAGAACCAAGCTGAACAAGTCTCACGACGAGGAAAGAGCTATGTTCTAATCGGAGACAAGCTCTACAGAAGGAGCGCATCTTCAGGGATACTCATGACATGTGTCACCCGAGAAGAAGGTCAAGAAATCTTGGAAGAAATACACAAAGAAATTTGTGGTAATCATGCCTCTTCGTGAATGATTGTTGGCAAAGCTTTTAGAGTAGGTTTCTACTGGCCCCTGGCATTGGCCAACGCAAAACAGCTAGTCCGCAGATGCCAAGGCTGCCAATTCTTCACCAAGCAACAGCATGTCCCCACCTACAAGCTCATCACAATACCTCCAACATGGCCCTTTGCATGCTGGGGGCTTGACATGATCGGTCCACTCCCAACTGCGCCAGGAGGGTTCAATTGAGTACTCGTAGCCATCGACAAGTTCACCAAGTGGATTGAAGTCAAACCCATCACTTGCCCGTAGGCAGACTGAGTCCTCGACTTCCTGGACGAGATCGTACATCGCTACGGCTTCCCCAACAAGATTATCACTGATTTGGGCTCCAACGTCAACAATCACGACTTTTGGGAATACTGCGAGAACAACACGTCTCCGTCGCTCACCCAAGGGCTAATGGCCAAGTCAAGCGTGCCAACGGCATATTACTTGAAGCTCTCAAGAAAAGGTTGCATGACATCAACAACACGAAAGGAGGCAAATGGCTCAAAGAACTACCCAATGTTCTTTGGAGACTACGCACTCAACCATGCAAGGCTACTGGGCACTCTCCCTACTTCCTCGTATATGGGTCAGAGGCCATCCTCTCTGCAAACGTTATGTGGCAATCTCCCACAGTTGAGCAGTATGATGAAGGAGTATCAGAAGAAACAAGATGCCTAGACCTAGATAGTCTGGAAGAAATAAGATGTGCAACACTGGTTTAGTCAGCCAGATATCTTGATGTACTCGGGTCTTCACCCACAGTCTATTAAACAATAAAGTTCTTTAGCAAACACTATCTTTGCCTCCACTAGAGCTCTCCAGCTCTACGTGCCCTAGCGCTCTACTCTCGACTTGATTCCATCAAGTCTCTTTGAGTTATCACAACTCACCGGCTATTCATAGCCACTCGAGCTCTTCAGCTCTGCGAGCCCTAGCGCTCTGCTCTCAACTTGATTCCATAAAGTTTCTTCGAGTTATCACAACTCGCCGGCTATTCTTAGCCACTCGAGCTCTTCAACTCTGCAAGCCCTAGCGCTCCGCTCTCAACTTGATTCCATCAAGCCTCTTCGAGTTATCACAACTCATCGGCTATTCACAGTCACTCGAGCTCTTTAGCTCTGCGAGCCCTATCGCTCCGCTCTCGACTTGATTTCATCAAGCCTCTTCGAGTAATCACAACTCGCCGGCTATTCACAGCCACTCGAGCTCTTCAGCTCTGCGAGCCCTAGCGCTCCGCTCTCGACTTGATTCCATCAAGTCTCTTCAAGTTATCACAAACTCATAAGTTATTCATAGCCACTCGAGCTCTTCAGCTCTATGAGCCCAAGCGCTCCGCTCTTGACTTGATTCCATCAGGTCCCCTCGAGTTATCACAACTCGATCGTCTATTCACAGCCACTCGAGCTCTCCAGCTCTGCGAGCCCTAGCGCTCCACTCCCGACTTGTTTTCATCAAGTCTCTTTGAGTTATCACAACTCGTCAGCTATTCATAGCCTCTCGAGCCTTTCAGCTCTACAGAGTTTCAACACTATCTCGCCAACTCGTCTCTACAAGACTAAACGGCTTCACAAAAGCCACGACTCAAATCATTCCACTTTACTAGGCTACAATGCTTATGATGAGAAGCCATGACTACAGTGCTAGTCGTTTGTTGAAAAGCACAAAACTGCCGCAACCATCAGTCAAGGAGTACTCAAACTCACTTCATACTCGCATTCTTTGCATTAACGAAGCTCCACAGAGTTACATTCGACTACCCAATGAAGTTAGGGTATTCAAAATACAACACAATTGCACAACAACGACTGCAAGCAACTACCTAACAGAAGTCCCAGGCTTTTACTACATCACAAGGATACACAAGCCCAGCGACTGCTCGACTACCAAGGTGCAAGCAATGTCAAAAGGCAGGACCTCCACATGAGGAAGCTGCGCAATACACAGCCGTATCCTGGTACTCCACCACCGCCGCTCCCTCGACAGTGACAGGATGAATACCCGACGTAGGATCAGGAAGAAAAGCACTAGGAAGACGAAGTGCACTCCCCCGAGCTGCTCCCTGGACAGCTTTAGTGTACAGGTCCTTACCGTATGCCAAACCTCCACCTCTGATCAGGGAGTCAGATAAAGACCACGGAGCTCATCATCGTTCACCCGCGAGTTCCAGCGCGAACTGAGCTAGATCGCGAGTTGCAAGATGAGGCACACGGCAAACCCTCCTACGAGGATTCTTTTAGCATCGCGGCTATCCCTATGAGCGCAAGAGTCTATGGAGGGAAGGTGGCCCTAATCTACGAGGAATCTTCTAGCACCGGGGTGCTCATTGGAAGCTCTCGACTATCAAACCACAACAACCTGAAGCAAGCCATCGCTATACTGAAGGGCATGATCCTGGTCGAGTACCTAGGGGCTTATTTATAGCCGAAGGGCTGCAACTGCCAACTACTCGCAGTTATTGCTCGCTCATGACAAACATCCTGAAACACTGACAAGGGTCAGACAGACGCCTTGACTCCACGCATGTGATAGCACTCAAGCACAACGGACAAAAGTGAACAGTTCACCCGTGCATCTTCTCAAGTACAAGGCATTAATAGTCACAGTACCCTCAACAGCAACTCCAATAATTGGAGAGCACACCGCATACTACGACTACTCAGTTATTCGGATTTGTTTTCCCGACTACAAGGTCAATCAACAAAGATCATTGATCATAATCAGAATTCAAATTCCTCAATAGAGCAAAATTTACAAGACAATTGTTCAAGTAAACCCACAAGTATTCGACAAGAAATACAACTCGAGTTCGAATAACTATGGTTCCTCCAAAGATACGAACTCGGTCATCCTTGCCGCAATAGGCTCAGCCTCCTCAAGATACTGCGCATAAGCGTCCTCTATGCAGTTCTGTGCAATTCCATCGCCAGCTGCCGACAAGTCTTCCCTTGGGTAATACGACTTGACCACTGCAAGGACTTGCTTGCAGACAATCTTACACAGTCCAGCAAATCTACCCGGGGCAGCTCTTAGTCTCTCGACTAGCGAGCGAGGCTCAGCGTCATCTTCGAGTGGAGCAATAGCGTTGACTATGTCCTGAGTAGCACTAGTCAATTCTTGGAGATCACCTTCCAGCCTCTCCATAGTTCTAGCATGCCTTCTGCAGGACACCATAGCCAATGCCAGCATCACTCTGTTTCGATTCTTTATATCCCTCTCACGCTCATAGGCCACCTGAGTTTCAGCCAATGCTGTCCTAAGATGGGCAGCCTCATCGGCTACCCGGTCATGAGCATTTCTCCAATCAAACAGTTGGCTACTCGCAGCGGCCTCCTTACTTTTGAGTTTTACGCCAAAACACCACACAGATTAGAATCTACGACTACGATCAAACATACTCAAAAACTATGAGTACTCACCCTGATATCTCTGGTTTAGAGATCTATAGCGACTCTCCAATCGCTCCTGGAGGACTTCATGATCATTCCTCTCGATTGCAAAAGACTTTATAGCCTCCTCATGAACCTTCAAGGATTCTATAAGGAGGCCACACTCTTGCTCCAGTTGCACTATCCGCTGCGCGGCTTCACTGCGCTCCTGAAGTGCCAGAGTATTTCTCTGGGCCTTATCATACAAATCCTACAACAACACAACACAAGCATCAAGACTTTTCAAAACACAATTAGTCAAAGGAAATGGGTTATACGCACCTGAAAGCTTTAGATAGCTCTCCTGATCTCTAACTCTAGTGGTAGCTCGAGTACCAGACCCCCAGTGCTCTAGGCGACTTCAGGCTCTGGCTCTTTACCCACAACAAACCATGACAAAAAAAATAATGATTAACTACTAGATACAAGGGAGTTCCCCTTCAAAAACGTCTCCACTCCAGTAACATACCTGTTGTGCCGACTTCGCCTACTTCTGTCGCAACAACCAGTGCCAAGGCACCAGCACCAGTCGCGCCCACAGTCGACGCAACTTCAGCCGTTGTAGGCAGCACACCCCTAGAACTCTCCGGGACTGTTGGGCCCTCCACCAAGCGAATGACCTCCTACAACATGGATATAGTAGCACCTAAACAACTTGCGTCTTCAATCTCAGGTGCATCCTCCATAGTCAAGTCGACTATGGGCCCAAAGAGGTTAGTCAGCGGACCAGCCTCCGCCTCCATCTCCATGGGAATAATGTCTTCAGCATCCCTAGATCGATCAAGTCAAGAAATCATCATCTGCCTACATAGTACAAAATCATCAAAAGGAAAGATTACACAAACCCTTACCAGACTGATCGTGGTGGTAGACGAACATGCCTCTTCTCGGCTACCACCGGTTGGATACTCGGCACTACAGGGGCCATGGGAGGAAGGTCCTCCACTCTTTCACCAAGTACTGAAAGAACCAAGGTTGAGACTACGTACGCACGACTACCAGAACAGATCGCATACTCACCACCGGTAAAATCCTCAGGCAACAGGGCATCAGCAGCCACTCCTGGTGTCTTCATAGCATCTGCCAGCTCAGAAGCCGTGGCCTCATCACCTGATGTCTTAGTAGCCTGCCTGGGGGCTACCAACTCGGGGGCTACCTGTTCGGGGGCTGCTGACCCTGAGTTTAATGGCGCCTCCTCCACAGATGACTCTTCAACGGTCGTGACACTTGCAGCTGCGTCTCTGGCAATCGCGACTACTTCAGTAGAAGTAGCCTCGTCATCGCCAAAAGTCAAGTCGGTGACCTTTTCAACACACAGACTAATATCATCAGTATTCTGCGAGTAATACGACTAAGTCAACAAGAAACTCAAGAACTCAAACAAACGCAACAAGCAACTACACAACTTGGTACCCTGTGAACCCTCAGGGGTCAAACCCGAAGAAGTCGCAGCATGCTGAGTAGCGGGTTTCTTCCGCACTACTCGGCATCTCTTAGCTAGAGGAGCAGAAGGCGCGTCTTCAGTATTACCCTCAACTACCTCCTTACCCTCGAAAGGCGTGGGCAAGAAACCAGGAAACACCCGGGACTACAAACCACAAGACAACATTGTTACTCAGAAAGTACTACTTATCAACAAAATCAACCGACTACATCTTCGACTACTCAAAATAAGCAAAGGGAAGCAAACATACCTCTGTTGGTCCATACCAACCGTCGAACTGCCGAAGGACTCCTGGAAGTACTAGCACTTCTTGATAGTTCCTGAATAAATTACCCAACAACGCCTCCATGTCATCATCAGATATGTCTTTAGAGGACATACGCGACGAGTCATCAAAACCCGTATACTCGAAGCCCGAGTGAGCATGTTGGTGTAGGGGCTGAACTCTGCGCTTGAGGAAACTGGCGGTCACATTGATCACAATTAACCCCAAAGATCTTAACTCGGTAATCTGCACCAATAAATTGGTGATCTCAAGGGTATCCTCAGGCTCGGTCACCTAGTTGTCCGCATGTTTTGGAGCATGGCCGGTGACTACTGGCAAGGCAGGATCATGGTTGCCAATATAAAACCACCTATTCTTCCAGTTGCCGTGGGAATCAGGCAGATCATACTCGAGATATGCACTCGAGTTCCTCAACTGAAACCCAGCCCCGCCAAAGACTTCTGTCCTAGTCGCACTGGGTTGTGGTTTACACCGAAATAATTTCCTAAACAAGTCAAGACTAGGCAAAACACCCAAGTACACTTCACACAGGTGTACAAAGATATCCATATGCAGCACACCATTTGGATTCAGATGGACTAGCTGAAGATTATAGTACTCAAGAATACCTCTGAAGAAGTCAGAGGTAGGCACCACTAGTCCTCTTTCGACAAAATGAGCCAGCATCACCGTCTCCTTGGGGTGCTCTTCAAATTTCCACGCATTCCCATATGCGGGCCTCCACTCAAGCTCAACCCTTGGTTGAAGAAGCTTCGCATCAACCCACACCTGAACCGCCGGTTCCTTCATCACAGAATGCTACCATGAGACCCCAGGTGGTGGCAGCGCAGTCTGGTTCGTTAGGCCACACTTGGGCGCTGGCAACTCGAGCTCCTTACCCTTCTTGGATCTGGATCTCAACTTGCTGGTGGTCGCGGCCTCCTCCTGGATCTTCTCAGGTTTCTTGCCCATCTTCTTGATACGCATCAACTGATCTCGAGGGGAAAAGGGATAAAGAAAGACACAGCGATTTCTCTCCTAAAGATCGGGCGAGGGCAACAATGGCAGTGGCGACGCAAACAGGAGCAGCACCACTATGGTTGCAAAATGAGCGCAAACTGCAGATCTGCTAAAACGGGCATGCCAATAATTAGCGCTGGGCCCCCTGTTATATCCGCAAAACTTCCGGATTTCACCCGTTAATCAAGCAACGGTCAGATACGACTCAGATTTACCACCATAATTTCCAACGGTTACTTTGACTAAGAGATTGATCCTTTCATCGACTACAAGAAGTCGTCCAAGTGCTCGGGGGCTGCGTATACCGTACCTGTTGGATAAAGTTTTCTTTTTCTGAAGACTAAGTCAAAGCAAAATTACAAGTTTGACCCTCATCCTGATTCTTCGATTCAACCTAAGGCTCGGGGACTACTCCATATGGAGTGAGATTGTCATCGCACAACCATATAAAAAAGTTTCAAGGCAAAACTACTCGAAGCAAACATCAGGGACTGCTAAGAATACCTTCCAGTCACACGACAGCTCCGATACTCGAAGGTTGGCCGCATCGAGAAGTACTCAAGGAGCACCAGGAGGAACTCGGGTGACATCTTCAAGTACTCAGAGCTATTCCTATCGACTACAAAGTACTCGGGGACTTGTCGGCTAGGCACCCCTGGTCCCACCAGAAGACTTGTATGGACCCACTGTTGGGATACGAGGTAGGCTACGCTAGCGCAAATCAAAATTTCTACCGCGTATAACCAGGAAGAACTGCTGTATAAGGATCACGGGATTACCACTCGACGCACTACTGGTGCGGAAGATGTAGATATGCGTCGGTGCAGTGAAGACGATCACGTAGTCGTACGTAGTCGAACAACGTAGTCGTACGTAGTCGATCACGTCCAGCGGCTCCTCAGCAGCTCGTCCACGTGCACAGCAAGATCGCCTCCGGTGCCGCGGCTCGTCGTCGGCTCGTCGTGGCTCGTCGTGGCTCGTCGGCGGCTCGTCGATGGCTCGTCCAAGTGCTGCAGGCGCAACACCTCCAAGGTATCCACACGTGCAGGGAGGAAGCGTCGCAAGCCGGATTGCTAGATCCGCGAGTTGCAACAGGCGAGGGCGTGGGAGGCGCGGCAAGTGTGTTCAGCCAAAAGGTGTGTAACCCTAGGGCGCCCCCACCCCTCTATTTATAGGGGTTCCTGATGGGCCTCTGGATCCGAGGCCCATTAGTACTCCTAAACCTAATCCAACTCGGATCAGATCCGAATTGGGCTTCCAGCCCCTTAAGTGTGTGACCCTATGGGTTCGGATACGTATAGACATGGCCCGAGTACTCTTACTCGGCCCAATAGTCGGTAGCGGCCTCTAGCAAGACGTGCCAACTCCTATACGCATACGAAGATCATATCAGACGAACCATCACAACATAATATACATGCTATTCCCTTTGCCTCACGATATTTGGTCTAGCTTCAAGCCGACCGCTCTTTCTCGATCCTGTGATTCGGAATCCCTTTGTAGGTTAACTCTTAACCGTACGTAGCATGGCCATGCATTTTCGGATCCAATCACTCGAGGGGCCCAGAGATATCACTCTCAATCAGAGAGGGGCAAATCCCATCTTGATTGACCATGTCTCATAGCATGCTTCTTGACAAACCCGAAAGCTACCTTTATAACTACCCTGTTACGGTGCAGCGTTTGATAGCCCCTAAGTAGGTCAATCCACATCTAGAATACATGCGACAATCTCAGGTCTAAGGACAAAGCGTATATGTTGTTTAAAGAGAGAACTACTTCTCGTGTTGGGTCAGTCCTAACACATGTCTCCACATGTGTCCACATTATTAGTTCAACATCTCCATGTCCATGACTTGTGAAACATAGTCATCAACTAATACATGTGCTAGTCTAATATTCATGTGTGTCCTCACATGAACACCGACTAGGGACAACTTTAGAATAACCATACAAGTAAAGAGTTTCACATACAATTCACATAATTGCAAATCAATTCAAGTAGCCTTTAATGGATATTCAATGAACACAATATACAAATCATGGATACAAATGGAATATCATCATCTCTATGATTGCCTCTAGGGCATACCTCCAACACCCACTCAAGGGAACGTACCCGAAATCTTTTCGGACATGAAGACTACTCTACAGGGCGCGTAGGTTTCATGGACTCCCCGAAGACTAGTCGGGTCAAAAGGAAACTACTCCGAGTTAGAGTAGGACTCTGTAAATGAACTCGACTAGGACTTGTACACAATCCGCTCTGTAACCCTGCACCCCCGACTATATAAGGACGGGTAGGGACCCCCTCCAAACACAGGTACAACAAGTACAACCCGATACAAGTTCAGTACAATCAACACACATGACGTAGGGTATTACGCGATCTAGCGGCCCGAACTTGTCTAAATCATGTTCCTTGCATCACCATCGACTCCTTGATTCTCGACGACACCTACCGCATAAAAGACTGCCTTGGGTACTCCCTAGGCGGGTTGCTGGTCTAAAACACCAACAGACGGAGATATTGTGTTCCTGGAAATAGTGTTGTATCTTCCGCGAGGTGAGTAGTATTGCATATAGCAGCTTTTGGACTAGCAGGTACCTGGATTTGGAATTTGACAGCACCTCGCTGACAAAGTAGATGGGCCACTGTACTTTGTACACATGGCCTGGTTCTGGTCTTTCGACCACGATCGTCGTGCTGACAACATTGGTAGTCGCGATGATGTAGAGCAGCAAGTCTTAATTGGAATTTGGCACCGTGAGCACTGGTGGCTTTGATAAAAAGTCCTTCAACTGTTGCAGGGCTTGATCTGCCTCCTCTGTCCACTGGAATTTGTCTTGCCACTTGAGTAGTTTGAAGAAGGGTAGTCCCCATTCTCCAAGCCTTAACATGAATCTGTTGAGGGCCGTCATGTATCCAGTCAGCTTCTAGATATCCTTGATGCACGATGGGGCATGCAAGTTGGTGATGGCGGAGATTTTTTTCAGGGTTAGCTTCAATCCCTCGATGACTGATGATGAACCTAAGTAGTTTTTCGGAGGGTACGCCGAACATATACTTTATTGGGTTTAGCTTCCACTGGAATTCTCGCAAGCTTGCAAAGGTTTCTTCCAAAACTGCACTCAAGTCGTCGGGATTTTTGGTCTTTATGACCACGTCATCCATGTACGCCTCTATGTTGCGGTGTAGTTGTTTCTTACACGAAGATGTCTCGGTTGGCCCGGAGGAAGCTGATGAGCACGACTTTCTATTTAGGATCCAGCCCTGAGCCAATCAGGGCTGTCTTGGAGCTATCACCAGTTTCAAGGTCAATGGCTTTGATATGGACTTCATTTGCCAGCTTGACTTTGGTTGTCCCCGATTTTTTTTCTGGGATCTCGAGTTCTGACGAGGACAGTTTCTTGGAAGCGGCAAAGACTTGCATCATTGAATTTGGCACTTGAGTAGTCGCTACTAACTCCACAACTTCTGTATCGCAGTCATCTAATCCTTTCAAGTCTCCATATAGGGAGAGTACTCCCTTGGGTCCTCGCATTTTTAGTACTAGGTACGCGTAATGCGGGATGGCCATGAATTTAGCCAAGGCAGGTCTTCCAAGGATGGCATGATACGACATTTCGAAATCAGCCACCTTGAACTGGATGTACTCTATCCGGTAATGTTCTTTGGTCCCGAAAGTAACTGGCAAAACCACCTAAACAAGGGGTACAACTGTGCCTAGGACAATCCTGTAGAACGGAGAGTTCGTCAGGGTGAGCATATCGGTAACGTCGAGGCCCATCTTCCTCAATGTCTTGGCGAAGAGTACATTGAGACCACTGCCACCATCGATGAGTACTTTGGTGAGTCTGGAGCCTAAAATTATTGGGTCCAGGATGAGAGGGTAGCATCCTGGGCCTGAGAAACTATTCCACTAATCCTTCCTGAAGAAGGTGATTAGCACCTCGGACCCCTTGAGAAATGTAGGTGTTGCTGGTTCAATGGACATAATCTCTTGGAGGGCTAGTTTCTCAGACTGCTTAGTATTAGTACCCGGTGTGCTGCCAAAGATAGCGTTGACGGTGTTGGCAAAGTTCTGGAATTTGCCGTTGTCACCATCATCTTCGTCTTCCTTGGCCTTGCTATTGTCCTTTGTTCCAAAAGGTTCCGATAGATCTTTCACGACTCTGTGCAGACTATAGCAATCCATTGTACAGTGCTTATGGTGCGGGTGCCATGGGCACTGCTTCTTCAGGAGCTTGCTGAACGGAATCCCTTCTTGATTCCTGCCACCTTTTTTGGAAGATTGAGACATTATCGCGATAGTATTGTCTGGCTTTCTCTTGAGATTCTTACTACCCGAGTAGTTATTTCGGTTGTTATTATTGGAGCGATCATTATGGTTCTTGTCGTTGCGTTGGACATTACTCTGATTGTTGTTGTTTTGACCCTTGTTACGACTAGACTCGAACATCTCGATTTCTATGTCTTCTTCATCTGCCTAAGCTTGTATCATGATCTTAAGAGACTTGATATCTTCGGGGCATTTTCTGCCCAAATCTTGGAATATTTGGCGGTCATAGAGACCGTTCTGCAAGCAATCTATGACTTCATGCTCTGTGATGTCCACGATAGTGGCCTTCTTGTCGAAGAAACGACATAGATAACTGTATAGGGTCTCGCCTTGTTGCTGCTTGACTTGAGATAAGTTGATTCTATAGCTAGGGCACTACATTGCCCCTGAGAAGTTGTTGGTGAACGCCGTCTTGAGGTCCTTCCACGTGTCGATGGAGTTCTTGTCTAATGAGTCGAGCCACGTGAGTAGCACTACCTCCATGCAGATGGAGAAGTAAATGACCTTGGTGTCGTTGTTTCCTCTTGCTGCTTGTACTGACAGTGAGTAGCACCGCAGCCATTGGACTGGGTCCTGTTTGCCATGTGATACCCAGAGGTTTGAATTTGCCAGGTAGAACTGTCTTCCGTACTCGTTTTGAGAAGGCGGGGAACCCATTAGAATCCTCTCCCTGGTACTCGACTTCTTGCTCACGCTCGCAGCAGCGTCTGTCAATGACTGTACGGGCATCGAGGCTAGCGTTCATGTTTTGGCAGAGGTCACATAATGGGCATTCGGGCTCTGGATTGGGCCCATGATGGCCACGGCCTCCTGCGGTTTCCGCCCGACTACCCTCTGCCTCGACTTGTATTGGTCTGGCGCCCTTATTTCGATTTGGTCTGGATTAAGTGTGCCTACGACTACTGCCATGCTGGGATGGGTGTGAGTAACTGAATGTATTGGGTTTTTTTGATCGAGTTGCTTGTACGCGCGCTCCGCCAGCTCAGCCAGTTGCCTAGTGTACTTGTTTTGTGGCATTGCCTGAGTAATCAGATAAATGGATGCAATAGTGGTGAGAGGAGTATGATGTTGATGTGTTTGAACTACTTCAAACGCGTGATCCAAGTTCATGATTGGTAGGTTCGCTGTAAGGCGGTGGTGATGCTCTGCTCTTGCAGCGTTTCTTGCTCGCTGTCGATTTCTTTGAGATTCATTTTCTTCTCCGACTATATTGGCGGTGAGCTCATCCTGCGAGACGTCATCTGGGTGACGTTCGCATCGCGGATTCCTTTCTGGTTGATCTTCATCTTTGCCTTCTTGTGCAACAACAAGGGCGAAGAGTTCCCACTCTGGAGAATAGCTTCCCAAACATGATGTGATGATCTCTGTGGAGCCATCTTCTTCGTAGATGGGTGATGGAGGGGTGCCCTCCTGGTATGTGAGGGTGTCAAGGTAGGCAACAAGGCATGACTCATCATCCTTGGCAAGAGCTGGTGGCTTCATGTTGGGCCAGTAGACGAATCTGCCTTATGGAGTTGATATAATCACCAGGCTCTGTTGTGGACGTGATAACGAAATCTCCTCATCCGGATCCGAGTAGTAGTCGAGGTCCTTGATCAAATCCGAGTTGAATTGTGATCTGGACAGGGTAGCTTGGTAGACAGCACCCGAGTTTCAGAGTCCGAACGGGAATCGACTTGGGTTGTAGACCGATTCGCACGATGGCTTAAGCACCAACTCGTGGGAACCAGTCCGACTAGCGGGAGAAGTCGAGTGGTACTCAGACTCATCCCCCCAGCCTCTAACTAGGTCAGAAATTAAAAATTCGTTGAATTTCTCGACAAAATCCTCCAGAGCTTAGCGTTGAAGGTTGATGGCGTGCTGCTTCTTCTCCAGGGCCGGTGCAGTGTGATGGTGGAAATTTCCAGCGCCGTTTGTGATGCAAATCCAGGATCCGAAGATGAATGTCGTGCCCGCTTCGAACGCGACGGTGGGTTTGATGATGACTTGGACCGTCAAGTTCGCCAGTGGATTCTCAACGAGAGCCTCTACTTGGCGCGCCAGCTGTCGGTGTTTAGATCCGGCAACCTACCGAGAGGGGTGCCCAAGGTAGTGTTTAGTGCGTGGGGCTCGCCAAGATCAGGAACTCGAAGGTGAACTCAAACACATGATTTAGACAGGTTTGGGTCGCTAGATTGCGTAATACCCTACGTCCTGCGTGTTGGTTGTATTGGATTGCTTTGGAGGGGGTCCCTGCCTCGCCTTATATTGCTGGGGGTAGGGTTATAGGTCGGTTGTTTACAAGAATACTAGTCGGATTCGACTAGTGAGTCATACTCTAATTGCTACGAGTAGTTTTCTAATCCTCGACTAGTTCATGTCCTCCATGTAGACCACACCATCCTGTACCATAGTTTCCATATCTAATACGTCTCGGTGTACAGCTATCTAAACTTTCTGGTGGACCCATAGATGTATTTACAACACCTCCCTCTCTCCCTCCTTCTCTCTCACTGGTGCGGGGCTCAGGTGCTGTGCGGGCGGGGCTGTGACGTTCGGGCAGACGGCGGTGGGGTGCGGCTGGGGTTCCAGCGCTCAGGAGGACGGCGACGCTGTGCGGCCGGAGCTCCGACGCTCTGGAGAACGGCGGGGTGCAGCCGGGGCTCCGGTTGGTGGATTTCTTTTTTTATTTTTTAATACCCGTTTAGTACCGGTTATGTGACCCGGTACTAAAGGCCCATTTTAGTACCGAAGTAGCAATACCGGTTGCACAATTGGTACTAAAGGGGGTTAGGAATCGATACTAAAGGCGCTTTCACCAGTAGTGATATCTAGACCAACATTATATAGTGAAGATGAAATGGCATGATTCCTCAAGTTTCAGCAGAGTTAGAAGTGAACAAAAAGCGATGGAATCCCACTACCTATAAATGTACTGAGGATATAAAGGAATCAAAGAGATGACGAGAGATAATAAGAAATAATTGTACAACTACATAGACATCTAAACCACTCTTGGGTAGTTTTGTAAGTGAAAAGATTAACAATTTGGAAGTACTCAACAACTTATAATCACAACATATATGAAACTGCAGAAGGAAGAACTTGCTTCACAGCTGATCTGCTGTGTCTGCTAAACGTGCATTGGCGTCCTATTATCGTTGCAAAATGATCTATCCCTATCATTTGGGTATCTCGCAATATGCAATCTTGCAACGACATGCTTCATGTATTGCCCTCCTAGTGTATTCAAGCTAGCCTACCCCCCTTGGGTTGCCCGTTTGCATTGGTTCATCTTGAGGATACCCCAGAGCCCTATTCTCCACACAACTCCAACTCGACAAGGTTTGTCAAAGAATCCACTTTCAGTCCTCAACCGATACTTCATGCCAAAATATGTGGTGATTTTTGTTAGGAATAGCACTTGTATTCATAACTGGGGCTCTAGGCCCATATATATATACAGGTACAAGAAGGGGAAAATATACAGAAACAGAAACACCAAAATCCTCAAGCAACCACCGTAACCATGTCACCTCTGCCGTCACAAACGCCATAGCACTCAACTCAGCCTCAGCACTCGAACGAGAAACTGCTACCTACTTCTTAGTCTTCCAAGCAATAAGGGAACCACCAAGAAAAACACAATATGCAGAAAGAGACCGATGATCAGAAGGATCACTAGCCCATGTAGCATCACAATAAGCCGTGAGATGTAATGAACTAAAGCGTGGAAAGAATAGACGGCGTGAAATAGTCCCACAAAGATAACGTAAGACGCGAAGAAGATGACTATAATGAAGATGAGAAGGAGCTGAAACAAACTGACTCAGAATATGCACAGCATGAGAGATATCAGGATGAGTAACACCAAGATAAACGAGACTCCCAACGATATGACGATAACGAGTGGCATCCTCAAGGGGCTCACCATCAGTGGCGCGAAGATGAACATTAAGTTCCATGAGAGTCTCAACAATTCGATGATCAGTAAGAGAAGCCCGATCAAGAAGGTCCTGAATATACTTTTATTGAGACAGATAGAAGCCTTTGGGCATAGAATAAACCTCAATCTCAAGAAAGAAACTAAGAGGACCAAGATCAGACATTAGAAACGTCTCACTAAGACGGGCCTTGACAAAGGCAATATACTGAGAATCATCTCCAGTAATGATCATATCATCGACATAAAGAAGGAGAAGAGTCCAACCTCGAGGTGAAGTATGTACAAACAGGGCAGGATCATGCGCACTGGCAGAAAACCCAGCAGCAGTGACCACGGAGGCAAAGCGCTGAAACAAAGCACGAGGAGCTTGTTTTAGCCCATAAAGTGAGCGACGGAGACGACAAACCATACCCTCAGGAACAGAATACCTAGGCGACGGCTGCATACAGACCTCCTCACGCAGCTCACCATTAAGGAAGGCATTCTTGACATCAAGCTGAGAGACGGACCACCCACGAACAGGGGCCACAGCAAGAAGGGTGCAAACAGTGGTCATGTGAGCAACTGGAGCAAAAGTCTCATCATAGTCACGACCATGCTCCTGCTGAAAACCACGAGCAACAAGACGAGCTTTATAGCGCTCAAGAGAGCCATCAGAGCGAGTCTTCACCTTATACACCCACTTGCATGTAATAGGGCGCACATTAGCAGGACGAGGAACAAGGTCCCACGTGTGAGTGCGCTCAAGAGCGGCAATCTCCTCAGCCATAGCATGTTGCCATTCCGGATGAGGAAGAGCATCACGATAACAGGACGGCTCCGAAAGAATAGTGGCAGCATAAGCAGAGGGAGAATAACAATCAGGACGCCTACGAAGACGATGACTACGACGAAGAAGCTGCTCAGGAGGTGAATCCTCTGAAAGAGAAGCCTCAGTAGGAGAAGAAGGCATATCAGACGAAGAGGGCACAATAGAAGATGGCACATCAGAAGGCCGAACTCTACGAGTATAGACATGTGTCACCGGTGGCTTCACAGAAAAATTAGTAGGACATTCCAGAGAAGTAGACTCTGGGGGAAGCACATCAGCACGATGAATAGGCGAGGAGACTATAGGGGGGAACACTTGAGGAGGCGCCGGACGTGATAAAGGGGTGATAGCAATAGAAGTATCAGGTAATATTAAGAAGGAGAGGGGATCGACCAAAGACGCCGGGGAAACATCAGAAGAAGGACGAGGATAGAAAGGACGAGATTCATCAAAAATAACATCCCGAGAAATCTGCATCCTACGCCCAACCGGATCCCAACAACGATATCCCTTATGCTCAAAACTATAGCCGACAAAAACACACTCGACAGATTGAGCAGTCAGCTTCGTGTGCTCACGAGGTGCAAGAAGCACATAGCACACACAGCCAAAGAGACGAAGACTAGAATAGTCAGGCATCTTATTTAGAAGACGCTCAAAAGGAATCTCACCATGAAGCGCAGAAGAAGGTTAAATGTTAGTCAAATAAGTGGCTGTAGACACAGCCTCAGCCCAAAAGTGAGGCGGAACAGAAGAAGCAAGCAGAAGAGCACGAGCAGTCTTAAGGAAATGACGATGATTGCGTTCAGCCACACCATTCTGAGCATGGGCGCCAGGATAAAAAAACTGAGCAAGAGTGCCCTGCTCAGAGAGAACCTAACGAAGAGCTACGAAAAGGTACTCGCCTGCAGAGTCAGCACGAAAGACACGGATAGAAGTGTCAAAATGAGTGCGGATCATAGAAGTAAAAGACTTGTAGATGGATAAGGCCTCGGTACGATGTTTCATAAAATAAATCCATGTATGATGAGAAAAATCATCTATGAATATAATATAGTATCGATGGCCCCCTTTAAAAACAAAGGGAGCAGGACCCCAGACATCCGAATGAACAAGATCAAAAGGACGCTGTGACACAGACTCACTAGAATGATAGGGAAGCTGAATTTGCTTGCCCAACCGACAACCCTGACACTGAGCTAAAGACTCATGACCTGAAACAGAACCTAGAAGACCACGACAAATCAAACTAGATAGACGGGAGCCACATAGATGACCCAAGCGATGATGCCACTGATCAAAAGATACGGTCAATGAAGCAGCCAAAGCGGAGCCAACTAGACTGACGGGTGCAGCGGAAGGAAGACGAAGCCAGTCAAGCTCCCAAAGACGCTGAGAATCATGATGACGAGGGCCAGTACCAACCAGCTGACCCGTGCGACGATCCTGAACATAAAAAAAATTAGGATCAAGAATGACACGACAGTCATGATCAGTAAGCTGACCAGCGGACCTGAGCTGCATGGTCAGATCGGGAACATAAGAAAATTAGGGACATGAAAAGAGTCAGATAGGAGAGTGCCATTGTGGCGGAACCACCCAAATTAACCTGACTAAAATGCATTGAAGTCGCCTGACACGCGATTATGCACTTTAAGCAAGTCAACCTGGTCCACCGTCGGATTTCATCCGATGAACCACATAAACAGGATCGAGAAGCATTGCTCACACGAAGGTGAGTAGCATAGAGATTACAACATTCCATCACATTAACTTAGTCTCACAAATTATTACATCAGAGTTTCTGAAATTCAAACAAGCTGCAAGGTTCAAAAAGTTGGATTAAACAAGCAGAAGCTAAACGTCGATACATGACATCATGACGGAGCCGATCATGACATCAAACATCCCTTCCCTCGCCGTCCGAGGAGGGATCCCACTCGACTGTCTAGCCCAGAGGGAGCTGCGTAGGCCAAGTGGTACCAGCAACCAAACTATTGACATCACCTGAAAAGATTAAGCCACAACAAGGCTGAGCAACTAATACTCAGCAAGACTGACCCGTCGAGTGAAAAGCTTTACCAAGACCTAGACATGCAAGGCTTTCTGGCTCTGGGATTTCTTTGCCACAACCGTCTACAATCGGTCCTTACTTTCAATATTTTCGCTCTAGTTCTACGTTCTTTAACCAGTCTAGATTAGCAATTTATACTAAACAAGCATGATTTCCAAGCAGTTAAATAACAAGCATCAACTTAATCCCGTAATCATGTTTCATCGTCACTCAGTGCAGAATAGCGATCAACTAGTCCCGAACTGTGAGAGGCAGACGAATCGATTTGAATTTATTAACCATGCATGGCGAACCTAATATCACGACATCTGCGCACCACAAAGGGTCGCTTCATTTGTCAGTCGTCCCCATCGATCCCTTAGGCACGTGTCAGGGCCAAACTGCCTTTGGCGTGCAATACCCCACAATCCCGGCCTCTGCCGTACTGTGGCCGCCACTGCACCCACATGATGCACCATGGGAACGAAGTTCCAAGGACAGCAGGAGTATAAGCCACGACCCAATTCAATCAGGTACTAGGCTTCCCCATCCCATACTAGGTATGAGATTAGTACTTTCAAACACTTGATCACGAACACCAACATGTTTCGACCTTAGTCCAATTACATTTAGACAGACGGGGAAACCACCAAGTATCGAACATAAGCCCGACCCCGTCCGTCGTCCTTATAGTTGCAACATAAAAAAAATATTCAGCTCCTATAACTAGCGAGTGACAGGAAATCACTCGACTTTTACCGAGACCTATTAAGCATTGCAACTACTCGACCTTAGCAACTAGTATTAAGATCAAGTTACTAAGTTCATGCATCTATGGTTTCAATCAACTCCTACAAACATAAATGCACAATCATACACATTGTAATTGGCATAAAAGTAAAACAGGGAATTCATGCACCAGGGCTTGCCTTCAGAAAATGTTAGCGGGTCCTCGAGATCTTGCTCCGGTTCGGGCTCGCCTTCCAAGTGGTGAAGCTCCACAGCAGGGTCTTCCTCTGGTGCCGGGTGGAGCTCGTAGGTTCCGTCGGTGAGATTTGCTTCTATACGACATGCACATGATGCACATGCACAAACACTTTGGCGAGGTTTACTTTCTTTTAACTTCAAACGAAAGTGGTTGTTTTAAACTTGAGCTCGAGTTGAAAGGCAATTGTGTACATATATAGTTTTCTTGAACTTAGAGTTGCATCAGGAGAGTGACAGGTCGTGTTGGGTGGTTTAGGTGCATTAGAATAATTACTTACTTCTGAATGTTTTTATGTACCTCTTTCAATTTCCACTTATTTATCGTATTAGAATTTGTGCTTTCCTTTTGTTCCTTTAGGTTGATTAATTAACCGAAATGACTTCATATCCAAACAGTAGTTAAAGGCATTGATAAAATTACAACACCACACTTAAGCCATCACTAGGTTACTGTAAAAGTTTGGGGGCCAAAGGATGACTTAAAAAGAAGTTACATGCATTTTATTATTAAAGGTGAAATAAGCTTAACTTTTTCTATCTTCAAAGGTACTGTGCAACAGAGGGTGAAACTTAACCAGTGTGTTAAGGGTATGTTACAGGAGCTTTGGTGAATTTTTCATAATTTTTTGAGAAGGTTAACTGTTTACTCTATTTCCTTTTTTACTTAAACATGCTTAGCAAGGAAGGTGTTTTACTTCCTGATTTGCACAATAATTTATATTTTTCCTGCAAACTTCTCAGCAAAACAAAATTAACCCAACTAGTTTCACATTTTTCTTAGCTCTGGATCAAAACTTATGCAAAAGGAAGATTTATACTTAGATTCCCAATTTAAAGTCAAAACAATGAGTTAAAGTGCTAGACCAGAGCCCTAACCATTTTTCTGAGCTTCTACACCTAGGAACAAGCATCACAGAATTGGTTTCATATTTTTCTCACTTTTATGCTATTTCTTAGGGTTTAAAAGGCCTACAACATGATTAAAAGCATAGGATATTATTTACAACAGTAACATGGGCAAACTTAATTTTCTTAGGAACTAGGCAGAGCAAGGATCCTAACAAAAGTGGTTTGGCATTTTTATGATTTTTCTACGATTTAATGGGTATTTACAAAGTTCAACAATATTTCTGCCTATTATTTAAAAGAAAAGTCGTGGCAAACTTGCAAGCTAGCCCCTGGGTTTATGGTTTAACTACGCAGGGGTCCCTGAGTTTTGTGCCCAGGCCCCTGCAAAGAACGGGGACGATGCAATGTAGTCCCCGGGGCGCGCGCGGCGGCGGTGAGGAAATCCCCGGCGGTTCGCCGGCGGGGATGGGGCAACAAGTGGCCGGAGGGGTGCGGGGGCTCACCTGAGCTCGGTTTGGCGTGGTTGGGGTGATGGAGATGGTCGGCGGGGATCGGAACGCGGTGGTGGCGACAGAGCTTGGCTGGCGGCGGTGCAGGCTGCGTTTCGGCGCACCGGCGGTGTCGGGGAGGCCACGGGCTGCTCGGAGACGTGCGCGGAGGGGTGGCGAAGTGGGCGGCGAAGTCGCTGAAGTGCGGGGCGGCGCAGAGGGGTGAGCTCCACGGAAGCTTAGCAGCGGCGCAGAGGAGGAAGCGGTGGCATGATTGTGGGCGGTGGCAAAGCGTGGCATTGCCAGTGAGGGGGACCCTTTTATAGGGCAGCGGTGGAGCGGAGGGTCGAGGCGGGGCTCCAGTGGAGGAAGGATAAGGTTGGGAGCGGCGGGTGCACGGGCGAGGTGGCCATTGGCCAGCGGCGCTATTGGGCAAAGGAGACGGAGCTCCGGGTGGTCTCCAGCGGTGATTGGCCTCGGGCGATGCGTGTTTGAGGCTTCTGGTCTGTCGGGCGGGCGAAGCGGAGGGCTACCATGGGGTTGGGCGAGCAGGCGGAGGCGCGGGACGTCGTTGGCGTGGCGGCTTCTCCGGCGGATGGGCGGAGCGTGGTTGGCGGAGCAGAGCCGCGGCAGGGGAAAAAGGACACGCGCGCGGCCGGCGGTTGGCCAGCCCGGCGTTCGCCCCGTCCTGTCTCAGGCGCAGGTTGGGCGCTGTGGCCCTCGCCCTGTCGTTGTCTCGCCGTTGATAGGGCGCCAGCGAACTGCTGGTGGCCGGCGGCCACGCGGCGCGCGGGCGAACAAGCTCTGGCGCGCGGGCGTCGAGGCCCCCTTTGGGCAGCAAGCCCGACCAGCTTTGGGAGATCCTATCTCCAGATTTTGTAACACAACTTCCAAAACTCTTTTAAACAAACTTGTTCAACTCTGGACGTAGTTCAAACTTGGTTTAAGGCGCCGGTTTAGATTGTGAAAGGATTTGGAGATATCTCATGCCAAAGTTTGCTAAAAATCTAGAAATCCAGACTTGGCCACTTTTGGCCGGAGGGGTGGAATTTCAGGAACTTAGCTATATTTGAGTCGATTTTAGGGAAGCTTCCAAGGTGAATTAGACCGAAGTGTTATTGAAGGAGTTGCTCTCCAAACTGAGGACTTCAACTTTTATTTAGGGTATTTCTTGAGTTTAGTTTAGAAATTTGGAGGAACGCCCTCGCCAAGAGGTGCACTCTGTGCAGTTTTTCAGACAGCGCGTTGTGGGGCTCCGGGGGTGAGTTGACTGTTTTACCTCACTTTGACCAAGATTTTGAATAGGTTCTGGCCCGATTTGGACCTGGGTCAGTGTAACAAAGTTGGAACACACTTGAGGGACTACAACTTTTATTAAGAGCCTGACTTGAGTTTAGATATAAAATTGTGAGATAAAGGCTTGCAAAGTTGGAGGAAACTTGAGTTCCAGGACTTGGGAGGTTTATAGGGTTCTTGAGTACTCCGGTTTTGATTGCTGTTTTTGACTTCCTCGCACCCTGAATTGGTCAAAGTGACTTTAACAAAAGTTGTTTGAAATTAAAATTTTTACAACTCTTATTTGGGCAGAATTTTAAGTTTGCATATAAAATTCCAAGTTTTATTTCAAACTCCAAAAAGAGCTTCTTAGGATTAAAATGGTCATTTTACTTCTTTAACTTAGTGATTAGCCATTGGTTTATATTTAAAGCACTTAATTTAGGTAGAGTTGTTACAGCCTACCCCCCTTAAAGGAATCTCGCCCCGAGATTCAAGTGCAGAAAGGAACTAGTGTGGCCGTTGCAACGTACCTCCCTGGTCGAAAAGAAAACCGTGGAAGTTAGTGTTGAGATACTCTTCCGTCTCCCATGTCGCTTCGTCTTCCGTATGGTTACTCCACTTGTACATCTTTACCATTTGCCTACGAGTATGTCTTTCCTTCCGGTCAAGGATCTTAACAGGATACTCCTTGTATGTTAAATCGAGTTCGATCTCCAATTCTTCCGAGGTGATGATTTCAGTTGGAACCCGCATGCACTTTTTGAGTTGTGAGACATGGAAAACATCGTGTATCGCTGCAATCTTCTCTGAAAGTTTGACTCGATACCCTATGGGTCCGCAAACTTCTACAATCTCATAGGGACCAATATAGCGCGGAGCCAACTTCCCTTTTACTCCAAAACGTTGTACGCCTTTGGTCGGTGAGACCCGTAGGTATACAAAATCCCCAACCTCAAATTGGATAGGTCTTCTTCTTTGATCGGAATAGCTCTTTTGTCAAGACTGGGCGGCCTTGAGATTTTCGCGGATAACTCTCACTTTTTCTTTGGCCTCCATGTACAGGTCAGGTCCATACACTGTTCACTCTCCGGGTTGCGACTAGCTTAGCGGGGTTCGGCATCTACGTCCATACAAGGCTTCAAAAGGCGCCATTTTCAGGCTAGCTTGGTAACTATTGTTGTATGAGAATTCCGCTAATGGCAAACACTTGTCCCAGTTCTTGTCATAATGAATGGCACAGGCGCGTAGCATATCTTCCAAAATCTGGTTAACCCTTTCAGTTTGTCCATCGGTTTGAGGATGATATGTGGAACTACGAATCAATTTAGTGCCAAGTGAAAACTGCAACTACTCCCAAAAGCGTGCTACGAACTGACTACCTCGATCAAAGATGATCGTCTTAGGTACACCATGCAAGGAAACAATCCGGTCAAGGTACAGTTCTGCATATTTCTGTATGGCGTGGGTGGTGTGTACTGGAAGGAAATGCGCGGTTTTGGTAAGTCAGTCTACTATAACCCATATGGAATCATGTTTGCGGGAGGTATTGGGTAGTCCGACTATAAAGTCCATGCTTATGTCATCCCACTTCCACGAGGGAACAGGCAGCGGCTGCAAGGGGCCAGCTACCCTCAAGTGGCTTGCTTTGACTCGCTGACAGGTATCACACTCTGAAACATATCGTGCAATGTCGGATTTCATCCCACTCCACCAGAAATTTTGCCGGAGGTCATGGTACATCTTGGTACTACCAGGGTGAATCGAGAACTTGGAAAGGTGTGCTTCGTCCAGAACTAGTTTCTTAAGATCGGGATCATTTGGAACTACGAGTCGAGCTTCATAATGTACCACTCCTTTCCAATCCTGTTGGAAATGCTTATATCCCTCATCCTCCTGTGCGAGTTTCTCCTTGATAAGGTTTATCTCTTCATCCTTTAGTTGTGATAAAATTATTTGGTCAAGCAGGGTAGGCTCCAGAGAAATATGACTTAAGGTGCCATGGGGAACAATTTCCAAGTTGAGGTTAGCCATTTCATGACATAGGGTCTCGGCATAATTAATTGCCGATAAGCAGTTACAACGGATCTTGCGACTGAGAGCATATGCAACTACGTTGGCTTTGCCTGGGTGATAATGCACTTCTAGGTCATAATCTTTGATTAATTCTAACCATATTCTCTAACGCATGTTGAGGTCTGCTTGAGTGAAGATATACTTAAGACTCTTGTGATCTGTATAGATGTTGCATCGAGTTCCCATAAGATAATGCCTCCATATTTTCAGAGCATGAACAACGGCTGCTAGCTCAAGATCATGGGTAGGGTAATTCAATTCATGTGGCCGTAGCGCTCGCGAGGCATAGGCAACGACTCAGCTGTCTTGCATAAGAACACAACCAAGTCCAGTGCCAGAGGCATCACAATATACGTCAAACGGCCTAGTGGTATCCGGCTGGGCTAAAACCGGTGCAGAGGTCAGCAATTGTCTCAAGGTGTGGAAGGCCTCTTCACATTTGTCGCTCCACACAAACTTAACTCCCTTCTTCAGCAGTTCCGTCATTGGCTTAGCTATTTTTGAGAAGTCAGGAATGAAGCGACGGTAGTAACCTGCTAAACCGAGAAAACTTTGAATCTGATGAACTGAAGTGGGCGGCTTCCAGTCCATTACTTCTTGCACTTTGCTTGGGTCTACTGCTATACCGTCTCTGGATATGGTGTGCCCCAAGAATTTAACACTGTCCAGCCAGAAGTCACACTTAGAGAATTTGGCATAGAGTTGGTGATCTCTTAAGTGTTGGAGTATAGTATGAAGGTGCTCTGCATGTTCTTCCTCATTCTTCGAGTACACCAAGATATCGTCAATGAATACCACGACGAATTTGTCGAGTTCGGGCATAAACACCGAATTCATGAGGTACATGAAATAAGCCGGTGCATTAGTAAGCCCAAATGACATGACTAAGTACTCATAGAGTCCATACCGTGTAGAGAAGGCAGTCTTAGGAATGTCGCACGGGCGGATCTTGATTTGATGGTAGCCAGAACAGAGGTCAATTTTGGAAAACACTCTAGCTCCAGCTAACTGATCGAATAGAACATCAATGCGGGGTAGTGGGTACTTGTTCTTTATCGTCACCGCATTGAGAGGTTGGTAGTCCACACACATACGCAGACTATCATCCTTCTTTTTCACGAACAAGGCGGGGCAACCCCAAGGTGATGTACTTGGACGAATAAAACCCTTTTCAAATAAATCATGCAACTGAGTTTTCATTTCTGCCAGCTCGGCTGGTGGCATCCAATACGGTCTCTTGGAAATTGGGGCAGTACCTGGTTGCAATTCAATAGCAAACTCGATATCTCTATCAGGCGGCATACCCGGCAAATCATCTAGAAACACATCGGGATACTCGCACACCATTGGGATGTCTTCCAAACGGGCTTCAGTCACGGGATAGGCACAAGAAGTTTGGCGCTCTCGGTGGGGTAAGTGTATGATTGAGCTACCATAAATGGGTGAATTTATTTGGACGGCTCTGGCAGGGATGTCTAGTGCCACTCGATGCTGAGTCATCCAATCCATACCCAAGATAATATCTATTCCTTCCATCCCCAGGATAAGAAGGTTTTCCTTAAAAAGGGTCTTTCCTAGAGTTATAGGTACCTGGCGGGTCAACTGGTATAAGGATACTTTCCCAGCGGGTGTAGCGATTATATAAGCCCCTTTTGTATGACAGAACCCTAGGCCACACTTAGCACAGGTTTTGGACCCAATGAAACTATGAGATGCTCCCGAATCAAACAGAATAAGGATGGGTTGATTATGGACAGAGAAGATACCCGTCATCACTGGTGCGCCTTCCAGAAGCTCGGCCAGGGTGGTGAAGTTCAGTCGGCCTTGTCGAACCTGAACCCTCGGCTTCTTCCCCTTGTTGCCTAGTGCATTGCTCTGACCGGGTCGTTGATTCATGTTGCGGGGGCAGTCCTTGGCAAAGTGTCCTGGGTTCCCGCAGGTGAAACAGCGGTTTCCAGTGACTGGGCGTGGTGGCATAGGGAGAGCAGGTCGGGGCCCTTGCGGCTGGAATCCAGGGAAACGAGGTGCTGCCTGCGGTGGAGGTCGAGCAACCCATCTCCCAGGTTGTGCGGGCCTGCGAGACACCTGTGGGGGAACCATTCTGTATTTCTGGGAAGGTGGGCCGGGTGCCAACATTGGAGCCTTCCGCTTCAGGTCGGCCTTGAGAGCCCTCATGCAATCTTCCTGGGAAATTGCCAGGTTCACCAGTTCATTGTAGGAATCCACCTTGATGGGATTCAGCCTTTCCTTGAGCTCCAAACTCAAGCCTCTGTGGAAGCGGTCCCTCTTCTTCTCATCGGAGTCCGCATGGTAGCCTGCATAGCGACACAAGTCATTGAAAGCCTGCGCATAGTGCAGGACATAGCGGCCTCCCTAGGTGAGATCCAGGAACTCATTGAGCTTGCGCTCCAGAAGACCCTCAAGGATGTGATGGCCCCTGAACGCCGTCTTGAATTCCTCCCAGCCGACGACGTGGTCGGCCGGCTGCATGGCGTGGTAGTGATCCCACCACAGGAGGGTAGAACCACGCAGCTGCTGCGCGGCGAACCGAACCTTGTTCTCCTCCGGGCAATGGGCGGTGAGAAGGGAGAACTTGGACTCGATAGCACGAATCCAGGCATCGGCGTCAAGCGGGTCCTCCATCTTGTGGAACAGAGGAGGCTGGGTCCCCAGAAAGTCCTCGTAGCGAGCAACATGAGGTTGCTGATGGGCTTTACCTCCCTGGGGCTGCTACTGCTGCCCCTGAGCGATGTGCCTCAGCAGCTCAGTTTGAGCCGCCAAGATCGCCTCGAGGGTGGCTGGAGGCGGAGGTGGGGGAGGCAACTCGCTGCCACTGGGAACAGAGCCGGAGCGTGTGCGATGCGCCATCTGCAAGATTCACCTTTCCATTAGTCACATAGCCCCAAAAACTTGTTCAACCATAAGGAAACATCATGTAAGGAAATGATAAATGCTAGTCTTGTCGATGGTGCAAAAGCAACAATCAAAACTTTTATTGAGTAGGTGCATATCTCTTCTTCGAAGTGCACAAGGTTCTCATCCTTAAGCGAGGGTTAGAATATATCGTACACAACCACTTTCATGTTACGCTTGTTGACCGAAAAGGAAGGAAAAGAGGTCGTTTAGACGTTCTAGCAAGTTGCTGTCCGGCTGATTTTTCAGCAAGCTGAGCAGTGGGGTTTTAGCTTTAGCGGGTGTTTGACAGATCCGAAGGAGCTGAAAATTTACGAGTAGTCAGAACAGAAGTTTTCGCACAACTTTGGTATTCAAACTTTGGCTCAAAAACGAGTGGAGATAGGGGTAAAACTGGGGAGAAACAGTCACTGCAGTTCTGCCATAAATTTCAGACATTCCACTAAGGATAGCAACGGCAACCCTACATAGAATCAGTTTTTCAACATCCAAATACTCAACTCAAGCTAACCTATTACATCACTAGCCAAAATATAGGTCGCCGAGGAGTAAAAACAAAAGAGAACCGCTCAACAACAAGTCAACACAACTAGAAGTCGTCCAGGTTGCCCACGGAAGCAAAGCTGAGGACAGGAGAGTGAGCATCGCCAACCGGAGGCTGCGGAGAGGCCTCCTCATAGTCCATGCTCGAAAAGCCCTCGATCTCCTCAGGCTCCTCCTCCTGGTCCATTGGCTCATCCTGCTGCATCTCTAAAGCGTGAATGGCATTAAGCTCATCGTGATGCTCCTGCAGGTGCTCATTGGCGTTCGCCAGCTCCATGTTCACATCATAGAACTGGTCAGCCAAGATCTCCATATCGTGCTCCATATCCACGATCTCCTCCTCCAAACGAGTGATCTTATCCTGCATCTCAGCAATCTGGACATCCTTCTGTACTAGCTCAAGCGACTGGTCCACCATGCCACTCTGCACGGCAGATAAGGCGACCTGGTTGGCCACTGCCATCCGGATCACCGTAGCCATCGCTTGGCTCTGCATCTCAACCATCCTGTAGAACACGTTCAGGCAACGAGCTGAAACAAAAATCGTGCGCTGTGGATCCATAACCCCAAGCAAGTCCATATGCTCCATACGATCCAACCAGTCCGGGTCCCTCGTATCCCGGGTAGGGAACAACCCAATCGGGTCCAGCACGATCTCAAGAGGGTGTGCCCGGCAGAACTATGTCAGGGTCTGCAAGGCTGCGAACTCCCAGGTGTCCTGTAGCGTGTGTCCCTCGGCCACCACCTCCAAAAGCGGCCACTGTGGCTGATCTGGAGGCGGGGGCACCCGCACGTGCACGCGACTCCGCGGGATCCCGTGGTCCTGGTACGCACGCCCCGCGTAAACCGGCGGTGACGGGTACCCAAAAGAGCGCAGGGTGTCCCACAGTACGGCTAGGAAACCCTCGTAGTGAAGGCACCGTGAGTAGATGGTGCCATCCGTACCGACTGCAACATGCACGGGCTGAGCCATCTGTAACCAAAGGACAAGTGAGAAATGGAGTTAACACTCGGAAATCAAAACAGATTTCTAGCAGTTAGAGAAAGTTCATAACTCAGCAAGTATTCATCCAAAATTTCTTAAATTTTACCAGCATGTTCCTTAGATTGTGTGTAACTAGTTTGGTATTCAAAGGTAGGGCTAGAACAGGAACTAACAAAGTGATAATCTCAGATTTCCATTAAGTATACATGCTGAAATTTTTCAGACCCGAGTCAAAGTAAACTGAACATAACTTGAAAACCAGAGACCTAATGAAGCTGAAAGTTTACCAGTAAGTTCCTTATTAAGTTCTGAGAAACTTTGCTTAAGGGCCTCCTAGCAGAAAAAGTCCTTAAGGTGGTCGAAACAGTAGAATTTCAACTGGTGTGCACTCAGGGCTAACAGCCAACAGGGGGTCACAAAACTGATCACAACTCTCAACCCAAGTGGTAGTACTTTGTGAAAACTTTTCAGCAGATTACTTGGGTGATTTAACACAAATTTCTTATATAAAGTTTCTGAAGTTATCATATGGAACATCCTGAAAGATTTATTTCAACGTGCATGGCGGAAAAAGGACAGCTAGACGATCCTTATCGCGGTGCATTTCTTTTTACAACACACCCGAGTTTGGTTTTATTCCCCTAGGTTGCGATTTTTATTTCTTAATGCATGCACGTCCTAGTCGTCCTCTCAACCAAAAATAATCGCCAAAATATTTGGACTTACTTGGTTAGTGCCGGTGGCAAGGCAACAATACGACTCTCACTATAATAACTAGGCGAGTTGCTAGGCATCGTTTCGTACGCAACGTTGTTAGTGTACCTGCAAAAAAACACATCACAGCTTGAACCTTCCATGCCAGCACTCATGAAAGCATCCACAATCATTACCATTCACTATAGAAATGGCACCCATGCATTTAATGCTGCATGGCCAGCTCAACAACCGTGGAAATAGGTTCCTTTGAATAGAACCATATAACCCTTCGCATTCTCGTGATGCGGAATCATGCACACGTATAATAAACGTGGGCGAACAATCGTGATGATAGGCTCGTTGGAATCGAACCATACCATCCTTCGCATGCATTAACATACGGAACCTGCACACGTATAATAGACGTGAGCGAAACAACCGTGATGATAGGCTCGTTGGAATCGAATTCCTATCACCCTTCGCATACTCGCGATGCGGATCTCGGCACATGTATGATAGACGTGGCAACAAGTGTTAGAAGTCAGAAGATAACCAATAATTATTACTCACATTAAAAGACCCAAAATTTCCCCTAGGGCTCCTCGTACTAAACTCATCCTTAACGAACTTATGAATTTTTCAACTCATTTCTTGCAAGTTTTAGTCAGGAAAGGTGTTTTAAGGTTTGTTGTTCTCCGTACCGTGCTTCGAGCTCTGATGCCAGCTGTGGCGGAACCACCCAAATTAACCTGACTAAAATGCATTGAAGTCGCCTGACACGCGATTATGCACTTTAAGCAAGTCAACCTGGTCGACCGTCGGATTTCATCCGATGAACCACATCAACAGGATCGAGAAGCATTGCTCACACGAAGGTGAGTAGCACAGAGATTACAACATTCCATCACATTAACTTAGTCTCACAAATTATTACATCAGAGTTTCTGAAATTCAAACAAGCTGCAAGGGTCGAAAAGTCGGATTAAACAAGCGGAAGCTAAACGTTGATACATGACATCACGATGGAGCCAATCATGACATCAAAAATCCCTTCCCTCACCGTCCGAGGAGGGATCCCACTCGACTGTCCAGCCCGGAGGGAGCTGGGTAGGCCAAGTGGTACCAGCAACCAAACTATTGACATCACCTGAAAAGATTAAGCCACAACAAGGCTGAGCAACTAATACTCAGCAAGACTGACCCGTCGAGTGAAAAGCTTTACCAAGACCTAGACATGCAAGGCTTTCTGGCTCTGGGATTTCTTTGCCACAAGCGTCTACAATCGGTCCTTACTTTCAATATTTTAGCTCAAGTTCTACGTTCTTTAACCAGTCTAGATTAGCAACTTATACTAAACAAGCATGATTTCCAAGCAGTTAAATAACAAGCATCAACTTAATCTTGTAAGCATGTTTCATCGTTACTCAGTGCAGAATAGCGATCAAGTAGTCCCAAACTATGAGAGGCAGACGAATCGATTCGAATTTATTAACCATGCATGGCGAACCTAATCTCACGACATCCACGCACCACGAAGGGTCGCTTCATTTGTCAGTCGTCCCCATCGATCCATTAGGCACGTGTTAGGGCCAAACTGCCTTTGGCGTGCAATGCCCCACAATCCCGGCCTCTATCGTACTGTGGCCGCCACTGCACCCACATGATGCACCATGGGAACGAAGTTCCAAGGACAGCAGGAGTATAAGCCACGACCCAATTCAATCAGGTACTAGGCTTCCCCATCCCATACTAGGTATGAGATTAGTACTTTCAAACACTTGATCACGAACGCCGACACGTTTCGACCTTAGTCCAATTTCATATACACAGACGGGGAAACCACCAAGTATCGAACATAAGCCCAACCCCGTCCGTCGTCCTTATAGTTGCAACATAAAAAAAATATTCAACTCCTATAACTCGCGAGTGATAGGAAATCACTCGATTTTTACCGAGACCTATTAAGCATTGCAACTGCTCGACCTTAGCAACTAGTATTCAGATCAAGTTACTAAGTTCATGCATCTATGGTTTCAATCAACTCCTACAAACGTAAATGCACAATCATACGCATTGTAATTGGCATAAAAGTAAAACAGGGAATTCATGCACCAGGGCTTGCCTTCAAGAAATGTTAGCGGGTCCTCGGGATCTTGCTCCGGTTCGGGCTCGCCTTCCAAGTGGTGAAGCTCCGCAGCAGGGTCTTCCTCCGGTGCCGGGTGGAGCTCGTAGGTTCCGTCGGCGAGATTTGCTTCTATACGACATGCACATGATGCACATGCAAACGTTTAGTTGGACTCACGCGTTTATTCAACGACACAAGGCATGGCTTAAGACAAAGAGTCGCAACAACCACAAACACTTTGGCGAGGTTTACTTTCTTTTAACTTCAAACGAAAGTGGTTGTTTTAAACTTGAGTTCGAGTTGAAAGGCAATTGTGTACATATATAGTTTTCTTGCACTTAGAGTTGCATAAAGAGAGTGACAGGTCGTGTTGGGTGGTTTGGGTGCATTAGAATAATTACTTACTTCTGAATGTTTTTATGTACCTCTTTCAATTTCCACTTATTTATCGTATTAGAATTTGTGCTTTCCTTTTGTTCCTTTAGGTTGATTAATTAACCGAAATGACTTCATATCCAAATAGTAGTTAAAGGCATTGATAAAATTACAGCACCTCACTTAAGCCATCACTAGGTTACTGTAAAAGTTTGGGGGCCAAAGGATGACTTAAAAAGAAGTTACATGCATTTTATTATTAAAGGTGAAATGAGCTTAACTTTTTCTATCTTCAAAGTTACTATGCAACAGAGGGTGAAACTTAACCAATGTGTTAAGGGTATGTTACAGGAGATTTGGTGAATTTTTCATAATTTTTGAAGAAGGTTAACTGTTTACTCTATTTCCTTTTTTACTTAAACATGCTTAGCAAGGAAGGTGTTTTTCTTTCTGATTTGCACAACAATTTATATTTTTCCTACAAACTTCTCAGCAAAACAAAATTAACCCAACTAGTTTCACATTTTTCTGAGCTCTGGATCAAAACTTATGCAAAAGGAAGATTTATATTTAGATTCCCAATTTAAATCAAAATAGTGACTTAAAGTGCTAGACCAGAGCCCTAACCATTTCTCTGAGCTTCTACACCTAGGAACAAGCATCACAGAATTGGTCTCATATTTTTCTCACTTTTCTGCTATTTCTTAGGATTTAAAAGGCCTACAACATGATTAAAAGCATAGGATATTATTTACAACAGTAACATGTGCAAACTTAATTTTCTTAGGAACTAGGCAGAGCAAGGATCCTAACAAAAGTGGTTTGGCATTTTTATGATTTTTCTACGATTCACTGGGTATTTACAAAGTTCAACCATATTTCTGCCTATTATTTAAAAGAAAAGCCATGGCAAACTTGCAAGCTAGCCCCTGGGTTTATGGTTTAACTACGCAGGGGTCCCTAAGTTTTGCGCCTAGGCCCCTGGAAAGAACGGGGATGATGCAATGTAGTCCTCGGGGCGCGCGCGGCGGCGGCGAGGAAATCCCCGACGGTTCACCGGCGGGGATGGGGCAACAAGTGGCCGAAGGGGTGCGGGGGCTCACCTGAGCTCGGTTTGGCATGGTTGGGGCGATGGAGATGGCCGGCGGAGATCGGAACGCGGTGGCGGCGACAGAGCTTGGCTGGTGGCGGTGCAGGCGGTGTTCCGGCGCACCAGCGGCGGCGGGAGGCCACGGGCTGCTCGGAGACGTGCGCGGAGGGGTAGCGAAGCAGGCGGCGAAGTCGCTAAAGTGCGGGGCGGCGCAGAGGGGTGAGCTCCACGGAAGCTTAGCGGCGGCGCAGAGGAGGAAACGGTGGCGCGATTGTGGGCGGTGGCAAAGGGTGGCGGTGCCGATGAGGGGGACCCCTTTATAGGGCAGCGGTGGAGTGGAGGGTCGAGGCGAGGCTCCAGTGGAGGAAGGATAAGGCCGGGAGCGGCGGGTGCACGGGCGAGGCAGCCATTGGCCAGCGGCGCCATTGGGCAGAAGAGGCGGAGCTCCGAGTGGTCTCCGGCAGTGATTGGCCTCGGGCGATGCGTGTCTGAGGCTTCCGGTTTGTCGGGCAGGCGAAGCGGAGGGCTACCATGGGGGTTGGGTGAGCGGGCGGAGGCGCGGGATGTCGTCGGCGTGGCGGCTTCTCCAGCAGACGGGCGGAGCGCGGTTGGCAGAGCAGAGCCGCGGCAGGGGGAAAAGGACACGCGCGCGGCTGGCAATTGGCCAGCCCGGCGTTCGCCCCGTCCTGTCGCGGGCGCGGGTTGCGCGCCGTGGCCCTCGCCCTGTCGTTGTCTCGCCGGTGATAGGGCGCCGGCGAACTGCTTGTGGCCAGTGGCCACGCGGCGCGCGAGCGAACATGCTCTGGCGCGCGGGCGTCGAGGCCCCCTTCGGGCAGCAAGCCCAACCAGCTTTGGGAGATCCTATCTCCAGATTTTGTAACACAACTTCCAAAACTCTTTTAAACAAACTTGTTCAACTCTGGATGTAGTTCAAACTTGGTTTAAGGCACCGGTTTAGATTGTGAAAGGATTTGGAGATATCTCGTGCCAAAGTTTGCTAAAAATCTGGAAATCCAAACTCAGCCACTTTTGGCCGAAGGGGTGGAATTTCATGAACTTAGCTATCTTTGAGTCGATTTTAGGGAAGCTTCCATGTTGAATTAGACCAAAGTGTTATTGAAGGAGTTGCTCTCCAAACTAAGGACTTCAACTTTTATTTAGGGTATTTCTTGAGTTTAGTTTAGAAATTTGGAGGAACGCCCTCGCCAAGAGGTGCACTCTGCGCAGTTTTTCAGACAGCGCGTTGTGGGGCTCCGGGGGTGAGTTGACTGTTTTACCTCACTTTGACCAAGATTTTGAACAGGTTCTGGCCCGATTTGGACCTGGGTCAGTGTAACAAAGTTGGAACACACTCTAGGTACTACAACTTTTATTAAGAGCCTGACTTGAGTTTAGATATGAAATTGTGAGATTAAGGCTTGCAAAGTTGGAGGAAAACTTGAGTTCCAGGACTTAGGAAGTTTATAGGGTTCTTCAGTACTCCGGTTTTGATTGCTGTTTTTGACTTCCTCCCACCCCGAATTAGTCAAAGTTCCTTTAACAAAAGTTGTTTGAAATTAAAAGTTTTACAACTCTTATTTGGGCAGAATTTTAAGTTTGCATATAAAATTCCAAGTTTTGTTTCAAACTCCAAAATGAGCTTCTTAGGGTTAAAATGGTCATTTTACTTCTTTAACTTAGTGATTAGCCACTGGTTTATATTTAAAGCACTTAATTTAGGTAGAGTTGTTACATCCATGTCCGACAACAGGAAGAGAAGAACCATCGGTTGTATGAATAGTAGGAGAACCAGGTGGAGACCGTATGGAAGAAAGACAGGTGCAATCAGGAGTCATATGAAACGAAGCACTAGAATCAAGAATCCATGGACAAATACCTGGAGTAGACGTGGAAGGTGATCCCAAAGCGGAAGACTGAGCAGCAGCAGAACCTATAGGTGCAGAGGGCTGAGTCACAGAACCTGCAGCGCCTGGTGACGTAGAGGTAACAAGGCGACTGAGCAACCTGATGATCTCCTGTGTCTCAAAACTAGCAGAACTCCTCTGAGGACTTCCAGAACTAGAACCACCAGTAGCACTAGCACCCAGCGAAGAACGAGCAGAACCATCAGGAGCACTAGGACCCTATGAAGAACGTCCACAGCGACGAGACTGACCCTCACGAGACTAAGCCTTCTTCTTCCTGTAAAAAAAATTCCTCCACATGATTATCCTTGCCACACCAATCACATTTAAGACCACCCCCTCGACTCTCAGAAGAAGTCACCGCAGGATGAGTAGAGGAGCTGGCAGCCAAAACGGAAGAATATCGCATCAATCCAGCAGCAAGAAGGCGAGTCTCCTCATTACGAACAGCAGCAAGAGCCTCCATCAGGGAGACACAGGGATGTCGAGCAAGCAATTGTGCACGAAGTGGCTCAAACTCATCCCGAAGACGTGTCAAGAAATCATAGGTGCGACGAAGCTCAAGAGCCTGCTGCTGACCCAGGCAGGACTAGCAGGTGCTAGGAGACAACGAAGGACTAAGAGTGTCGAGCTGGCGGCAAATAGTAGAAATCTGACCATAGAAATCATCAATGGTACCATCACCCTGTCGAACGAGTTGCTCCTAACGAATGGCTGCAAGAAAAGTAGACTAACCAGTGGGCTCATAACGTGTGCGAAGAAAAGCCCACATCTGATGTGCAAAATCAAGCTCAACAATATCAGCCGAAACCCTATCCTCAATGCTAGCAACAAGAATAGAAGCAGCTCGAGCATCCTCATCAACCCATGTCCGGTATGCAGTAAACTGAGACTCATAGGACGCAAGACCATCATCATAATCAGCAAGGAGCTTCGCCACATCTGCATCATGAGTAGCAAGCAACCGATCCATCTCTTCAGCCGTAGCCTTCTCTAGAATCACTGGCTTCGCAGGAAGCACCGGGTATGTAAGAGCAGTAGGATGAGGTGGACAAGGCAACTCGCCAGTAAGAAACTCCCAAAGACGAAGACCATGCATATGAATCCGTAGATGAGGAACCCAATCGCGATAGTTGTAGCCATTGAATAGTACTGGGCAACGTAACACTGGGACACCACCAAACGAAGGAGCCAAAGGAGCCATGGCGACGGCGAGAGCGCAAGTAAAACAGTGGCGGGCGATGGTGAGAGAGCAGAAGAAAAGCGGCGCAAGCGTGTGTTTTTTTTTCCTTTCAGAAACGCACGTGCACAACACAAAGTAGCGGCGCAGTTTTTTTTTTACGGGACCTAACTCCTTCACAGGAGTCTTATCCTGTCACGTGCACCGCACAGCACAGGCGGACGAGCGGGGTGGCCACGAGGCGCCAAAGAGGCGGCGAATCCGGCGGGGGCGATGCGGGCGGCGGGGCGGCACTGGCAGCGGGACGGCACGGGCGGCGGGCGGCGAGGCCGGCGGGGCGCCGGGGTGGCGCGGGCGGCGAAGTCAGGGGCAAAGCAGGCGGCGAGGCTGACGATGACGAGTCCGGCGGGTGGAGAGCCAGACGGGCAGCGGCCGGAGCTGACGTAGGAGAATAGCACGCAAGTGCAACGTGCGGAGAAAAAAGGAACCCTAGGGCAGATTGGGAAGAAACCTAACCCTAGTTCGGCTCTGTTACCATGTAAGGAATAGCACTTGTATTCATAACAGGGGCTCTAGGCCCATATATATACAGGTACAAGAAGGGAAAAATATACAGAAAACCCCTAATAGAAAAGGCAAATCACCAACAGTACATATACATCTAACAATTTTTAGAAAATTATAAGTGATTGGCACACCTGTTATAGAAAGAAGGAGACATTAATTGATATATGTCCTCTCTGCCAAGTATGTTTATGTGGGCAAAATTCGAAGGAATAAGAATTGTGGTCCATAGCACGTGCACCTTCGACATGTTAAAGATAGTAGACTAAAGGAGATGATGCAAGAGCAACTGTTGAAGGGGCTTCCTCACGTGGGCATTCGATAAACGTGATCGTGCTGGCTGTCAATATAACAAGCCGCATCAACTATGGTACAAGGAGTCAGAACATCGATCCAAGATGGCATTAGAGCTCATACACACTGATGTTTTTGTCCAGTCAAGAAAATTTCTATAGGAGGGATGAGCTATGTGAATAATTATTTTTACTAACCACTTTATTAGGTATGTTTGGGTTTAGTTTATGGAAGAGAAGCTTGAGGCTTTCACAAAGTTCAAAGAGGTCAAGGAAAAGATAGAAGGTGAGATCAACATAAAAATTCCGTGCTTCCAACTGACGCTAAGAAAGAGTATATATAATATATTAGAGCTCACTATTGATCTTAAAGAGCACAAGATAAGAAGGCAATTGACTTGCCCCAACACTCCTCAACAAACTGAAGTGGCAAGCTGCAAGAATCGCCATCTTGCTAAAACTTGCAGAAGCATGCTCCACGCCAAGTGTATACTTGGAAGGTTCTGGGCCTACATGAGGACAACGACCTATGTCTCGCCTATGCGGCCTCAAGCCAAAACAGGATTCATGTTGCAATGGAAGGTGAAGTTAGTAGTTAACCGTATTTGACTATGTTTGCTATATATTCATACCTAATCACCCGAGGAGAAAACTTGAGAGAAAAACAATTTAGTGTGTCTATCGACAATGATGATGCACGGAAAGGCTGGATGCTATTATCCAACCATGGAAAGTGCCACACCGCAATTAATATGGTGTTTGACGAGCCTCTTGGTCGCTTGAAAAGGTTGAGCTTCCGGAATCTCATAGTTTGAAGAAGTTCCGAAAGAAATTTCAGAAAAAGGGAACCGTCGAACATGCACTATTATTATTCAAGTGAAGACAAAACCCGTCCACAAAGCAAAGCCAAACCCACCTTTCGCTAATTTTGTGCTTTTTAGTGCCCATTTGATCATTCTTTTCCCCCACAGTGGCCGATCCTATTTTTTTCCCCTACCACCCCTTTGATGTTTCGCGCTTTCTGGGCACTCGTTTAGGCCTTTTCACTTCCTGTGGCCTATATAGCACTTGTTTTCGGAGGCCCGTGTTGTTTTTTCTGTCCTGGGCCTAGTCCATTTTGTGTGCTTGTTTCGTCTCCTTTCTCCATCACGATTTTTATGTGTAATCTACCTTACCCCGCTTGTGCGGCGGAGTGGTTTGGCATGCAGTCAATCAACAAATTAGTGTGACAATTAACAGATGCACGGTGTCTGTCATTTGGAGCTTTATCATGATTACCCTCGTGACAGCCCAGCAGATTCACCTTTTTATTCTTCATCTTTACTCTTTTTTTTCTGACACCTCGAGATAACAAAACCAACGTACATAGTCACACAGAAATCTCCTAGTTAATCAGGTTCATCGACTAGCAACTACAAGTGCTATCTCTGTCTGCTTCATCTGATCTTCTCCAAGCAACCCTCACTCTCGATCTTGTCCTACGAGCTACTGACTCCTCACCATGGAAGTACACGCCAGCAAATCTTTTGTTTCTTGCAAGCCTACACACCCCAGTACACCACTCCAGTACTGAAGGAGACGCCTCTCTTTCCCTATCTTGTCACGTCAACATCTCCTCCGGCGCGGAGATGTCCGGCACGGACACCGCGGCGGTGTCGGCGGCGGCGGCGCCGTGGCGCGGGCCGCCCTGCCAGTGGAGGCCCGAGGCCGTGGGCGGGGAGGGGAGCTCCGGCACGGACCAGTGGTGGAACTCCGGCACCTGCCCGAAGAAGTCCTGCGCCGTGTCCGACGACGACCGGCCCGCCGGCGACCCGTCGGTGCTCCCGAGCTTCCCGCTGTCAGCCTGAAAATGGATGCATGGAGCACTGTCAGCTTTGTGTTCAGGAGAAAATTCAGAAACATATATATTCAGAGGCAACCTGTTGCCAAAAAAATTCAGGGAATCTTTACATGAGCAACAAGATAAATAAACTCTGGAGTAGAGGCTTGACATTTAACAGGAACTCAAATTTCCAACGGAAAATGCGTGCCAAGAAAACTCTGCAGATAAAATTTGAGAAATTGGGAGGCCCATTCAGTGGTCACATGCTGAAAAAAAAAATCAGTACTGACCTTGGACGTTCCATTTTCGGTGAAGCCGAGGCCGGTGTTGAACTCCGAGAAGCCGAAGAACTCGTCCAGCGGCCAGTCCGGCATGCCCCCTGCAAGGCCGCCCTGGACGGTGAACGCCGCCGCGAGTGGCCGCCGGGGGCTCCGCTTGGACGGGGTTCTGGTCACGTGCGCCTCCGCCGCGGGTCTCGGCACCGGAGCGCTGAACTGCTCGTCGACGAGCGGCCAGTCCGGCAGGTTCCCGGCGATGCCGACGTCCGGACCGCCGGCCACCGCCCAGTCGATGTCGTCGTCGCTGTAGAGCGGTGCCGGGCTGGTGCGCGCCTTCTTGGCGGGCGGCGGCAGGGGCGTTGGGAGGGGAGCTGCTGGTGCTGGTGCTGCGGAGGCGGCGGAGGTCGGGGGATGCGGCTGCTCCGGGTCCTGGGCGTCGGGCTGCAGGCCGACCTGGACGCCGGTGAGGAGGAACCTGCGGTGCCCGGAGACGAAGGCGTTGGCCGTGTGCACGACTACGTCGCAGCTCCGGCAGAGCAGCGCGCGGTCCTCGACGCAGAAGAAGTAGGCGTGGGACTCCTGGCGGGAGAGCAGAGCGTGGCGTCACTCAGGCCGTTGCCCGTGGCGCGAAAGAAGGAAAAAAATATCTTCCTTTTTTCCCCCACAGAGATTGTGAGGAAGGTGCTAGAACATACGGTACATACCTGGCAGATGTCGCAGGTGGGCGCGGAGGCGGCGGCGGGCGGGTGGAGCGGGAGGCGGCGGTGCTTGCCGGCGAGGCGGTTGGCGGCGTGCACGTCGCGGTCGCAGCGCGCGCAGAGGGCGGCCTCGTCGGCGCAGCAGAGCACGCGCGCCTCGGCCGCCTCGCACGCGGAGCAGAGCACCTTCATCGATCGACCAGCCGCCGGCGGCGCCGCCGCTGCTGCGGCGAATGGATTGGATAGCTGCTGGCAGAGGAGAGGGTGGATAGTTGCGGGGGCGGGGAGGAAGCTGGTTTTGTCGGGTGGCGGTGGTCGGCTTGGATCCCGGAGCGGTCAGCGTCACGCACGCGGGCGGTTGGGAGGTGAGGTGAAGCTGCGTCCCCGGCAGCGGGGCGGGAAGATATTATCGCGGCAAGGGAGAGGGAGATGGTGGTGAGGCGACGTCGCCCGGCAGCCCAGGTGGGAGAGCAGAGTGCTTGCTGATTTGGCTCGCCGGGGTAGGGCCGGACCCCCGTGGCAGGCACGCTGAATGCCGGCATGGATGGCTTATCGTCCCGACGCCGACGCGGCGAGAGCGACCGCGCCGGAGCGTGTGGCGGTGTGGGAGCCAGCGGTGGCACCAAGTGCGCTGCCGCGCGCGGGATCCGATGGCGACGGCGATGCTAGCTTGGGCGATACGCCGAGATTCCGATCCCCGACCGCTGAGCCGCGCGCGTCACCCCTGACGCGCCCCTCGCGTCGGCAATTCGGCTCGCGTCTGCTCGGGGTGCTCTGAGCCTGAGCGCATCTCGCTCCTACACATGTTCCACCAATGCACCATGGATCCTGCTCGGCAGCTGCTCTCCACGTACCCCTATCATCTGTGGTCCTCTTTGTCCAATGTTCCGAGGAACGGAATCCTTCCACTGCTCGGAGTTTCAGTCTCTCAGTCCACCATGGTTACAACGACGTACTAGTAGCTAGCAAACGCTACCGTATCAAACGTACCACCACACAGGTACGACGAAAAGTCCCAAAAGAAAAACCAAGAGAAAGAAATGGAAAACATCGAATTCCTTAGCACCCCAAGGGCCGGGTGCACCCGATCCTTTCTGGACGCGTGCCTTCGCGATTTTTAAGATAGCCCAATCACTCGTCTCCGGTCTATTAATGCGAGCCGACGACCCTGGAGCCTGGACACACACTCCAAACCTGCTAGCGCGGCGCGTTCACACACGAGGGCTCGCTAGTCGGTCGTCCGTGTCTGAAGAAAATAAGAAAAGGGCGGACAATTCCGATTGCTCGGTTCCATCATAGGCCTTCACCACTAGCACAACACAAGGAATTGGCTGCGTTTGGGCCTCTGTGTGTGTAATATCACTTCTCTCTTCTTGGGTCAACAAATCTTCTATCCATTGAATATTCTGGAATTTTTTTTATATTTTTTATTTTAACATTTTGCAGAAATATATATAGTCAAACAAAAAAATTACAAAACTAGGCTATTATCACCGGCCCAGCCGGCGGAAGGCCTTACCACCGGCCCAGGCGGCGGTAAGGCCGGTTGGGCCGGCGGAGGAGCCTTACCGCCGGCCCAGCCGGCAACAAGGGGTACACCCCTCCGCACCATACTTTCAAAAATTCATAACTAATTCATATCAACTCGGATGAAGATAAAATTTATATGAAACTTTTAGATCTTGACGAGATCTACAACTTTGTAGTTAACACTTTTTTCATTTAATGTCATATTGGTGCTCAAATAATCGACATAAGTTTCAGATCTAAAAGTACAATTTTTAGATCTCAAATTGGGCAGCACACTTTCAAAAACTAATAACTAATTCATATGAGCTCCGATAGAAATAATATTTGATATGAAAATTGTATCCCTTCGACGAGATTTACAACTTTTTATTTCAAGCTACTTTGATGTTGGAGCAGGTATTTGCTGAAATGAGTC
>NC_028454.1:12543699-12643109 GCF_000263155.2 Setaria italica | reverse complement strand
ATTGCTGAAATAATCGACGCAAGTTTCAGATCCAAAAATTGAATTTTAGATCTAAAACTTGTATCGATTATTTGAGCACCAATATGAAATTAAATGAAAACAATTTTAACTACAAAGTTGTAGATCTCGTCGAGATCTACAAGTTTCATACAAAGTTTATCTCCATCCGAGTTGATATGAATTAGTTATGATTTTTTAAAAGTGTGGTGGGGAGGGGTGTACCCTTGTCGCCTGCTGGGCCGGTGGTAAGGCCCTTCCGCCGGCCCAACCGCCGGCTGGGCCGGCGGCAAGGCCCTTCCGCCGGCTGGGCCGGCGACAATAGTCTAGTTTTGCAACTTTTTCATCCAACCATATATTTCTGCAAAATCGAATAATATATATATATAAATAAAAAATTCAATATTCTGCAAGTTGGATCAAGATGAAAGATTTTTTTTAGATGAATGAATCAACAAATCCATTGAATATCCTTGTGTAGTATCACTTCTAAGAAGAACATCCATCTAACAATTTTTTTTAGAACTCTGGGTTGGTTCATTCATCTAAAAAATCCGGGTAGTAATAAGCCGGTTCATTTTCCGTTCGTTGGATCGAGATTTTTTTTTCCCCTTAGGGTGCTGGACCGATCTAATAGCATAGGTCAAATTAAAGCCTCTAGTTTCCAAATAACTTTCTCTTTCTAATCCTCTCTTCGTCCCCGTCCCCACCAACATCGCCGCAACATTTCACCACGTATGTGCCGCCGCCTCCTCGATCCGCTTGCCTGATGTCCCGATTCACACTATCCTCTTCCTCCTATGACATTCTCTTTCCCTACCTATTTTGGTGCTGCGCACCTACCATTTCATCTGTTGCCGTCAACAACATTTGCTTGGATCCTACAATGCCAGTATCGCTTCACCATGTGTGATGTTGTATTCGCCACCTTAGTTTCTATATCGTTCACAGTGAACCCTAACCCATTTTCAATATATATCATATGTATTATAGGTCGATCTAACATACCTCCTCTTGCTTCATTCTTCATATGACAACAAGTTGGGATTCGTGGGCGGCTTAATGAAATGGTGGCAACTTAGAGGGGCAGCCGTGGAAAGAAATGCTGTGCGAGGAGGAGGCAGAAAAAATTAGGCTGTGTGGTGGTAAAGGGAGAAGGTCAAAGTATTACAACAATCTTCCTCAAACGGTTGAAACATCTATCTTATTTTCTATTTCAATTGAAACATCTTATGTTACTCCCTCCAGTCAGGATTAGATGATGTTTACTATAGCAAAACATAACTAAGTGCAGGCCAATTTGACTGGAGGCAGTAGTTTCTGTTTTAATTGTTGAAAAATCCTACTATTTCAATTTTTAAGGCAGCCTATATATTGCTATCATGCTATGTGCTTCGGACGTTTATACTAGTGTTTGGAACAGTCATTCCCTGGACGCAAAACAGTCATTCTCCACCCCGCTTCCCAACTGGGGCAGTAATTAATCTAGCAAACCCAAAGGTGAGAAATTAATCTGAGCGATTTACTCAAAATTGTTACTCTTTTTTTTCCTTTTTGTGAGGATAAAAAAATGTTACTCGACTGAACATGTGTGATGTACTGTGTCGTAGAGCATCTCTGACATGTGGCGGTTAAACAAATTTTGTTTTAGAAAAACAAAGATTAACTTGGAGACACATAGCATAATCATCGATTCTTACTTTTTAGCCCGTAAATAAACACAAGCACCCCTTGGAGACGTGTATCTCTATAGTACAAAATTAGCAAGTCTCTTATACAGGTGACGAGTTGCTACCAGTGCTGACTGCTTTCTTTGATTAAACAACCCAATGATACAACAAAAAGGACTGGACAGCTAGGCATTTTTTTTTGTTCATTACCCGCCCAACGCGATGCTTTAGTTTAGTCCGTGTCTGGTCACTGCATGCCTGTGTGCATGTGTTACGACGTGCATGCCAACATGAATTGATCTGTCCAACACGCTACTTCCGTTCATCAATCATTGCGACCTGTTAGCGCTTGCCTGCATGTCCCTTGATCTATGCAACATACTGTATTTTTTTGAAATTAATATACAGTGGCAATTTTTTTTATACATGTGCGTGTACCACTTGGATCTTCTCAGATGCAGGGATTGTGTGCGTACGTAATGATATTTAATTTTAATTTCAGAATTTTGTGGATTAGTGTCCCACGCGTGTTTCACGCACTTATCAGCAAGTAAAATTTATGGCTGGCTATTATTCAATTCCATTAGTTCAGGTCATCTTCTAAAGATAGTGTGTTATTAATCTTTCTAATGATACACTCAAGTTTTAGTCCATTTTCACCCTCCTATCGACGTGAACAAGGCTCCTTGGTTGGAGAGATGCATAAGTCTCGAAAATCCAACCGGAACTAATCTTTCGAGACTAAAGGTCCCCCTCTTTAATCCTGGGCATTTCACCCGGAACTAAAGAAGAACTTTAGTCCTGGTTGGTATTACCAACTGGGACTAAAAAGATTCAAAAAAAATAAAAAAAGCAGGGCACCCCCTATCCTGCCTACTCGAGTCGCTGCCCCCTACAGTTCCGCCTCGACCACCGTACCACCTCCTTAAGCTCCAACTCTACCATAGAGACAATCAAATCAAGAGCAAGAAACATGCTCATCTCACATGACCATCACACAAGAACACACAACAAATCCATTCGCACAAGATCTGATTCACAACACATGAGTTCGATTTGATTCACAACACGCAGTGGATTCACCAGAAAAATCACAAACAAATAATCATTCACACCAATCTCACCCACCCGCACATGAGCCTGGCAGCTCCGTGCCACGCCCGGCCACCTCGCCGGACCGCCGCACCTAGCCGGGCCGCCTGCACCGTGCCGGGCCACCACACCTCGTTGGACCTCCTGCGCCGCGCGGGGCCGCTGTGCCGCGTGGGGCTGCCTTGCCTCGCCGGCCACCACAACTCGCCGGGCAGCCCGCGCCACGCAGAGCCTCCGCGCCAGGGAGGGAGGGAGGGAGAAGAGGGAGCAGGAGGCCGGGGAGGGAGGGAGCAGCAGGAGGAGGAAAAGGAGGCCAGGATCAAGGAGCACAGATAAGGATAAGGGAGAGAAATAGAGTCGGAGAGATAATTAAAGGTCCTCAGTGGATTTAGTCCCGATTGGTGGTTCCAACCGAGACTATAAGGGGTTGTTTTAGTCCCCTGTTGGAGCCACCAACCGGAACTACTTCATTTATCCCGGTTGGTGGCTCCAAACCGGGATTAAAAGTTCTACTTTTGTCTCGGTTGGAATCACCAACCAGAACTAAAAGAGTTATGAGGGACCACAAAATTTAGATCCGGGACTCATGCCTCTTTAGTCCCGGGTCCAAAGACGATCGAGATATATGTAGCTGGATGGAAAGTCGTTTCTCTACCAATGTGTACGAGAGAATAAAATCGGTAGTGTCTAATGATATCATAAACAACATAATTTCTTGAGAAAATAATAAACAACGTTAACAACTTTAAGGTTCCTTCAAAATGAGAGTCTTTGGAGATTTTTTTGGTAGAAAATTACTATGATGTCCTTGCATTACTGCCGAGGGAACTACAATATATTATATATCTGTTTGGATCCACACCAACCCTTTGAGCTAACTAGATGGTCCAATCCAACTAATTTCAACTAGCCAGCTAATGGATTAGTCGGTGGATCTAAACATATCCTTTTTCTTAAAAAAACTCTTATGCAAAAAAAGATATATCTTTAGGTAGAAAGCGTATGAAAAAGTAGATAAATAGCCACATAAGATCACCATCAAAATTATGAGTGAAAATGCACTGCGGTTTTTCTTAGACAATGGAGGTGATCGCAAAATGCACTGAGAATATTCGTGACAGCCCCTGCATTAGACTCATGATGTATGTGTGCTACTCCTAACTGCTAAGGCATCACACATGCGTGCACGGACACAACGCAAGCACGCGCTAGCTTAAGCGAAGTAACCTTTTTTTTTCTTGGGGTGTTGGCGTGCAGCACCGTGCCAGAACGGTACGCAGGTACGTGTACTCTCTCGCTGCGTGCGTGCGTGCGCACGTACAGTTTCCTGATGGCTTTGTCGCTAGCTACGCGTGCCGTGCACATTTATATTTACGATTAATATGGGCTACGTACTGTTGTCTCCTTGTGCAGGGTTCTCATCTGATCCAGGAATTTCACTACTACATGGATGCATCTGCACGGCCCAGTCCGCTGCCCAGCTCGTACATACGATTTCTTTTTTTACGGAAAGCTGGTAGCACATATGATTTCAATGCACATAATAAGTGCATATATGCATATAGTTTTTCCTTTCCTTCCAAACTTATTTTGCACAGCACTGCTATAATACGTTGTCACTTAGCTCGGTTCTCGTGTTATTACATGGTGTCCAGTTTTATCGACAAGCCACGTGTGCTAGTAGAAAACCCTACCGGTTGGGCAACCTCTCGTATAGTACAGTACACTTACTACACTCACGGGTCGGATTTTCTTTCGAGAGCTGAGCTGCGCGCCACCTGTTAACTTGTTTCTGCGATTGGTTGGCACGTCATTATTTGCGTGCACCCGCGGAAAATTGAGCTATAATTCTGGTCGAAGAGATACATAGGTCTCGAAAGTTCAATCGGGACTAATCATTCGGGACTAAAGATCCTCATCTTTAGTTCAGGTCTTTCACCCGGGACTAAAACCTACCTTTTGTCCCAATTGGTATTACCAACCGGGACAAAAGACTTCCAAAAAAATAAAAAAAAATTGCGAGTCAGTCGCCTGGCCCCCTGCTCGTTCTGCTGCCCCTGCAGCTTCGCCACAACCACCACCTTCTCGAGCTCCAACTCCACCACAGAGGTAACACATGAGTTCAATTTGATTCACAACGCGACCAATACAATCACAAACGAATCATTCACAAACAAATCATACACTATTGGATCACTCACAACCACCACCTCCTCGAGCTCCAACTCCACCACAAAGACAACACATGAGTTCGATTTGATTCACAACACGACCAGCACAATCACAAACGAATCATTCACAAACAAATCATACACTATTGGATCACTCACAAACGAATCATTCACCATCTTCTTGTATCCACAAACGGGAGCTTCTCACCGGCTGCATGAGCTCATGGAGGTGGTAGATGAGATCGCCGCCTGCGCCGTGCTGCAATGGGGTGCTTGCGCCGCGCCGGGCCACACCACGGTGGCGGCTCGCCCACCTGCACCGGGCGCCCGTGCCAGGCCGCGCCGCTCGCCCGACGCGCCGTGCCAGGCTGCCTGCGCCGCGCGCGGTGGTGATATCGCCCGAGGAGCAGCTAGGGAGGAGAGGGATGAGGAGGCCGGGGAGGGAGGAGAGAGGAGGCTGTGGAGGGAGAGGAGACAAACTGGCCGGTGGGGTGGGGAAGATAAGGCTTGTGGTGAGGTGTGGGGAGGAGATAATGATAGGCTGGTTGGGAGAGATAAAAAAAATCGAAGGGAAATAAAAAAAGAGGGGATGTAGTCCCGGTTGGTGGCGTCAACGGGACTAAAAGGGTCCCTTTAGTCCCGGTTGGAGCCACCAACTGGGACTAATTTCATTTATCCCGGCTAGTGGCTCCAACTGGGACTAAAAGCTCTACTTTTATCTCGGTTGGAGCCACCAACCAGAACTAAAAGGGCTCCCACGGACTACAAATTTTAGACCCGGGACTAATGCTTCTTTAGTTCCGGGTCAAAAACAACTGAGACGTTTGTCTTTGAATGAAAAGTCGTTTCTCTACTAGTGGTGTCACATTAATTATACGGTACAAGACAAGTTTCTGATGGTTGCAGAAGATTGTACGTGCCCACATAAGCGATCACACCATATATATATATATATATATACACACACACACACACACACACACAACCTTTATCGTCTCCTCTATAACAAGCAATATTGCGGAAAAAAAATCTCTTGACACTACAAGATTTCAGTGATTTCTAGAGTGTTTTCTCAAGTAAACAAGGCTTTTCTTAGCCTAATTGGGGTATTAATGACTGATGGTTACGTATCAAGTGGCCAATGGTTCTTTTGCTGGAAAATGTTGGTAAGAAATTCTTAGTCAGGAGTGAATCTAGCGGTGGGGTGGGCGGGGCGCAAGCCCCCCCTACCGCCTGCTTGGACAATGGAGCGACCCTTGAGCCCGTCTAAGATTTTTAGGAAGAAGGAAGAAGAAGAGAAGGGAGGAAAGGAGGAGGAAGAAGAGGGAGCCCCTCGTAAGCTCAGGGGCCGCATCAGCTACTGTTCTTAGTTGCCAATTTGTTTTCCTTTTCAGGGGAATAATAATGTCCAAATTAGATGGACTAGAATCACTTGGCAAGAAGTTGTGAAGAAGAAAAATAATAACCCTCAGTCATTTGAAAAAAAAGAACACTATAAAAATGTTTTAGATCATGTGGTGTGATTAGTGCTTCAGCCCGTGCCAGTCATCAGATCAGGGTGTGTCTTCGGATGAAGTTCATGCTTAAAAGTCTAACTATGGTGGAATGTTTTTGCAAGTTTCTTAATTGAGTTGGTGCATGTAGCTTTGTCCTCCAAGAGTAGAAAAAAGGTGCCGTAGCATTGCATGTCTACAACTCTACATCTGCAAACACAGGAGAATTTAACGTCTGCAGCGGTAGTCCTTTTTTCTCTCAATGAAAATTTTGCTATCTAATAATCTTTTAAAAAAATCATATCCGCTTCATATACTAAGCCGAAATAATATAGCTAAAAAATCCACATTTTTTTACGTGCACTGCAAATGAACTTGGAACCTACTAGAGGCTTTCATTGTAAGGTCTATGCCTTGAAGCTTTTTCAAAAGTTTAGCATAGATTTTATTCAGGAGAGTGCGCGCCCGTGGCAACAAATTACAAGACATCTGCTACCGACCACATGCATGGACCACGTACCAAATGGACTCCAACGCGATATCAAAAGAAGAAAAAGAAACCATCCCTCTGTCAGTACGTAATTCAATGGAAGAAAAGGTAAGTACAAAAGTGATACCCAAACCATGGTCTGTTTGACTGTTTTCAAATTCAAAACAACATAAAATGGGAGTGATGAGTTTCTGACACTATGCATGGGTTTTGTTTCGGCAAGATTATCCTGATTCGGGACAAAATCATGTTAGGAAGTTGCTACCAGCTCAAGATCACATAAAAAATTCAAGATAAGCACGTCTTATCATACATTCATATATAGAGTAGTGTGCTAGATTCACCTCTGCACTACAATAATAATGCTACACTCTGTATCATCGCCTGCCTCTGTGCATAGTCTCTCCTTTGCCGTTGATCATCATTCATGCATACAAATCCATTCCATTTCCTGTTGGTAGTAATTATTAGTAGGGACATCATCAGATCAGACACCAGCTCAAGGCACTAGCTTTCTATGATACTCGCTGTTTGGAGCTAGGTGTCAAGCATCAAGGCATGCAGATGCAGGGGGAGCCATCAAATCCAATAATCCAATGCAATGACCATTGACCACTACCAAAAGGCGAGTCTCTCGCAAGGAGGACAAAGGGGGGCGCTACAGCTACAGACCTTACAGTGTTTGTGGAGTAATAGCAATGTAGCATTAGCTCCTACACCTGTGGGCTGTGTTGTGTGAGCTTTTGCAGCAGCCCAGCACCAGCAGGAAGGTGGACGGATGGCCTGCTCTCTTGCTGATTGATTGATGTGATGGGAAAGTTGAAGGAGCCATGGGATTCTCCATCCCCTGCAAGTGGTAAACGCCTTTTGGTGTGGGGTGCGCAGGAGCAGAGGGGAGGCAGGGGGCCAGGGACATGGGCATGGGCATGGTCCAGACCCATGGGGTCGATGGCATCCATCTATTTGGTTGCTTCTGTATTACTGCTGCACATGCACTGATACTCGTCTGATCTCTCCTCTGAACTTTGAGTGGCACGTTAGCCTGGAACAGAACTCCCTACAAGAATCGTACAGTCTACTCGTTCCCGAAAAGAACGTAGCTCTGACTTACAGACATGATTGTCGAGGTACATACTTAGAATTGTATTCTTTTGGGACTGAGGAAGTAGAAGAGTAGTGTGAGCCCTAAAGAGCTTTACAAGTTTTCGTGTATTTGAGATAATATATTTATTAAGTAGTTCGAACAATACAGTCGCACGCTTTCAGGTGGCATGCAGTTCGTTGATTGGCGCTGCATGTATAAAGGGGCGTACAATAGGTGGATTATAGGCCGTCCATATTGCTCCTGCCAATCGCACAAGTGATGTTTTCGTTTGCCTGGGGTTCATCATATTTCAAACTTTGATTATTTTTATCTGTTGAGTTCAGATATTTGAAAAAGATACCAGTAGATTTATATTGGAAGTTGGTTTCTCAAAAGTACATTCTTTTTGCTATGTGTTGTCAGTATACTATAACAAGATCAATATAAAAAGATCTACATAGTAATGGTTATGTATAGCATACCATGTTAATATGTCTATCGTAATTTTTTACTACTAGTCGAACTAGTAGGTAGGTGAAAACGCCATCTTTACATGTGCTGCAAGACTAGAAGTAGGCAGAGAGATGAAAAGAAAGTCAGAAGCAATTAGTCGGTATGACGGTATATACTTCTTCGTTTTTATACATACACTCCATCTGACCATACCGAAAAACACTTAGTATCTATTTTGACTAATATATCTATAAAAAAATAAATTATTTTAAATAAAAAGAGCTATATTTGATTTCACGTTGAATCTAATAACACCATTGTCAATCTTTGTGACTTTTTTTTGTTATTCATGGTTTGACTTAAGATAATTTTAAAAATATTATATTTGCGTACCGGGGAGTACGCAGCATTTACCACAAGCTAGTTTAGTTCAGAACTCAAGCGTTAGCTCTAATCAAAACCTCATTCAGATGGTTATGATGTTATCTAAGGGTTCTTACATATAATAAAAAACAGTTGTTCACTGCTATACTAACAGATTGAACGAAACACATACAGACAGAGCCAGAGCCACAAAGAGGTAGATCTTATTGCTCGATTTACACGCGTTCAGTATCTGCAAGTATTTTTCTGACTTACAGTGTCCACATTTAAGCATGCATGTCTGGCGAAAACCTGCTCGTCCTGGACAACAACTGGCTATTCAGAATACTACTGTTTCACCGTGTTTCGAAAATTCAATGCCCAATAATGAGGTAAGCAAGGATGCCGTTGTGGCACCCCACCACTTTTCAAATAATGTCACGGGCCATCTTTGAGTGTTGTTTAAAAGAAACAAAGATGCAAATGCTTCCTAAAGCACTTTTAAGTATGCATGTAAGCGTAGCAGCACAATCTTTATTTAGATAACAAAGATGGGGAATTTTCATCCATACCAGCACTTGAGCGGTGGCAGTGGCAAAGCTAGAGCAAGCAAGTTAGAGGGGTGCGTCTATCTTATGGATGTATAGACATGAACCATGGGGTGTATATATGGTAAAAATTCGATAATAAATGGATTTTCATTTTCGTGTGGATGCATTATATCTGCACCCTGTATATTCTACCTACCTTCTCCCCTGATGACTTGCGGGTACCTTTCATCTATACGACCAAGATAGTCTATGACTCGATCGTGGGATCTGGTTTCCACATGTCTTTGGCACATGTTAGTGGTATAAATAAAAAGCACACCACGAGTAGTGGAATAAGGATGAAAAGTAGTGCAGAGGTGTGCAGACGAAAATATTTCAATGAAGTATATATGTGCTCAGTTCACACACACCAGAATCACATCGTCCCATACGCATGCTTTTTATTTAACTCGTGATGATATTTTTAAAATGGACGCAGTAGTAGTATCATACTTCATTTTGTACCAAATATAGCAAACTTGTTTTAGTCTTGGTCACATGGATTAAGGATATGGATAATTTGACTCTGCTACTACCTTATATACAACTTCCCTTTATTCTATAACTATACTGTAGAGAAAAGAATCAACTTGCTAGTGTGAGAGAGCTGCCATAAGCTAGAATCCAGGTTGCCAACACACCCAAGATTACAACTACTAATTTTTTGAGCTCGGCTATATATATATGTCATACTAGAATGTACGACTACCAACAATCGGTGCAGTGTGCGTAATTAAATTTAAACCATGCAACTAATAATCATGGTCTATCGTCTGTTTTCTTATACGGGTTAATCTTGTATTAGATCTAGGCTTCTATGGCTATGGGTGTTTCCATGCTCTAATTTACGAGAAAAAATACATGTGAGCTAGACTCTATGGGCAGTTGCATTTCTTTCTGCTGGAGTATGCAAAAAGTATGCTGCTGGTACATCTACTCCTAGTTTTTATTTTTGAAACAGTTCATTTTTCAAAGAGAAAGAACAACAGTTCTGCATGTCTGTTTGATGATGTGATTGATGGATCGAGCCTGTGATCAAGTGCTCTTATTGACCGCACACCTCTTGTACGTCACTCTTACCCTACGTGTCATACATGCGTATGATTCTCTGCGGCCCTAGTGGAGCGTGCTCCCGACTTCCGAAAGCTTACCCAAGTCAGGGGTGCCAGACGAGACTACTACTAGTGCAAGCTTTGACACCTTCCCTGTCCAAAAAAAGTATTGGTAGGAGTAGCTAGACCCGTAGCCACCTGTGCTACCTACTTACCTAGTGTCCTCTTTTACTGCCTATGGTTTTTGTAACTGTGGAGATGTTGGCAAATTCAACCTTTGACCGTCAAATTTAAAATTGCCAGTTCCACTTTGCCACAAAACCTTGTACAAACTATTGTATTTAGGGACGACTAGTGGATTCATTTTTGTCAAATATTCGTTCTTCCTTTTATTTTATAAAGCATGTTTTGACCCAGTGTGTCTCAATTCCATATTTTAACCTTTGATGTCTTATTTTTTTATAATATTCAATTTATGACTACGAAATTTTGGCATCATATGAAAGTATTTTAAATATGAATCTAATGATATTAAATTTATAGTATGATCAACAAACTCTTAGATTAAGTGTTGGACAAAGATTAAAGTAATTGGATCTTCAGTGGCATGCACGCCTTAAAAAAAGAAGGGAAGAGTACCCAAAAATACCTTTTTTCCAAATAACTTCTAACATAAGTTATTAAAGCACAATTGTTTTTAAGTAAGTTTTCAGGTAGTACTAGTGTCGGCCCGGTTAGGTTTTCTTACTCTTCATTGAATATAATGCGTATCACCTGGTTTTACTCCCAATCGATTGCACTTGCAAATAAATGAAGAATCAATGCTCGAACAGAAAATTGACGAGGAAATATGTCTATTTTCATACCATCGACGTACAATGTTGCAAATCATCATGTCCTTTGGCTACCAGCCTACCGCACACTTCGTCGACAGATGAAAGTTAAGATTGAAGGGCAGTGTGATCATTTCAGATATATGCATTCTCTTACTGGCTTACTGTACGTATATTAATACACCCTCCATCCCAAATTATAAGTTATTCCAAGAATCTTGGAGAGTCAAAGCATCTCAAGTTTGATCAAAATTATAGAGAAAATTATAAAGATTTATGACATCAAATAGGTATACTATGAAAATCTAATTGATGAAGAATCTAATGATACTTAGATGACATCATAAATGTTATTATATTATCTTATAAATTTGGTCAAACTTAAGATACTTTGACTCTCCAAGATTCTTGGAATTACTTATAATTTGGGATGGATGAGTACGCGATAGCGTTTTGATCATTTCAAATATGTGACAGCGTCTTTGATGCATGTGATCAAGTCGCGCGCGGCAGGTTACAAAGACCCTACTGATTGAATATTAGAACTATCTGTAGCAAAGAATGATCATTATCTCAATTGCTTTTTGCGAGGAATTATGTCTGTTGTTTTGACAAGAAAAATGACTTCCACACACAATTATTGCAAACCCTTTGTCGTCGTGTGATCGACAATATCCAGATGTTTGATATATAAGACTCGGACACAGCACGCATTCTAACATTCTATATGTGCATATGTTCCGGTACTCGAGTAACATTCTATGCATGCAAAGCAAGTAAAGCTGTACCAGCTAGCTACGTGTGGCGGCTACTTTCTAAAGTTTGACGATGTACACGTTTGAATCTAAATAAACTTGTTTAATTAATAAAGTTGCATCATCATCAGACTCTTCATGGGAAACGTCTTACTGTAAACTGGTAAAAAGATTCAATTATATTGTATGCTCAAGGCTAGGATCACATTTTGAAGACGTGAAGAGACAAAAAGTTAAGTAAAAGAAAAAAAGAGGTAATTTTACAGAGTACTCTCCCTCTCGTCATGAAAAATTTAACGTGCGTACTGTTGAAGAGTGAAAATGTGGAATGGATTGAATGGAATGAATTGATTGAACAGGGGTACTGTTACACATATATACAAGCTTAAAGGGCATAAAGGTGTCCGTTTGGGAAGGACATGCCCTTTCCCAAATGGCCCCTCGGTGACTTGGCATTAGCAGTTGCTAATGATGTTATTAACTAATAATTAAGTAATTACAGTAATTGATCACTAATTCTAGTGTTTCACAACACTCTCCCTTGATCAATTGCGTCTTGTAAGCTTCATGTAATTCTTGTTCAATCATCTTTGATTATAATGTGGGAAAAACTCCTCTAAAAATCCTATGGAAAAAATATTGAGGAGAAACCAACTTGTATATCCATATGCCATTAAACTCCTTTAAAACCTAGTAGAAAAATATAAGGACAAAATGATATAGCATATTTAGATTATTGTCTCATTGCAAACTCGTATGAGAAAATCCTTGAAAAGGAAAACTCATAAGTAAGTTTAGAGATCAATGATATTATGATTTGAGGATCATATTCAAATAACCTTCCCTAAAATCCAATGGGAAAATATGAGAAGGAATTGTATGTCTTTTATACCTTCCTAAAAACTCTTGTAGAGAAAACAGAGGATATGACATATAATATGTCTTGAATACCACCTTTAAAAATCCCGGTGGGGAAAATAGGTGATATGACATATATTCTTGTATTGATATTACCTCATTAAAACCTTTAATGAGAAACCTTTGTGAGGAAAAACTCATATAGGAAAAGGAGTAAAATATGATGATAGGTTAGGGAGTCTCCCCCTGAGCCTTGCAAAATTTAAGTTGTCACTCACCACTTACCATAAACACCATTCTACGATGTAGTGTTGGATAAGTACATCAGTGAGTATATTTTGCAAGATGTTTATTCCCTCACTTTGTAACTCATGAGGATAAAACATTTTATGCAATATGATATTGCTCATATGTAACCTTGTTTCATCCAAGCAATACAAGTTGTATTATCATTTATGGAAAATGTTAGTGATTAGATGGAATCATATTTGATCATTCACCGAAGTTGCGCATATACATGTGATGCTTCAGAATGATAGATAAAAGTTGCTATTAGATTCTATTTTGATGACTCACATGAAAACTTTATTATCTGTATCAGTCTATGATCTGGCAATATGGGGATTTGTAAGCCACTATCTTGATATCCCACTTTATCATGTCTTGAAATAATAATAAATCAAGACCTTTTGGTACCATTTAGATATCTGTGGATATCCTCTTTGACTCCCACCAGTATGGTGTTGTTGGAGTTGCACTAATTTGCACTATAGCAATGTATTAGAAATGCAGTATTAGGCTTGTTACATTTTGTATAATACATAAGTGCTTTGTTGGCACTAAGTTTATCATCCTAGGGTCTAAATGGATATTGATCCATCTTTACCGATTGAATGACCACAAGTGTTGATGGATATGCTTTTCCAATATTATTTAAATATTGGTATACAATATCAATTGAATATAGCTAAACATATATATATATATATATATATATATATATATATATATATATATATATATATATATATATGCATAAGTTGTAAACTTAAGCATATTTTGGTTTTACCCAAATTTTCATCTCAAATTCTATCATAAAATGATTGTTTGTTTGTTTGTGTGTTGAGACGATGGAAAATCCAAGTCGGATTTGTTTATGCACACACATGCAATCATAGGGGGTGAGAGTAATCCTTCTATGGAAGATACTCAGATTGTACAATCAACTTGACTGTTTCAAGTCATGGAGTGACTTGAGTAATACACAATATTTATTGCGATTTCTATTTAGATTTAGGATAATGTGAAGTTAGTCAAAGACGACTTGTATATCCAAATATATCAAGTTATTTGATCTGCCAATGATTAAATATGGGAACATAATTTTCACATATACCAGGAGGGTATGTTGCTCGGTGTCTACGTGAAACCATTGCTACAATCTCTCGTTATCTCACCACCTTGCAAATATTTCTCACCAGTGAACGAGAGAAATTCTCCATAGTTGCCACCCTTGATTTGACCCAATTTGAGTATTGATACACTCTACCTAGGACTTTTGGTCTGGATCTAGTTGAAGGTGTATCACAATTTTGAGGAGCATATGTCAACAATTTGTAGTCTTTATATGATTGATTCAATGGAACTAATATAGCATGTGAAATATTAATCCTTTAGAACTCTTATCTCATTTCCCATGATGATAGAATTAGGGCGTTCCAATGACCCAATGCTTGAATTTATGTGCACATGTACTGGACTTTTGAATGTTGAACATTCGTAGGCTTTGGATTTCAATATCCATAAAGTGTCTAACAACATGCATGATGTTGATTTGCATTTATATCGTGGAGGATGTCTCCCCCTATTTCCGTGGATGCTTGTAATAAGCTATATCCCTAGTGATCATACTTCTCCCCCTCTTATTTTAATTTGGGAGTTGAGTGATTCTTTTAAAAATCTTCATTCTTTCTAGCACATTAATTGTAGGGATTGTATAAGATGACACTTTTTATGAGCAAATGCATTTGGCAGTTTATGTGTAATGTGTTACAAATAAAAGATATTCTGAGCTGTTGGTTCAGATATCCTTTGGTATGTACGTGGGTGTGGGGATTGTAGCATTCTATGTGTGGTATTAATCTCCCCCTAATGCCTGGAATTGTCCTCAAAGGGTGATCAACATATGGGCTTGTGTGTAAATATCCATAAGGGACCTATGGAATTATATGAATGACGGATAATAATACCTTGTCTGGGTCCCAAATGCCCATGATGTATGCTGAGGTGGTGATATTGGTATGTACAAAATATAACCCCAAATGCCCATGATGTATGCTGAGGTGGTGATATCGGTATGTACAAAACATAACTGAGACGCATATGGGAAATATTTGGTTGTGGCCAAGTTTCCACATACTAACTGCAACGGAGGGAGCCGCATGATTGCAGTTGTATGAATTTAGATTATGCGGTGTGTTAGTCCGCATATTACCAACTTGATGTTGATAAATTGAATTATATTTTGATGGTCATAGAAATGAGTTATGTTGATAAGAGATTCAATTAAACCATAATTGGTATGAACATAGGGGACTTAGTGATGTAGTTCCCAAAACCAAATAATTCCATATGAATGGAATTGATCCTGTGTCCAGGAAAATTTTGCTCTTAGTTGAAAAATTAGAGCAATGAATTCGGTAAAATTGTGATGCCTTATGATCAATAAGGAACACATGTGGGACTATTTGCAAATACATGCATGAGCACTTTAAAGTGCCTAGATAGTCCATAAATGGCTGAATATGACCAACTTATCTTAAATGTGTTCAAGAAATTTACTGGCTCATTATTTGGAATTTTAAGATAAGAGGGCCTTAAAATTCATTCCATTATGACACATGCGGTGCACAAAATCTGAGAATTTTGGGAATGTATGCTATGACCAATAGAATTGATAATAATTTTTCTTATCATCCATGATTTAGAATGACTAAGGCTATCATGCCAATTCTTGATATAACCAAGATTGAAAATTATTTTATACGCAACATGTCATACGGGATTGATGTATGTACATATAACATACCCTAGATGATATGAAAATAATTTTATGAATATTTAATTTCCATGTTCATTGTACCAAGTTGAGTGTTGATAGCATTTTTCTTAGTAATAGGTTTTGATATGAAACCATACAAATGGATATTATGAAAACATATTAGGTAGAATACATGATTTCATCTACGATTAATAATTGAATACCCGTTAGAAGAGTATATGTCTCTTGTAATTATGATAGTGGTGATTTGATCCACTAAACAAAACTCCTTTTCTATCTGGTTGGATCCCAAATAAATACCATGTATGAGGTACATGATATTAAGGATGGACAATATACTACTTGTAGTAGTATAGTATTGAACTAATGATAATTCCATGAATTATATGGAAACCTATGAAGATCTAATTTATTGAAGTGAGCTTCAAATTGGTCTCCTTGAACTTGCTTTCCTCCAATGGAGTGGAGATATTGTTTGAACCAAATATTTAATTTTGAAATCATGTGTACATGAATGTACAACCACACTTTAGACAAACATGAGATTTGTCAGTATGGTCACTTTTAAGGAAAGTGACATTTTATGTATGGGATCCATTGTGTTGTAAATTCCATCTTTATTGATAACTATACTGGGAGTTCAAAGAATAAATGGATTTTGCTCCTTTGGATACTCTTTCCACTTGTAAAATCTGAATGGAGGAAATGTAGTAACACGCAAAGGTGCATGTGTGGTAATGCCAATAATGGATTGGGTACCTTGATTAGGGTAGAACTATAGTGGCATCACTAGTAGAGAACTAACCTTCCATCCAGGAGCTTTTGTCCCGGTTGACTAAAGCAGAGTGCATTTAGTCTCGGGTCAAAAATGAGCCATTGAAAGCCACCAACAGGGGGGAGCTTTTGTCCCGGTTAGAAAGACCAACTAGGACTAAAGCCCCTTTTAGTCCCGGTTGTAACGGCTAGAAAATTTGGCACCAACGTCCCCCCCTGTCCCGGTTGGAAATTCCAACTGAGACAAAAGCCCCCCTAGTCCCGGTTGGTAATTTCAACCGGGACTAAATGCCCAACCGGGACCTTTTTCACCCATTGTCCCAGTTGGTAATTCCAACTGAGACTAAAGGGGGGGCCTTTAGTCCGAGTTGGTAACACCAACCGGGACTAAATGCCCAACCGGGACCTCTTTCACGCGGCCCCCTGCCTCTCTCCACCTTATCTCCTCCTCTCCCTTTCTTATCTCCTCCGACACCTCTCCACCTTATCTCTTCTTCCTCCTCATGCTCTCCCTTTCGTCCAGGCGGGCGAGTGGGCGGCTCCAGCACGGGTGGGCATGGGGTGGGCGGCGCGGGCGGGTGCGGGCGGGCGACGGCCAGGCGGGCGCGGGCGGGCGGGCGGCGCGGGTGGTCCTTTTTTTTTATTTTTTGAAACGTTTTAGTCCCGGTTGGTAATACCAACCAGGACTAAAGGGAGTCTTTGGTCCCGGGTGATCCGGGACTAAAAGACCCCCCTTTCTCTCGAAAACTTAGTCCCAGTTGGATTTTTGGGATCTATGGCCCTATCCAATTAGGACTAAAGGCACATTTTCCACTGGTGCATTGATGCCATGAATCTCCTATGATATTGTTGATATCAAGTGCCCAAATAGGAGAGCAAATCCCATTCAATGCGAGTTCAGAAAATACCATATTGGAAACATTCATCATGTCCTACATAAATAGATCATGTATTTTAATGAATTTACTCAAGGAGTAAATTATATAGCATGAAATATAATGTTGTGCAAAAAATTTGAATCAAGTTGATATTGGATTATAAGTGGACTATTCTATAATTGACAGGCGACAGAAGTCGCTGCACATGTTTTGGACTCCATTCTTGTGAAAATAGATGATATGATGATCATTACCAAAACAAGTAGTGTGGACCTCATCTTTTATAGGCGATGAAATCGCTTCTATTATCGAGTGTGACTCGATCATTATGTACTAGTGAGTTAACACATCAAAAGTTAGTCACTAGAATGGTGTAAACTTAAAACTAGTGGACGAGAAACTCGTTGCTATAGGCATAGTTTGCATGAGTACAATAAATGTCTTAGACTCCACTCATATGTGTTATATTGGTAATATTAGATGGTCACTTGGGGAGTAATCACCATGTTGGTGTTATGATTATGCAAAAATAGTGAAGGTAAGATGATTCTTGCTACAAAATTAAGGTACAGGATGTGATAGTTCCTGTAGGAATAAATGACTTGATAGTCATATGCAAAGTTGTCCATTTATATGAAAATTGGATATACACATTGAACGTAATCATCATAAAGATGTAGACCTCTCGGTGATGAGCAAAAGCTACCTAAAAGCATATGAAAATTGGATATACACATTGAACGTAATCATCATAAAGATGTAGACCTCTCGGTGATGAGCAAAAGCTACCTAAAAGCACGGTCTCTGGGCAGATAAATTCTTAGAAAAGAACTTGTCGCAGCCGGTGCTTAGGTCACATCACCTTGTGTTGTTCCAAAATCATATATATATATATATATATCTGTGTGTGTGTGTGTGTGTGCGCGTGCGCGCGCGCGCGCGCCTTAAGTTTAATTTTGCTTTATGTTCTACATGATGTAGAATATCGTTTAAGTATTAATCATGCAAATAAAAATAAATTGCATATGTAAAGATTGTTCAACACCAATGAAAAATCTGCGGATCATGATAATGCTCAATTACTGTGGTAAATTTGGCATCCTTATTACATGGGTGCTAATACCTGATGGTATATCTAACAATGTGCATGACAACACATATTTACAGAATACCTAGGGGTTAAAACAGAATTATGTAGAATAGAATATTCTAAACATGTAAATAAAGGTAAGCCTGAGGGCTATATTGTAAAAATGAGGAGGTACGGTGGCCTAGTCCGGCCTGGAGGCTCGGCCCATGATAGCCGCACCGGCCTGGCCTGTGGGTGGCCCAGCTGCAACGGCCCGAGTTGGCCTGGTGGCGCGGCCTGGCCTACAAGCCTAGTAGGCCGCGTTTGCCTGCGGCAGCCCAAGAAGGCCCAGCCTGTTCGGCCTAGCCCGTATATTGGGGTGAGGGGAGCCAGTTAGGGTTCCCAATCCCTGACCGCCCCTTCCCCTGAGCTGCCACTGGCTAGCCTGCCGTGTTGGCGCTGGCTATCCACACCACCGCGCAGCACAGCCACATAAGCCCTATGCCGCCTGCTCCTGGAATGCCTCCACCTCTCTACTTTGCTCCCATCCACCACGTTGCCAGCCACCGCCGGCAGCGAAGTCGGAGGACAAGCCTAGCTTTGCTAGGCTCCAGGTCCTACGGCGAATGCCTGGGCACCTATCCACGGCCGCGACGCAGCCGAGTAGGCTGCGTGCCGCGGGTGGCACCATTTGAGGCGAAGCCGCAGGGCGCCCGAAGAGCTCCTCCAGCGGGAGCGTCGCCGCCGAGGCCTCGAGCGTGCTTGATTTAGAAGATGCAGGCGTGGACGCTCTGGTCGTATTAAGGATTGGCGGTGTACCACGGCGTGCCGCCCTCATCCCAACGTTGAAGCTCGGGTGTGGTGCCGTGGTGTGCCCGGCGAAGCTCGAGGCAGTGGTGGCGGTGGTGAAGGGAGTGATGGCATGGGAAGGGCCAGCTTGAGGGCCAAAGCTGGCGTTGCCGGCTATCGTCACCGTGGATTATGGCAAGGCGTCCCGCGACTCCAACTAGGGAAGAAACGACGTCCTCGGTCACCGTGGAAGCGGCGACCATGGTGGCCATGACATCCTGCGGGATGGCGGCCTCATCGTGCAATGAAGTGACGCCCTCTGTTGCGAAAGCAAAGCCTAGAGCGTCATCCAGTGAACTATCGCCGGCAACGAGAGAGAGGGAGAACGAGAAAACCATCTCCCAGAAGTCTGCAGGGTCCATTCTTACCCTTGGTGTTGAGGCCTTCAGCCTCCTTCTGGTCTTGTGCTCAGTGAAGAACGACGTGCGTGATAACGTGTTGAAGAGTGAAAATGTAGAGTGGATTGAATGGAATGAATTGATTGAACATGGTACTGTTACACGTATATACAAGCCCAAAGCCAAAGGCATGAAGGTGTCCATCCCCTTCGGTGACTTGTCATTAGCAGTTCCTAATGACACCATTAACTAATAATTAAATAATTACAGTAATTAATCACTAATTCTCGTGTTTTACAACACACGTACAGATCCCTCGCGTGTTGGGTCATGAAATGCCCTTAATGTTGTTACGATTTAGTTGGATCTATAAGCACAATTCAACAAAAAAAAAGTACTTCTTAACTAAGACGCATTTAATACTGCTGCAGATTCTTGTTCATTTTTGCGCCGTAAATGCAGTGATACTACAGTACTCCCTACTGTCCTACTGCACTGCTAAAATTCATCTGTGTAGTCATGGTTCAGATTTATGGTGATTAATAATTAGGGCTTTCATCTATGCGTAAGGAATACTGCTACAGTACTCCCGTACTACGTATTAGTACAGTCCATATTCTGACATGCATGCTGCCCTTGTACGCGCTGTCTGTACCATACACAGCATACAGTTGAGTCATACAGTAGTATGCTTTAGGAAAAGGCTACACATATATCCAGTTTTGTATGTGATTTGCTGCTGCCTCAAGCTAATACGCATACGTATATAAATATAGTATATCTCAAGTATATATACTTATAATCGTTTTTTCGAAATGGAAATTTTTATTAATTTCAAGATCGTTACATCATCGAAGTGATGATACCGTACGTTTCGATCAATTTTTTGGATCTCTAATCTCGATGAAAATCAATAATACTTGCAGCCGTTTCGATCGATTTTTTAAGGACTCGACTAGTTAGTTAGCAGGTGATGTTTTGTTAACTAATAATATTCCCAGTGTCGTGGGACTAACAATGAGGTGGCTGCAGTGTAGGAGCATGCATGAATCGATCTCCCAGCGGTCATCAGCAGTGGCGTTTAATTATTTACTCCTACATTATTGAGTGCATGGAGTGGCGCGAGCGCGCATGATTCCATGGTGGCCGCATGCAGCTGCTCGCTCGGCTCGATCGCTTTCCCTGCTGCAGGCCCGTGCGTCGGCGCAGTGATGCCCAGTGCCCAGCCCATCTGGGGGCAGGTGACAATGGAAATGGCAATGTCGACGGTATTGGCGCCATGCACATACCCATCCACGATCCAGCAGGTCAGGTGTCAGCCTAATCAATGGTCCCCTCCGTCCGGCGCTAGCTGCTCCCTCGGTCTGCACGTACCACCAGTAAATCATCATCCATCGATATCCTCCCCTTCTTTCTCTCTGTTTTTAATACTACCTTACTGGCAAGCTCAGATCTGGGTAAATTTCATGTCATCTTTTTATGCTCAGGCAAGTTTGTATTGTAAATAAATAGGGCAATCTCAACCTGAATGTTCCGTTTTAAAGTGGGCATGTTGTTATCTCGTCGCATGTATATATTGTACATTCTATTACCGTGGTATATAAGCATCAAGAATGTACACGTTTGGTAGCTTAGACGCTCTTAGCTTGATTTCTCTTATTGTCGGTTCATTCCAAGTCTGCCTCTTCCAATTTGAGCCAAGCATGCCTTTGTTTGGTAGGGCGGATTTAACTTGCAAAGATTGAGCCTTTTTGATGAGATTAATATAAGTTATCGGAGGCGAACAAATATGACAAGCGCCGTTTACAACCCGAGCAAGTCCAAACACCTTATAAGCAAAAAATAATTCATTTACCTCTAGATAGGCCCACGAATCTTGGTCCGACCCTACATCTAACTGTCCAAACATGGGCCTACAAATTTCAAGGGCTTGACCGTATGGCTTTCTAACAAAAGCCATGGTTTTTAAGCATTTAGGATACATTTTGTAGCTTATTGGGCACTCTCGGGCTAATCTATCTTATTGTCGATATATCCCAAGTCCAACTCGCGAATTTATATCGGACTCGATTAATGGGCTTTTGGTTGGTAGGTTAGGTTTAATTTGCTAAGGTTAGAGTTTCTAGGATCGTGTTTGGTGGGCCTAATATAGATTATGTGGAGGGGAAAATATGGAAAGTTCCATTTTACAAACCCGAGCAAACCAAACTCCTAGTAACGACAAATACAATATATATATAGACCTGCAAATCCTGAGCCGGCCCTATGCCTATGTCCGGTTGACCAAACATGGGCCTACATATTTCATGGGCTTGGCCATATGGCTTTCTAACAAAAGCCATGGTTAAGCATTCAGGACACGTTTTGTAGCTTACTGGGCACTCTCGGGCTAAATCTATCTTATTGCCAATACATCCCAAGTCCACATCTCACGAATTTATCTCGGACTCGATTAACGGGGTTTTCGTTGGTAGGCTAGGTTTAATTTGCTAAGGTTAGAGTTTCTAGGATCATGTTTGGTGGGCCTAATATAGATTATGTGCAGGGGAAAATATGGAAAGTTCCATTTTACAACCCCGAGCAAGCCAAACTCCTAGTAACGACAAATATAATTCATTTACTATATATATAGACCCGCAAATCCTGGGCCAGCCCACGCCTATGTCCCATTGACCAAACATGGGCCTACATATTTCATGGGCTTGGCCATATGGCTTTCTAACAAAAGTCATGGTGGTTAAGCATTCAAGACACGTTTTGTAGCTTACTGGGCACTCTCAGGCTAAATCTATCTTATTACCAATACATCCCAAGTCCACATCTCACGAATTTGTCTCAGACTCGATTAACGGGGTTTTGGTTGGTAGGCTAGGTTTAATTTGCTAAGGTTAGAGTTTCTAGGATCGTGTTCGGTAGGCCTAATATAGATTATGTGTAGGGGAAAATATGGAAAGTTCCATTTTACAACCCCGAGCAAGCCAAACTCCTAGTAACGACAAATGTAATTCATTTACTATATATATAGACCCGCAAATCCTGGGCCGGCCCACGCCTATGTCCCATTGACTAAACATGGGCCTACATATTTCATGGGCTTGGCCATATGGCTTTCTAACAAAAGTCATGGTGGTTAAGCATTCAGGACACGTTTTGTAGTTTACTGGGCACTCTCGGGCTAAATCTATCTTATTGCCAATACATCCCAAGTCCACAACTCGTGAATTTGTCTCGGACTCGATTAACGGGGTTTTGGTTGGTAGGCTAGGTTTAATTTGCTAAGGTTAGAGTTTCTAGGATCATGTTTGGTGGGCCTAATATAGATTATGTGGAGGGGAAAATATGGAAAGTTCCATTTTACAACTTAGTAACGACAAATGTAATTCATTTACTATATATATAGACCCGCAAATCCTAGGTTGGCCCACACCTATGTCCCATTGACCAAACATGGACCTACATATTTCACGGGCTTGGACATAGCGCTTTCTAGCCAAACACATCCTTTGCGGCGGTATGGTGGTGAGATAAAAAGGAAAATATGGTAAGACAGACAACCACGTATTTATATTAAGATGGTGCCAAGACTCGAACCTCAGCTGGTGCAGTAAGAGCTCAGTTTATTATCTGGTAAAATCCGAGGGTTTTTCAGTGGAAATATATGGCATGACCATATAGTCAGTTACTTGGGTCGGTGAGAGCCTGCGTCAAATTGAGATCGGACGCGGGTTGGTGTAGACATGGCTAGTGCACTCACCAAACGACCTAGCTCCCATTCTTGTGGTTTAGGTAATGAGTCCATTCTATCTTAATTAAAAGACATACGATTTTTTTAGTAATTCACGTCGTTTCAAATATATAAGCATGGGGTCAAAGGAAAAAAAATTAAAGGAATAACCGTCGAACCACTCGAGAATAATCAGAATGCAATTCAATTCACTCACAAAATAACCCCGATTGGATGCTCATAACTAGCTCCTTTTCCATCCCAACAGAACACATTTGAGTCCATATTATTTGTGAAACAATAAATACTATAGCTTAATTTAAGATAACATAGGATAGTGGCAGTACGCTTGCAAGAAGACACGGGTTTCCTCAATTCCTCTTGACAAGTGTTTGTACTCAGCCACTCGAGTAGAATAATAGTGCTAGTTGTTGAAAGTGCTTCTTCGAAGTTACCGAATTTTGGACAGAGCAAGACCCATACAAATTACGGCACGATTCATCTCGAAGGGAATTAGTTAATTATGTTAACGATGAAATACACAAAAAAAAAGCCCGGTACCTGATGTGCATATAGGTACATAGTTCGTGCTGATTTGAATTCCATGTACGATCTGCAATTCTGCATGCTTGCTGTACGATGCCCCGTACGAACGGTTTTACACTGAAGCCAACGATCCACGGATGCGATGCATAATGGCAAGTCCGTAAGTCATTACGTGTAGCAACAGGTAAGAACGAGCCAGTTCGTTGTTTGACCGTTGGCAGTTTCTTAGCCTGGTTCTCCATCAGCATAAAGTTCAATTAACTGATTAGCTATTTGTGCAAAACAAAATGATACGTTAATTTTCAGCAGTCACCGTCGATGTATGCCATGTAAGCATGGAAATATTTCTAAGCTTATTTGTGTTGACGGAGGAATAATTCTTTCGGTCCAACAATTCTAAAGTTCAAAGCTGATGACAGACGTGTGTTATTCTTTCCATGGTTTGCTCACAAGTGCGTGCGTGTTCATGATTTCTTCAACGCATGTAGGTAAGCATGTCGATCGACGACGCCAGCACACGGCATCCACCAACAGCCACCAACTAAATCACCGCATGAAATAACAAACGTTAGAGGGTGGGGGCTGGCCGGGCATCGCGCATACACATGCTTTCTCGCTGAAACTTCCAAAAATTCCATATGTTCTTTCGAATTTGATACTGATGAGCCATCTGGTGATAATTAACTGGTAGCAAGAGAAAATTAAGCCGCCAAGTACTCTTTTCCACGAGGATATCGTCGTCTGATGATGGGAGCTGAAAGAGAGAGTGTGGGGAAAGATAACAAAGATACATATATACAAAAGCAAGGAAATGGAGAAGGGTGCAAATGCAAGTTGGCCCGCACGCCACGCAGCAGGGCCAGGCCATGCAGTAGGCAGGCAGCAGACAGCACGTACAAGGCGATCTTGGCTGCAGCCCCAATCGGACGCACGAGACGAGAATCTCCAACCAGGAAACCACGCAAGCAAAGGGGAGCCAAAGGGGTGGAAAAAAGGAAAACAACAAAGAAAAAGAAGCACACTCACATGCCACAAGGGTGAAGCAAGGAAGAAGATGTGTGAGCGAAGAGAGAGAGAGGGCACCCCCCCCCCCCCCCCCCCCCCCAAGTCGGATCCCTGTCGCCACCCGGTAGGCTCGCCGACAACAGAGTACTGGGGCCCACACGGTCTGGCCCCACCGCCCGCATACCATCAAACTCCGCAATAGAGAACCGTGCTTATTGTTACAGGTACCCAGGCCCCCGCGTATACGGCGCTCACATTGTATTTCCTCTTTCTCATGGGTGCACATGAGTTTCGGATATGTTTTCATCTTGGATTCTCATATTTATTTTATAATTAAGAGAATAGAATGATAAATAAATTTAATATGGATATATATAAATTATATATCTCGTAGAACATGTGTACTGTGCATATTTATTGTAGATAGAAATAATGGGGTATCCAGAGCAGTATGATATTAGCTAGGATGGCCATTTTCCAACCATGAAAATAAAATAAATTCACTTTTTGCTGATTTTCTATAAACTTGAAATCTATGAATTTCGTAAAGACATCATAAAAATTAATGATATATATATCTTGTAGAACATATTCTATGTGCATATATCTATTCTAGTACATAGAATGATGTGGCTTCTAATATATAGGTCACTCTTGTTGATCTAGATGGAAGTTTTGTACCATAAATGAAATAATCAAATTCGACGTCTTATGTCAATCTTTTTCACGCTATTCATTCTAACATCAAATAAAATTAAAGAAAAGAATCATTCTATATTATACGATGTATCATTCTTAATTATTCTTAGCTGCTATATCATCTCACCCATTATATAATATTGGACTCTTAGCTGGCATCCTATTTACTTGTCACTAAGCTGTCATCTAAACTCAATCGTCATTGATCTTCCGCCATGCAAAAATTGAATCCTTGTCGCCTTGCGTGCACCATTTTGTGGGCGCCGACTATGATTTCTCCTCTCGTAGAGGATCTCACCATTTTTTCACCAGCACCTATCACTCCCATACATAACCTTCATGTCAAATATAAATTGTGGAAATGGAGCAATCTATGGAATTTAATCAAAGCATACATAAAATCACATATTTCTCTTATAACATGTTAGGTGTGCATATTTATTCTAGTAAAAGGATGATATGGCTTTCAATGCATCCCACAATTATATCATTCCAGGCTTGCAAATTATATTGATGTGGTAATTTCCTGTCATGAAATCAAATAATCAATTCACTGATGCAATCAACTCTATATTTTTATTGTCCTTTTCCCATCAGCATGGAGAAAATGTAGACAAAAAGGATGCGGAGAGAAAACAAATCAGATGGAAACAAAAAAGTGTATTTAAAGGGTGCAGCAGTTTCTAAGCAACAAATAGTTTGCGATAATTACACCTTGCTGCTCCCTTGTGCTACTACTAATATTTTTCCATCTTGATAGTGGTTAATTAGTTTGCTAATATTTTGTTCAGTAAATCTGAGCCAACGTGTGTCTGTGGTTTTCACTCTTCACACGGCGAGAGACAATTGCGTGTGTGCGAACCATTTTGGAACATGAAACCCACCTCTCGGGTTTCTTCCACCACCTCTGTGTCGCCGTCACATGATGCCACCGGACCAGCCAACGCTCCCGATCGCGCCACGTCACCCGTCACTTGCGCTTTAAAAAAATCCCATTGGCCGCTGTCCTTCTCACGTCGCTGTCCACCGTAGTAATGGAGCGGTGGGGCCCAGCACGACACCAAGACCAATATAGCCATTAAAGTAGTAAAATAATGAGCAGCGCCAAAAAAAATATTGGCAAAAGGAGCGGGAAAGTGTAATTAATTCGCGGCGAAGAAATCGAAATTTTTCCCAATTTATTTATTGCCTTGAAACTGTGGCGCCTCCTTTAAATACCCTCTCGTTTCTCCCCCCTACTTCTCTCCTCTCTTCTCTCTCCTCGTCTGAAAAAACCCACCCCGCAGCATCGGCTCCGCGCAGATTCGCTCCCGTCCCCGCGGCCATGGCGGCGACCTTCTCCATCAGGTACGCGTGGAGCCTCCGGCCGCCGCGTCGGTTTTCTCCGCCCCTTTTCTTTTGCTGATTTGGTTGCGTGTATCGGTGAAGGCGCTGCGCCGAAGCGATGCGAGGTACGCCGGCGGCGGCGCTCGGCCCCTTCGACCTCGCCGCCCGGGATTTGCCGCCGATGGAGGTCCGGTTCTTCCGATGGTGGGAGGATGAGTTTGCGGCTATCAAGGCGGCTGAGGCGGAGGTGGAGGTGGAGGCGGAGGCGGAGCCTGTGGCGGAAGTGGACGAAGACGAGGAGGAGGCGCCGGGGAACGGGCGGACGCCGAAGAAGCGGTTCGTCTCCGACCTCTTCGCGGCGGCGCCTGCCGTGGACGCCGTCGTCGTCCCCAACCCCGCTGCGGACGAGGAGGAGGTCCTCGGCTCCATCGTCAGGCGGCACAAGGAGATGCGGAGGAAGCGGCGCCTGGAGGGAGCGGCGGCGGACGAGCCGGAGTCGTCGGCGGCGGCGGAACGGCGTGCGGCGGAGGGGAATTTCGCCAGAAAGGTATGTGGTCCAGCCCAGCCCGACCCGACCCGACCCGACCCACCCCGTGCCTGCATCATGATACCAGTCTCGTCTTGTTCCAATGTTTTTTCTCCTGCTTTTTTTACTGCGAATTATTTTCTGGTGATCGATCTGCAACTGCTGAATCACCGCGGTTTGGATTGGGCAACTGTCGGTAGCATCGGAATCGTTAGATGCTTAGCATTAATTTCTAGCCATCTCTATCGCATCCATGTATGCTATGCCTCAAATCGCGGCATTATTATTACCATATTGAAAGTGGCGGATTTGGTTGGTATTTGAGGGGCCAAATTAGTTGTTGCTTTATATGGGGACGCGGCGCAGGATATTTTATGTATGGATTATTTTGTGCGCCGGCCCGATTGGCGAATCGAAATCTGGGGGGCATTAACGCTGGCTTGCTTGCTTAGCGTTCGTGCACCACACTTGCGAGTCCTCCGGCAGATGATGATTTGCTGGTCAAAGCTGTACGTGTCTCGTATTGCTAAGCGTTAAAGTTTGTTGGATGATTGTGTCCTCTTTCCCGCTGGGCATGATTACCTTGCTAGGCGCATGACTGTTTCATGCGTGACCAGTGTTATTTCATGCTGAATTTGTCGGCTCTGATCGATCGACACGAGTGTCACGGAGGTTCAGCACATTCATGACAAGGATATCTCTGCGAGTTGGGAGATTTTGTTGATACGCGCTTAGGAAATGATTTGCTGTTTGTGTGGCGTTTATACATGGCTAGCAGGCAAACTAGTGCTTGCTCGCGAACATGCACAGGCCAGCTATCTCTGGTACTATAGTACACCATCTTACAAATGGTGTGTCGTGTTACCTTTCTCACACAGCATGCACGGTAAGCTAACTCCTGCATGTGTGATGCGTACAGCTTGGTGTCCGGCCGGCCGGCACATCTCTGCTGGGCCTGGACCCATTACACACGGGACCTTTATCATAGGAAATGGACGTGATGGGGGCATTTACTAGATCGAGATCTTCTGCATCATTATTCTCTCTTGGCTATACCGGACTTCATCATTGCTTGGGTGATGTTCGCTTGTTCCGGTTCAAGAAAAAAAAAGACATGTAATGCATGCATGCGTGTATAAATATATAACCTATCGAAATGTCTGCCGTCCATTGACAAACATGGGAACGGTGTTTGGGTGATGATGAAGTTTTGGAATACCAAATGCATGTGGCTTTCAGCGTATGCACGATATGATTTTTTTCTGCTGTTCATTTCTACACTTGTAGGTAAACTAATGCACTACACCTAGGTACTTCATTAGTTGACCAACTGAATACAATATGGCATAGGCCAGATTTCTGTGCGCATACAATGCTATAGTTTAATACTAGATATTAATGGCTATTATCAGTCCATTTGCCACACCGTTTCTCTCTAGCTATAGTATCTATCTTGATGGTGTTGATTTATTTCATAATTTTATTTCTAGGCTGGTATCTTGCACAAAATAAAATGGTATCTTACCAACTGAACCATCATAAAATTATTGCACAAGATTTAGGGAGTAATTAAAGGTGGGTGGGGATAATAATTAAAGAAATTAAGTGTAGAAAAGGAATATTTGTTACGGAAAGTCCTTAATTTTATTTTTCGGCTTCCATTATTTTCCTTAGTTTTTCTTATTAAATTGATTATTTCAGCCACCCCATTTAGCCTAGTTAATTTGATTTGTGGAACTTCCATATACACACTAAATCGTCACGTAATTACATTTGTAGTCAACCTGGCCTCATTTATCATCACTTTCCTATTCACCCGATTCCCACAACTCTATCTCTTGCCACATGTTAACTTGTCTCTACTCTCACCGTGCACCTTGCCTCACATGGTTGCATATGTTTTGTGTATTGCATTCTTAGCCCCCCTCTAAGTATGTTTTGCTACATGTTAACTTGTCTATGCTGTTTGTGTATGTGTTACTTGGTGCACTGGGTGATGTTGTTGTAGCTTATTAGGCGGTGGTGGATCAAGGATTCTCATGGTTCGCAATGTTTAGATGTTGAACGTGGTGGACAACATGGCCATCATAAATATTCTTTCTTGTAGTAGCTGGGGTGGGTAATCATTTTTTTTTGTTTGGTTGGTTCAACTTCTTTGCTTTATGAGGACTTCAGGTTTCGAAAACTGGCAATTGAAATTGCTAACAAAAATCTAGAAACCAAGGACTTCAGCGTGAGTCTATTCAGCTTGTTGTTTTGTGTCACTGAAGTTCATGGAAGCATTAGTAGCTCATCATTAGTCACTCCTACGCATGGCGTGCTCCGACCACATGCTTTGTGGCCCCCACCACTGCGATGCCACCCGTCGCTGCTGGTTGTTGTTAGCGAAGTGCTTGCCAGCCGCTACTCATTTTGTCACCATTGTTGTACCTGATAGAGTCATGAACTCTAGGGTTGGATATCGAGTTGGCTCTACTTGGCTGGTTATCTAAATGAGCTAAAAGTCTAGCACGACTCGGCTCGTAACCAATTTGAGTTAGCGCGTTTAGCTCATGAGCTCGCATGGCTACCTGGATCGAAGACGAGCGTCGCAAGTTGGTGTGGCTCTGGAGTGTATCTAGGGATGAGGGCCAAAGTCCCGTAGAATGAGGATGTCAGCTTGGAAAGGTGGTAGTGTCAATGGTTGGTCTTAAAGGCAGTGGCGGTGAAGAAGTCACCACATCAAAGTGCGACAACTGTGCAACACACCATCTCTAGTGATTGTTGACCTTTGAGAATGTCGGATGCATTGGCAAACTATGTAAGGCCTCAGAAATCGAGCTAGTCCTGCCATGGCTAAGGGGATCCTCATCCATCGCGCCTCTTCTCAGATCCTCCACTGCATCAGACAACTAGTCATTCGTCCTAGGCCCTTCCTTCTTCCTTGAATGGTCTATTCATTTTCTATTCATATAGTGTAGATGAGAAAGAGAGAGAAACAAAGGATAAGGACAAGATAGAAGGCATGACTTGTCTTCTTTTTCTAGTGGACTCTAGAACACAAAGCATATCAGAGAGAAAGGAGAGAGGTAGAAACCAATCGAGTGTCTTGGTGGTCACATGCTCAAAGTAGTGTGCGTTGCATAGGCCAAGGCCTTGGCTCGTTTGCCTCATGAGCTAGATCAAGGCAGCTCGTTATCAAAACAAGATGCAGATGTGGCTTGGCTTATTAGATTTTTGAAATGAGCTGAGCCAAGGCAAGTCGAGCTACACGCGAGTTAAGCGAGCTCACAAGTTGCAAGCTTTTCATCTATTGCTAGTTGACACCCATTGTGCCCAGCGCAGTTGGCATCATGAGCGCAACATTAGATTGGCTTGCTACTTGATGCCTCCTACTACATGTTTCACCAACTTTCTCTAGTGATCACCACCACAATCTATACACAACTTTGAATAATAAGGAGAGAAAACTAATCTTGTGGTTCTAAGTGATCCCTTTGTCCTCCCTCCCTCCTCCAACTATCCACTACCTCCACTAGCACCTCACCACATTGTGACATCGCTAGCTGCCTCTAAGCTTGTTGAATGCACCTCCTTACCTTGAAAACTCCCTACCCCACCTTCATGTCTTAAACTTGTCTCGGCATTTGGTTCTATTTCTCAACCTTTCACCAAGGTCGAAAGTTTTGAAAAAGTCAATCATTCACAACCACTATGAAGGATTCCTCTAAAAGTTAAGCATTAGTAGTTCTTCTTTGAAACCATTTCGAAAAAGAATGAATTCAATCTTATACTCACACGAGCAAGGTAATTAAAAAAAGAAAGAAGACATGTTCTTCTTTCTTTTATCACTTAGGAGTTGTGCGAGGTGAAAGTCCCATGCATGGTTTTGCATGAGAGAGAAGCGAGGAATCCTCTTTTCGTCTCTTAACTTCCCTACTCCAGTCACTGCTTTTCTTTCTCCGCTTTGTTTCTCCCTCACCATTCTTTCTTCACCGGCATCTGCAATTAACCTCGTTAATCACTTATTTGTTTTGGACCTCGAGTGGCACATTTAAAATGTTCAAGGACCTGAATATGCATTTTGAGAGTCAATGTGCAAATTCCAGGACCTATATAACACCATGGCATAAGTTCAAGGACCGCTAGTGTAATGAACTCTAATAAGTGTAGTTGTTAGGAGTATATTTAATGTATTATAGATCAGTTTCCTCAAGTATGGGAGGTCAAGTCAATGCATCCTTATTGAAGAGACTTGCAATGCACATATCAATATTGAAATAATGATGTAAAGTATCTCTTCCGAAAGTTCTCATTGTAGCATTTATGTTTGCTGGACTCTGCATGTACTTGTCTCTTATGACTGCTTAGCACTACCACACTAGAGCTGCTGGCCATGTCTTCTTCTACCTAAATAAAATGAAGATTCTCAAGCTGAATCAAGAAGCATAAACAAACTGGTACAATAGTTATCAAGGAAGAAGAGTTTACGACCATTCTATCCATGTCGCAAACAATGTCATGCTTTGTCCAGTACAGAACAAAACAAGTGCCATGTGTAGGATGGCAGATTTGCACCTCTCTACAACAAGAGTGTCACTCATGTCTACACTATTATATCCGATGTCCTACGGCACCTAGTTCTTTGTTGACATTGTTCCCATTATTGTAGTCAACATTGATGTCACCATGCCAGTCAATGCCCATGGTTCCAGTAACTAATGCGTCCATATTGAGGTTTGGCAAATACACAAGGGTGGCACATGAGTGTAGTCATTGTGGTTCTAGTAACTGATGTGTCCATGCCAAGTATTGGCAAATACACGGGGTGGTATGTGAGTGACAGGGCTTCTGCCCTTGTTTTTTTTTAAAAAAAAATGTATCACCAAATATTCAATGGCATAGCAAATTCTGAAATTCTATAACATGTATTGGAGAATTGTTATAGCAAGTGTTAGACCCTTGTTACACATCCATCATGCTTCCAGTATCTATATTTATAGGGCAGTGTTGGTCAAACATGATTCTAGGACTATATTTTTCATAAGGTTGCAAACAACATAAGAAATATTCATTGTATTGGCAAAATTTCAACAGATAAGTTAGTGAATCTTGCAAGTATGTTTTTGTATGGTACTTATGTGCTTAGTTCCAAAACCATAAATACATTAATATTCAAGGAGTAAATTAGTTTCTTTTACAGCCTTTAGTTTGTAGAATATTACTCCCTCTGTTTCACAATGTCTGTCCAGTATGCATACCTAGATGTCTTGATATTAAAGTAATATCTGACAGAGTTTTATAAAATGTGTTCTCATCAGATAGATGAATATATCTACTAAGAACAAGAGTGATGCATTTCTATAAAAAAATGCTTAAATTTTGTGCCTCCTAGGTATTCAGTTATGTGTGAGCATATATAATTGTGATGAACATTGTGACATGTTAGTATTCAGTTAGATTTAATAATTGTGATCTTGAATTGATTGTCCTTCTATAATGAACCCACTTTTCTGGTTCATCAGGAAACATATATGCACTTTTCAATTGTTCTGTATTCACTCCAGGTATATGCACCTGTTGTCATCATTTAATATTGATCAATTCTACAGACATCACTTGACAAGCCAAATTTGGGAGATGGGCTGGATACTCCTGATGCATCAGAGGAACATGAGGATGAACATCATCTCAGTACAGAGAGGGAAAAGATCACTGATCTTAAGAGAAGGAAGCATGGAAGACTCAATAATAGCTTACAGAAGAAGGCTAATAGGCTGAAGTATATTGGGAGTACAAAGGCTATTAAGGTGGGGAAACATCGGGATATTAAAAAACTCCCGTTGCACAGCATTCTGAAGAAGTACACGAAGCATACATCCGTCAAAATGGTTAAGGAAAAGCATGGCAATTCAAAAGGCCCTGGAGTCATAGAACTCTGCCGCAAATCGGTTAAGCGTGTCAAATTCTCAGAAGCAAATGGTGCACTTGGCAGTAAGAAGCAATGTTCCAAAAGACCCCAACTAGAAAGTATCTGCCAGCTACTGTCTGATGCTATGAATTCTTCTTCATCATCATCCATAGAAATGTCCAGTGAAGAGGAACACATTATTGCAGAAAGCAGTAGTTCTCGCATGCCTGAGAAAGCCTTTGCTATGGCTAAGGATGCAAATGATAACACAAATCGTGATTATCAATCCGAGCGCAGTAGTACTGTAATGTCCACTGGTTTATTTGATCTGAATAAAAAATTGCCAGATCCTGCTGACTTGAACAGCCCTTATGATCCAAATTCAGAGGAGTCATGTCTTCAGCATACACAGGTTGGAACTCAGTGTATGGATCAACAAGTTATTGACAATGGAAAAAGAAGCCATAAAGAGTCGTCTTTCACTCCATATGCCCAAGAAGAACAGCAACATGCAGCTGACTTGGACAACAGAATGAAGTCCCCGTGTATACTGCGAAACCAAACTGTTCAGGATTCGGTTCAGCTGCAAAATTGGTGCTCCATGACTATGCATCATGGTGTCTCTCAGCTCTCAACTGGAGGTGAACCTTCTTCCTTTCAATTTCGAGGACATAATCTATCACACAGTGAGAAACAAATTTTTCATTCAGAAATGAACACGCAACAAGGTTCTAGGCCTTCTGCAGGACAAACCTTGCGCTTGATGGGTCGTGATCTTACAGTATCCAATACTAGAGTCGACAATTGGTCTGAGGCGGCACAGAAACAACCAAATCCTACTAAAGACCATCTTACCAACAGGTTGGTGTTGGAACTGCCACGACAAGGTCAGCCTTTCCTATCATTACAAACTCAGAGTATTCCCAACATTTCAGCAAGTTCTGCAAGCACGGTAGCTCATATTTCAGCAAGTTCAGGAAGCACAACTCAGGCACATTTTAGACACAGAACCCCACATAATGTCAGCCACCCTTTGCCCGCTGCCAATGTGTTCCCTGGTGATCCAAGATGTGAAGACAGGTGGAGGGACTTTACAGACTTGCAATCTCATAGAAATGTTCTATTTGGATGTCCACCACTTTCCAATCATGGCAGTGCTGCCTTTATTCAGAATTCGCCACCTCCTTGGTGTTATTACTCTGATCATTCCACTAAGACAGATTCGCCCTCAGCACCATTTTCACCAATAAATATGGAGCATGTGACACCGTCTTCAGATTACCATGCCAATTTGCCTATGTCATATGGTCTGTACTCTGCAAACTCATCAGTTCACCGTAATAACTCTGCAAATTTTACATGGAACCACCCAGACCAGATAGTTCAAGGAGTTCCTGATAGCAGAGCCTCAGCAGCCCTTCCATCCAGAAACGCAGGAACTCGAATGGCAAGAGCTGATCCTGACAATGCTACTTCATCTAGCAGCCGTTTTGTGCTGAGGTCAGGCCCAGTGAAGCTCAGCCCCGGGGCGAAGCATATCCTGATACCGAGTGAGAATACAGAGGATGGCAATTCCGCACCAATGTACTCTTGTGTGTCCTTTGGTAGCAGTAATGGAAATGTTTCGGCTCCTCACCAGAACAAAGGAGCAGGTTCCCGTAGGTTCTAGTCCAAAATCATATGTTTTCTGAGCAGCTCCTGATGAAGAGGTTACAGGTTTTGAAGGTATGGCTATTCATTGTTTGTTTCTGTTTTCTTGTTGCCATCTTGTCTTTTTCGACATTGCAGTTGCTTCACTGGAGTAACTTTCAACAGATGGTTGAATTCATTTAGTTGTATGTAAATATTTTTGCCTCGCTTTAATATGAAGTGGAATACTTTTTACTCAGAATAGATTCTTTTATATTTGACAGCTTTGTGTTCCTTCTTTCTAAAAAAAGATGAAGAAAGGAAATGGGTGCTGAAGTATTTCTATATGTAACTTCTTTCTGTTAACATCGGGTCATGTTAAAATTAGTAGAGCTTTACTACTGTGTGCCAAGCATGTTTTTGACGTTTTTCAACTACTATTAACCTCCATTCAGCCAGAGAAGCTTTAAATATCTGAAAACCGCCCAAAGTGGGACACCTGATAAAGTGTCCATTAAAAACGTCATTTTTTTTTAACAAAGTGCAAAGGATGCTATTCCATTTGTTTCAAAATGTAGGTCGTTTTAGTTTTATCCTTAGTCAAACTTCTCTATGTTTAACCATATTTATAGAAAACTATAATAGCTCCTAGATATCAAACAATGCACTTTCAGTACACATTTAATGGTGTATTTAACGAAAATAATTTGATGTTGTAGATGTTGTTTATTCTTCTATATATTTGGTCAAAGGTAGAGAAGTTTGACTTGGGACAAAACTAAAATGACCTACATTTTTTTGAACATGAAGTACTTCATTGTATCAAACATGGACATGTGCTACATGTATGTACACCCATACATACCAAAGTGCAATTTGTTTGTCACATATATACACTCGTGTCCATCTGTAGCAATTTGCAAGGTAGAGAAGTTTGACTTGGGACAAAACTAAAATGACCTACATTTTGCTACATTTTGGAACAGGGAGTACTTCATGGTATCAAGCATGGACGTGCTACATGTATGTACACACATACATACCAAAGTGCAATTTGTTTGTCACATATATACACTCGTGTCCATCTGTAGCAATTTGCAAGGCCCAATCTCCTCGGCCCAGTATCCATCTCTGACTGTGACCACCGGTCGGTCCATCTGGCCATCTCACGATCACGAGCACGGCCAAATGTGGGAATCTGTCGGTTCCTGCAGCATCGGCATCTGCAGCTGCAAGAATTCGCCTCAACCTTCTGCTGTTCACTGCACCTTTGCTTCTGCTCGCACATCTGAGAGCATTTGCTTTAGCACTGTCACTATAGTCTATAGATTGGCCAGGGTGCTAAATCCACTACCCAGCTGCCCTGAGTTTGGATTTTGGTACGACCAAAATTTTACAATGAACTAAAGAACTGTAAAATGTTGAGAACCAGTAAAAAAAAAAGGGTTGGCAATACACTACAACGAGCCAGTCTATCTGTGTCTTTCTTCTCCTTGATTTTCCTGTTATTTGTCGTTTGGGTACTTTCATAACCAGTGTGTTGTATGCAAATTTATTAACTTTTTTCCTGCTCACTGTATCTGAAGGAATTGAAGCTGATGGCATAAGCAATCGATGGCGATGGTGATGTGAGAGGATACAATGTACTGTGTGGAGGATACCTGATCTCATATGGAGGGTACATGGTTTTGTTCCGTGGCTTGGAAGACTTCGACAGATCCCTTTAGTTCTGCAGTTGTTTATTCCCTTTTTTTAAAAAAAAGACAAAAATTTGAAAAATGGCAAGTGAGCTCAGGTGTGTGACAAAAATTTGAACTGGTTGTGCCATCTGGAGTTCATGGCTTTAAGGGAAAACTAGACAAGGTAGTTCTTTTTTATGTCGCGGTGCTCTATGTTAGTGGGAAATATCCGGTGCACAAGATCAAACCGATGAACATATGCACAAACTTGATGACATTTCTCGGATTAAATCTGAGCAGGCCATGTTGGAGAAGCGGAGTGTACCCCCATGCTCCAAGTCCAGCTTAGGCTCGAGCAAACTTGTGAAAAAAGAATACATAAATACCATTGGGGAACTCCAACCTTTTCCTATGGGCCGTTGTGGTTCGATCCAATGGATGAAATTAAGTCTGTGCATATGTTCCATCACCAATATGATCTTTACACCAAGTTAACGGGTCAAAATGCTTTTTTATCTTGTTGCTGCTAGTTGGTGTTTCCAGGTACCTTTTTTATTAAACTTTTGCTAGCCATTGATCGGGGAACATAATTAAAAATAATCAAATTAAATTGGGTACAGATCCACTAGTCCCACACACACTTCATAGGTAGAAATGGAAGTTAACTCACGGTTATCAAATTGATTTCGATACTGTTAACTTCATCGATATGGTATCACGCAAACCTTGAAGCGTGTAAAACCGTGAGTTACAGCATAGAGATACATGTTCAGGGCTTATATTCAGTGTCAGAATTCAAATCAGAAGCTCAATTCTCACTCTAATTTCAGTTTACCGGCCTCGGACATGAGTGTTAAAAGTTGTTGTTCCCGAATTTAAAGTTGTTTAAATTTATTCCGAAGAACCTTCGAAAAGGACAGGAAATTCGTACAATTCAATGTAGACGGCGGTCGGATTTGGTACAAAATGTTCACATCGTGATCACATCAGCTCTGGTTTCACTGCAAAATATCTGATTGTCAGCACAAATTCCAATCGATGGGCACGAGGCGTGCACGGCAGCCGCCGGTACGACGCCGGCGACAGTCCGTTGGGGGGAGAAAGCCACCTTGTCCTCCGGCGCATCGACAGGGCGTGGACACGGGCACCTCTCGCACCGTCACGCTTGCCCACAGAGCTGGCACCCGCCTCACGCCGCTGCCGTGGCCGTTTCCTGCGCCCGCTCTCCTTCCGGTACACGCCCATGTCACCGCCGGATCCGCCCAGATTTCCTTCCCTGATCGCCGGTCCCCGGCCGGCAATAAGATCAAGGATCATATCCAACCGCCGTCCAGGATTCCCTGCTGATGACAGGGTTTATTTCACACAGCTCTGACATTGTAAATTTTACTGTGATGAAAACTGGTGATCTGAAGTCACAAGATCACGACATCTTTCTGCAGGAGCAAAGGTCAAACAGCAAAACCGCGAAGATACCTGAAGTCCTGAACTGCAAGATGCTGCAAGACTGTTAAACTGCCATGGGATCCGATCGATCGATCGATCGATCGATGGAGTATAAGATGCAAATAAAGGAGGAAGAAATATATTCTGGCTGCCGGGCCTGCGCTTTGGCGCTTTTGTTGCAAGTGGAGGCCGTGCAGGCTTTTGAGCACCCTGGCCGGCCGGGGCATCCACCATGAGCTTCTCCATCGTCCTCCGGCCTGGGGCTGAGATGAAAGGGAAAGGAAACGGGCATGGCCATGGACCACACGAGGGTCTCGACTCCGGGGTCCCTATCAGATCACGCACCCGCGCGTCGTGGCCATTTGCCCATCTCGGCGTGTCCGCCTCCTCCGATCCGACCCGTCGACCACCGGCCGGCGCGGTGGTGCGGCCTCAACCGAAAGGGCGCGGCGTGGTTCGCCGTCGTCCATCCGTCTTTTGGATGGTCTTTCTTTGCAGACGAGGCCGCCTAACTGTTGAATTAAGCTAATCGGGCAGGCGCTTTTCTGAAACCTTTTCAGAGCTGTCTGTTTCTGCACTGTGCTTTCTTGGACCTTTTCTTCAGAGTCTGAAACTCCGAATCAATAAGTATTCTTTTTTTGTTCCTCAGGCTGCTGTGCTGAACTCGAGAAATTCAGGCTGTGATGCTCTCATCATTGATTTCTGCGTCGAGGAAAAAAAATCCATGGATTCGTCAAAGATGAACGGCACAAGCATTGGCCTCTGAAGAATCGCAGCAAAGATTATTACTCCTCCGTTTCAAATTATAGATCGTTTTAGCTTTTCTAGGTTTATAGATATTTATACACGTCTAGACATATACTATATTTAGATGTATACAAACATCTATAAATCTATAAAAGGCAAAACGACATACAATTTGGGACATATTTGGATGCTTTTGGACGCGTACGACGTCATTGTTAATTGGATGTAACCCGGACTTCAGTTTATCCAGCTTTGTTTTTTTTTTGGAACTGAAATCATCCAGCTTTCTGGACAAGCTGCAGGGCCTCTTGCATGCCGTGCCTTTCATCGGCAAGACAGATAGCACTTCCAACAACCTGAACATTTCCTAGCATAGGGTTCAAGGGGCACAAATCTTGCCTCAAATACACCAAGGACATCTATCAAGACTTGCATGTTGAAACTGGGTATACTGTTAAAACATAGGCCGTGCGGCAGCTTAGTTGTATACTACAAATTTCGGTGAAAATCCAGACATTTATTCAGGAGGTGAGTGAATCCAGTGATCCTGAAAGGCTGCAACACGGCTTCTGCACATACTACATGTGAGGGCAGTTATGCGTTTAGGAAAGTGTCACATGTCAGTTAGCACTATGATGGCCCTAGTCCCTTTCGACCAGCATGCATCCCTGTTGCTTGAGGGATGAGGCCTCCGGCAAGCAGATCAGGGTAGAGATCTTTTCCTTCATGTGGGAGCATGCTCACTTGTGGAAAACAATCAGTGTGGCTGCCATAGCATCTCCTCCATAGCCTGCCCATTTGAGCCAAGGTTGTTATAAACCTCCCTTCATTTGCTGTGTGCCTGTGATCGATGCATTGCATGTGTACTCACCTCTCCTTTTCCAACCAGTAAAGCTTTGGTTATGTGGGTGTGTGCCTGCTGAGAAGATGAAGTCGGATGGTTAAAGTTCTCTGAACCTCCCTTGAGTTCCTGAGCACGCAGCAACTGCACTCTGTATGTCCTTGATATGTCATGTCAGTATACTTGTGCTCTGTCCATCTCTGGCTCCTTGAATTCGTCAGGAACATTCATATGAATGCACATGATATTGTGCTGTATCCTACTAGGACATGTACTTTCACTTTAGAAACAAATTGATGCTTAATTAAGCACCTGCTGCAAAGATATTTTGCAAAACTGACAAACTGTAAATTTGCAGTCAATATCAATCCAACGTATATCTGGTCTACTTTACAGAATTATCATGTATAAACTTGTCTGAAATTAAATCTGGTGAGTAGTGTGCTTCACCATCCAAAACAAGGCTCAGTGCTGCAGTCAGGCATGAGTACCAACCGCAATGATTTCTGATGCTTGCAGTAAACCCCATGCCTTTCCAGATGGGAACTGCTCCTGCATTCCCATCCGAACAACACTAGAATGTGCCTGCTGGATCACTGGAGGCTGCCACAGTGGTCTAATAATTGGCCGAAAGCTAGCTGCAGCAGTGGTGAGCCCCCAGCAAGAAGTCCTTCTAGCTGCTAGTGCAGTGGGACTCGATCAAAACCCTGCACCTGTTGGCTTTTCACAGACTTGAATGATGATGCATCGCACACGACTACATGAGTACATCGTCGTCCATGAGAATACGTGTCTCAGCACACGTACGCTACCTACAACGTCCTGACCATGGATTGATGCAATTCGTGTATTATTGCAGGAAACTATTTGTTTTTTTGTTTTTCTTTAACGAACTGCACAAGATAGTGCGAGTTTCATTGATATAGCAGAAAAAATACAAGTCTACAACCCTGGGAGGCCATAGGCAGGAAAGCAAAAGAAAATAAGAAAGAAAAACAATCTATACTCGTCCGGTTGGATTGGGATATCGACGCGGTAGCCACTCAGCTCGAAAACACCAAAACCGACCGGTTGGATTGAGACATCAACACAGCTGCACCACTCCACTCAACAACGGCAGCTGAACTGAAGCCTAAACGCGACATCCACCAATATTCGCACTCTCATGTAGTCGCCGAAACCTCCAGGCATGACCCTGTACAGACATGAAACCCCTAGCCATTGCAAGCAGCCAGCCCGACAACAAAGTGACAACCCCTAGCCGCCACTAGACCTGCGATCGCCTTCACCTTCACGTGAGCTCAGCAACCCCCGTCAAAACTTTCCATCCAGCACCATGCCACCTTGCCACGCCGCCACCGGCTGCAGCCTCCCATGATCAACACACCACCAGCAGTGCCACAAGCTGAGTTGGGTCTCTAGAGACGATGCCTCCAAGGAGGGGACGACGCCAGTGGTGCCGCCGTCGCTCATCCAGCATCTGGACAGAGTTTTCACCCAGAGAACCCTGTGCAATAGGGATGGAGCTCCAAGATGACGCCCCCAATAGGGAGAACGATGTCCTAGGGTGCCGCTGCCATCGCCACCAGCAAGATCGCCAGCAAAAGCTTTCACCCAGAGCATCCCATCCCTAGCCACTGCACATACACAACACAACAGTCCCTAGACGGCAATCATGAAAGTCCACCCGGGTGCGGGGCCACTGTCATGCCTCCTCTTGCCGCGCGTAGACCACCTTTGGCTGCCCCACCATGATGCCTCACCGCATCATTGGCGCGTGTGCGGCAGCTGCCGCGTGCGGTCATCACCGCCCGCAGCGGCCCAGGACCGCCGAGGCGCCCCTTGCGCCACTGCCACCAGGCCGTCTCCGCCGCCGCATCCCGGTCGCTTGCGCCCCGCGCTCGCCAACCGTCAAGGCCCGCCGGGTCCATAGGCTGCGCCTGCCGCGACCGACGCAGCGCACAGTCTCCATGCCCCTCGCCGGGCCGGAGTCGCCACCGTGAGGTCCCGTCACCCTTGGCCGGGCTAGCGCCGCACGGGGCGTCACACCCACGCCGGCCGTCGCCCTCCACACGCACCGTGCACGACCACCCTGCCAAATTGATATCGGCCGACACCTCCACCGCCTCGGGGATGCACGGGGTTGCGCCTGCCGCAACCAACTCTTCACTCGCCCCTATCCGGACCGACGCCGCACGGTCCGTAACACCCACACCGGCCGTCGCCCTACTCACGCGGCATCCACGACCGCCACGCCCAACCGCTGCTGGCCGCCGCCGCCACCGCCTCGGGGACACACCGGTCGCACAGCCACCGGATCCGGCCGGCGCCGTGCCAGATCCGTGGCTGCCCGGCCTCCATCGCCGCAGGGTGCCGCCCATGCCGGCGAGCCCCCTTAGGCGGCATTGGCGTCCGCGCTCGCCTAGATCCGCCAGAGGAAGGGGAAGGGGCACCGCCGCCACCCTCATCGCGAGCCACATGGGTGTTGCCGCTCAGGCGGCGGCGCGGCAAGGGCAGCCATCGGTGGAGGGGCGGCAGCGGGGGTTTCGGTGCCCGCCGGAGTCGCCCACGCGGGGGTGACGTAGGGTGCTCAGAACTCGCTTTTTTATTGGTTTTGATTGGTCCAACAAGCAGTTCAGAAAGCCAAAAATGTTCATGGTCCAAAAATTGGCAGATTCTGATATCTTTGGAACCACAAGTCCACAATGCAAACATCTATCCATTGTTGATACTGAAATGGACTCCTGATCATGCTTCCAGCACGGTTTGCCCACATAATTAAATCTGAGATTATCGAATGAGCCGTCATTTTCGGTGCCACAGCATCATCTAGTCGGTGGTTTGTTCAGTCTTAGTCAAGTTAAATTTTCAATAGTGCATAATAAGTAGAATTACAATGCTATAATCCAAGAACTTTTGATTGGTTGGTGGAACACATGGATGGATGGCAAGTTGTGTCAAGGCATGCACCTGTTATTTAATACCATGTGTGCAAAGGTCAACCACCCCTCGGTGTGCAGTTTTTGATTGGACGTTTTGGTTTCACATCACCATGGTTCAATCAGCTGTACTTTTCGGTCCTTCTGGCAATTACCCAATATAGAACGACAAACTTTTCAGATTTGATCACATCTTGCAAGCTTGTCGATTTGATGCCACGTAAATTTATTTATTTATTTATTTATTTCTCTTCTCGTTTTCTGGTTCTTGTCTCTGTCCTAATATGATGATTTTTGTTTAGTTCTTGCGATTCCAACTAATTCCAGGTGGTTTTCAAATATACTAGTTACTAGTAGGTAGTAGGTACCAATATACTACCCATCTCTTTGAAACGCTGTACCATTGCTTGTTTCTTCTTCTTTTCAGGTGCAGAACTTTGGTGTCATGCATGCATGGCTAGTTGCAATACTCAGCAACAAGGGTCCAGTGGCTTGAGACCGTGGCAACAATTCTTGCAGAAACAAAACAACCACCTGCATCTCGCTGAATAACTATGGCCACTTCTGAAACTCCTCATGTCTTTTCTCCTTCTGCATACACAGGAAAGGCGAGCCCATAAAAGTCAGGCAGCTGATAGTAATGTTATAAGGAGGCTGATTTTAAAAACCCGGAAAAGAACATATCTTTCCAACAAATTTTGAACTTTCTTGCTCCATTCTGAGAGGAAGAAGTTCTGCAAGTTCCTTAGCAGTTAAACTTTAATTTGCACCGAACTGCCCAACCCAGGCTACAAGTTTGCACCCTGCAGCTAGCCCAGCCCAGGCTACAAGTTTGCAATGGGATCATGCTCCCAACTCTGATGTATCCATGCCACCAACCTATCTTCAGACTGACTGCTGATATACATGGATTAGGGGCAGCCCATTGGGTGGTAACTTCACAATGACATGTCGAGGAAGTGCTTCCACCGGACCGAAAGTGGCGCGACGTTTGCGCAAATTGCACTGGAATTTCGACAGGTAGCAAGGTTGATGATCGATCTGAGTCTGACGGTCGTCGAAGTGCGATGGTTATCCATGTATCACTGGCCCCAGGTCACTGATGGAGATAGCCGGGTGAGTGGGAGAGGGCGGTGGGCAAGGAAGAGGCCAAGAGGGCGATGCATCCACCACATTATATGTGAGGAGGGCCAGGGGTTGGGCTAACAGCAAGGGTCCCATCCCATGAGGCCATGAGAGCAACAGAAATGGGAGCTGAAATAAATAGGATGTCGCCGCTGGAGAGTACTTGGCCATTATCCCTGCATCATATATTCACTATACGCATATGTTCCAAACAGAAATGGGACAGTGTTTGTGCGATGTCACATGGGAACAGGGGGCATAAGCAAACAATGTCTCTCTCGTATGCCTTGTTGCACCTTCAGCTCTGATATCTGATCACAAACTGTGCAAAAAAAAACTGATGGTAAAATATGAATTAAGGGATCGATAACAATGCGTGCACAAATTAACATGTTAATCACTCGCAAAAAGAAATCATTTATATGTTTAATTTGGATTAGTAGCTCAAATTTATTAATTTCCTTGTAAAAAACTGCAACTTCTTGTTAGATGATAAAATCCATTGCATCGTCATGCTAATTAATCAATTAACCAGCGAAAGAATTGAAACAGATAACAGTAATGTGTTCTGGAAAAAATATTTCAGAAACAATTGCAAACTAATTCTTCCAAGACACAATGATGAGCTGTGTGTAATACAAGGTTAGCTTAACATGAACTAGCATTGTCACAAGTAGAGCCTGCCTATAAGTAGTACTAGCGTACTCTTTCACTCAGCTTGGTAAAAGTGCAACCCGGAAAGAGCAAAGCAAGAAATAGCCTTGCTGCGCCATAACGATTTTTGTGGTAACTGTGTACCAATACAAACAAAGCAATTCCCTCAAGTTACACGGATCCAGTTACAGGCATACATGCTGACTGCTGAGGTAGATGGAAGGATATATGTGGAGACCTGACAGCAGCCACAAGAGAGATCAAAGCATTGGTAAATAAAAAAAGGGATCTCTGCAAGACAGAAGGGGGGAACAATGCAACAAAGGCCATAGCAATTGGCCACTACATACAGCTGCTCCTAACTGCATCACCTCACATACCTTCCCCTTCCTCTCTTCTCCCATCACCTCTCTCTCTCTTTAATACCCCATCCCTCTTCTTCCTCTCCCCCTGCTCCTCCTCTCACATCCTCTTGTTTCCCTCTCTGGATCTCTTCCTCCAGAGAGAGCCCAAAGAGGCACTGCCACACCATCCATGCTCAACATGATGGTAATTATCTCTTGTCTTGCTCCTGGAAGTTAATAACTCAGCTAGCTTCCTTTCTCTCTTTGCATCATCTGTATAGCAGTATAGGTGTAGTAGAATCTTGGTTGCTATGTTGTAAGAATCTAGCTAGAGAGGCAACAAGAGGAACATACATGGCTGCTGCCTATGGTCTCTAATTTTTTTGGGGGAAAAAAGGCACACCACAAAAGGCAAAGTGCAAGATAGGAAATGGATCATGTATGCAGCTACTTCCTTCTGAAATTTGATACAGAGACAGATCACAGCTACCTGCATGCATGCCTGCTCTCTCTTAGGAAATTCTTTATTTGATTTCGTAGAGCAGGTCATTAATATCCTGTGTATATTATTTCTTGCACCGCTTGTTGATTCGGTTCCTGTTCAGACTGATCTGAGCTGCGGGCCGTCCACGGTGACTGAGCAGCCGCCGGCGCCGACCGGCTCCGGCGACAAGCCGGGGAGGGGCAAGATCGAGATCAAGCGCATCGAGAACACGACCAACCGGCAGGTCACCTTCTGCAAGCGCCGCAACGGCCTCCTCAAGAAGGCGTACGAGCTCTCCGTGCTCTGCGACGCCGAGGTCGCGCTCATCGTCTTCTCCAGCCGCGGCCGCCTCTACGAGTACGCCAACAACAGGTGATGCAAATGCCATCGATCTCAACTCCTCAGCGCACATATATATACATATGCATATTTAGAACAGTAAACAAAAGGCTATGCGTATGCATATATGTATGTATGTATGTATGTATATGTGTATACACACACACATATACATATATGTAAATCTTAGATCCTACACACCACGCATGCTGCTTCTTTTCTGTTTTCAGTTTCTTGCACTGTCCGAATTGGAGCAAGTTTGCTCCTAGCTTTCTCTTGGCAAAAGTGTGGGGAGGGTCAAATGGGAGCTGCATCTTTTGTTGTTACTTCATTCTGTTATCAACTGCTGTCTTGTTTATTTTGGTATTCCTGAGAAGAGCAACAAGGGGAAAGGAAATTACAACAGCTTCTTTCTCTGTATTTTCATTCCCCTCTGCTCCTGTGAGGCGAGGTGAGGTGAGCTAGATGTTTAGATAGATCTAGGACAGAGCTTGCTGTATGTGTAGTATGTCCTCAGCCTTTCGACCTTGTGTGTGTGTGTGTGTGTGTGTGTGTGTGTGTGTGTGTGTGTGTGTGTGTGTGTGTGTGTGTGTGTGTGTGTGTGAGAGAGAGAGAGAGAGAGAGAGAGAGAGAGCTGAGCCTCTTTGGCCATGGTGGTCCTGCTCTTTTTCTTGCTGTAGTTATGCCCTTTCCTTTCTCACTCTGCTAGCTCCCTGGCTTCCTCATGTGTGTGACAGAGCTGTAGAGAGAGAAGGGAGGTGCATGCAAGAGCTTTAGATCTCACACACCTCATGGTATGAAATATAAGCATATTTGCACACAAAATATAAGGCATCTAGCTGCTGCGAGGTGGTGATGGTCTCTACCCTTGGGTTCCCTTTCTCCCTCTTTCCCTTTTGTATCTTTGCTTGTGTAGAAGCAGATCTAGCTGCTGCGAGGTGGTGATGGTCTTTGGGGTTGCTCCTTCTTGCTGTACCAGTTGGTATGGTACAAGATGTGTCCACGAAAGTCTGTGTGAGGTAACAAGGAAGAGAGATAAAGGAAATGGCTACTACTATCTTCAGTTTCTCTTGCATCATCTCCTTCTGTCCCAGCCAGCCAAGGGCTTCATCCCATGTGCGCTCTCTCCCTCTCTCTCATCACATCACGTCACCAATTCACCGTGTGTGTGACTGTGTGTGGTGCAAAAAAATTTGCCCGGGCGCCTTCACGGGAGTTGTTCATGCACCTGACACCAAGACTGTACTTTTTCAAGAGGAAACAAACACAAACGTTTTGTGGTAAAGTGGTTGGGTATGTGTGTGAATTTTGACATTTAATTTGGTCTACACAAGAGTATTTTAACCTTTTCTATGTATGCATGTGTATGCCTGTCTCAACACACAATTCTTTGTTACACTAATAAGAACTAAAGATCACCACAATGAGCTGCTGTCTTTTCAGCAAACACACGCAATTAGTATGGTAATAAGCAAATAAAAATAAACCAGCTAGCTGATCATTTACTGAAGCTTTCCCTATAATTGTATGTTATAGGAAATCAAGCAATGCTTTCTTTAAATAAATTGAGAGTGAAGAATTATGTTCTGGAGTCAATTTGCCTACATGCATATTATGAATAATTGTATGTTATAGGAAATAAGCAATGCTTTCTTTAAATAAATCATGCATATTATGCTTTCTTTAAATAAACAACAAGACAACATGGCATATGAACAATGACATCTGAACATATAATTGAGTCTTATGACTTCACTAGTCGCTGTTGCACAGAAAAATGAAGTGATATTAAGCAGATGCATGTTTAGTAAAACAATGGGGTTACTTTATGTAACTGGTGGGGGTAACCATAATATGCATGTAAAAAGTATAAATGAGAATGAAAGTCAATTTGCCTATTCTTCTCTAAAAATCCAAAAAAAACAAGCTTTCTAATGAAGCTTGATTAATAGAAAGTATATAATTGACTACTACCACCAGTATACTAGTTTCCATATCCCATATTCTTTTGGGGATCAGTGTCTCCCAATATTTGCTTCCCAAAGCAAAACAACAAAATGTTGACACAGCATGCTAGGAGCACTAATCTGTGTTGACACGTGACCATGCATTCACTGTAGCAACTCTGAATAGATGAAGCAGGAGCATGCAAGCAAAACCCATTGCCTTTTGTTCATGGCTCGGTCTGTGTGACTGGTGCCTGTGCGTACAGGCTGCTGTGAAGCCAATGGCATGGGCGCATGGGGCATGGGCAGCAGGAGCACTGGCCTGCCTGCCACTGGGCCTGCATCGTCTTGCATGGGGAGACTGCACGAGGAGTAAAGAAAGCTGGTAGCTTGGTCAGAGTGGTTAAGGCCTGGGTAAAAGCCAAGGGCCGAGGAGTGATCTCTTGTGTTGATGTGTGTTGCTGGCTTGCTGCACTCCTTTACCCATTGGGTAAAACATGCTCACTGTTCCAACCCAATCATGTGAAATCCTGTGCCAGCCGCTGAGCAACACTGGCCACCCACCGGACAGGGTACTCGAGGATGCTAAGGTTTCATTTCTTTGGTCATTTGTCGAGGAGCCTGCTGAGAGGGATGTGAGCGTTTTGCATTGCAGTAGCTGCTGATGGTCCTTTGCATTGGAGAAGGGCCTCCTTGTGATGTGACGTGCTGCTCAAATCTTGATTTGCCAATTAATGCACCTCCATGTTATGGTCATTTAGGGGGAGGGGGTCTCTGATCCATATATAGCAATTTTGTTTCATCGCTTATTTGTTGTGTATTTTATGCGGCATTGTGCATATTATTTTGTGTGGATAAAAGGGCTTGAAGTTGGTGAGGAGTATGCAAGGAGTAGCTAGTAAATTTCCAGTAGCAAGAACAAAAGAGATCTCTGAAAAAAAATCTTCTCTGAGAATTTTCTGGGATACGTTTGGTACCCAATGATCACTACCTACCTAGAATACTAGCTTACTGCATCTGTGTATTCTGTTTGTATGTTAGGGAAGTGCTTTTCTTGCCCCTGGTATATACTTAAGCTTGTTGTTAGGTTCATTCTTTAATTTTGGTGGGCCATCTTCATTTTTCTCACATCATCTTAATTTTGATTTCATATTGGTCTATTACCAACCAAATGTAAAAAATAATAATCAAGTGTTAGTTTCTGGAGCGAATAACAGCTAGCGGAGTTAATTTTGCTTGAAAAGATTAGCTGGGGTATTGACTAGTATGTTTCTAAGAATTTGCTTGAAAAATGTTTTGGAGTTTCAACTCTCCAGGGGAACTAATCCTTGTTTAATTGATAAAGATTGTTAGTGTGCAGACCTACCACTGCACTTACAATTTCAAGTTCTATTAATAAATTTGAATTTGGTGGCATTATTATTCTTCAGTTAAAAAGAAAATATGTTTTCTCCAATATGTTTTGATTTAAGTTGCATTCTCTGTATAAAAAAGTGTTCTGCTCCTTAAAGCTAATGGTTGTTTTTTTATCACAGAAAAAATACGTGCCTTGTTTTGTTCAAGAAAATATCATATTTTAAGTCCAAAATTCCTTTTTTTTTGTCAAATCTATGTTTCAAGAATCCAATTCCAGTTTCTCTCTGTCATCCTTGGGATGTTAAGCTCTGAAAGGATGTCTGAAGTACACTAAAAGGAAACTTAAATTGATAAATATCAACCTTCTCTGAATTTTCCATTTAGAGAAAATTGTAATATACTCACCGTTCGTTCTCGAATACGATGAGAACGTCCATATGATTCTCGAGATGGACGAGTGAATATGGCTTTCTCAAAGCCGCGCATATATGGATCTATTCTTACTAAATAATAGTTTCAATCCAATTGTTCGTTTTGCTGCATTTACAGCACGTGGCATATGTGTATCCAGTGTTTCCACGCACTCTGTTACTTTTTCAGCTTGTAGTCTTCACCTTCCTGTTGTCGTTTTTCCATTAGCAGGACCTTCGGCTGAGGCCGGGGTGAAACTTCACAGAAATATTATTTATACTTGCCTTATTTTCTACTCCCTTCGTTCCAAATTATAAGTTGTTTTAGCTTTATTAGATTTATAGACTTTATTATACACTTAGATATATCCTATATCCAGATGCATAATAATATCTATAAATCTCGAAATGTCAAAACGATCTATAATTTAGGATGGAGGGAGTACTTCTTTAGAAGATTATGAAAATAGATTATATTAGCAATCTGTAGCCACTAGCCACTCGTTAATTGATGGTGTGAATACTGTAGCATGTCGGGTGGCACTGTACCATAGAGAAGCTCTGAAGTCCAGAGGCAAAAGATTCTCGGTAAAGAGAAAACCACTGTTGCAGACAGGCTTGCATGGCTCATAAAAGATGACCTGTGAGCTGTGCGAGCACAGGCTTCGGACCAATGTGTTATACGATGCTGTATTCTACTGTTCGGTCTCTTGCTTGGATTGTATGGGTTGCTTCGCCTTTTACTCTCTGATGAATTCATAGAGAACCTGCAGAGCGTCTGAGTGTGCATCCTGCCTACGGTTCTTCTTGGCCCTTTCAGTAGTGTCACACAGTGTGAAGATAGTGAACCCGGCCCTTTGGGCAACTAATTTGATCAGCGGTATAAAGAAAATGTGTATGATTTTGAGTAATTTTATGATTATATTGTTCTTATTAAGCAGTTAGTTGCTTGTGTACATGTGATTATAATACCTAGTGACTATAAAATTTTCTTCAAAAAGAGAGTGTGTACTAACTCCAACAGTTGACAACTTTGCAGTGTGAAGGCCACCATTGAGAGGTACAAGAAGGCTAACAGCGACACCTCCAACTCTGGCACGGTTGCAGAAGTCAATGCCCAGGTAAAATCGTGTCAATCTTTTCTGAATTGGTTCCCTTGATGCGAGTGGAGTAGTCAGTTCAGAATATAGCTTGGCTAGCTAGGAGAGAGATATCCTTGAATACAAGCATGGTCAACATTCCTCCTTACTGCTCTTCGAGAGAAAACCAGATGTCTCTGAGCAAGATCTTCAGACAAGAAATTCGGAGCAGGGAAGTACGGACATCATATCACACATGGGTATTACACTGAAGAAGTGTACTATCCACTCTCAGGATCCTCTGTTCAGTCCAGTGGATCATACTAGGATTGTCTTTTGGATCGATGCCCCAAAATTTTATGCTAGGAACCATGGGGATGGAGAAATCTTAGCGAAACCCAAAACAAACAAAATGTGTGCACATTATTAGCAGAGAATCGAGGATAGTCAGTGTCAGTGTCAATTTTTCTAATCACTCGTACACACTGATTTAAGCACACCACTTTTTATAAAATATACACTAAGCTGTGCCACCGATTGATTATTATGCAATGTCAATACACTGAATTTTGACCTGGTATTAGATACAATACCACCATCAGTTTTACCTGTTTCCAACTCTAGCAGTCTATGAAGGTTAATTTTGCTGACTCCACAAGTCCACATGAAATGCTAATGTGCTATTAAAACTGCTTAATAAAAGAAAAATAAGACTGATCCATGGCCATCCGATGATAGTGGTAGTATCTGAATTTATGGACGTGGACAAGCACATAGTAAAATCTCATACGATCATACGGTTTCTGGAAGTTTCCTTTGCATGTATGCAGCTCAGAGCCTCAGACTGCAGCGCTCTTTATACTTGCTAATAATTGCATTGACATAGATATTCAGCTTAGATATATTCATAATTTAAATCTAAAGTAGAATTCAGAAACCATTTGGACCTTACCTGTGGAGCCATCTTATTGATTTTAGTTCAGGTCAGCTTGTAGTACATCATGAATAATTCCTGCATGCCATTTCAAACAGGCCTAAATATTCCGTAGTGACACTGATTTTTACACTACTGTCTTTGTAAGGCCAGTGATATATATGTGGCAATTAGCATAAGCTTTGTTTACTCAGTGCATTCATACTAGCTATGAACTTGCAGCATTACCAGCAGGAGTCCGCCAAGCTGCGCGGGACTATCAGTAGCTTGCAAAACTCAAACAGGTAATAATAGCTTTCAAATTAGACCATAATCTGTAAATGCAAACAGAGTAGAACGCATATGGAAACAAATGATTTGTTGAAAAAAAATCTGTAAATGCAATATTCATGTATCCATTTATTTTTTAACGTAATTAACAAAAGGAATATTATATGTTGTCTAACTTATTTAATTATCTAGTAGGACCATAATGGGTGATGCAATTCACACCATGAGCCTCAGGGATCTTAAGCAGCTGGAGGGCAGGCTGGAGAAAGGAATATGCAAGATTAGAGCTAGAAAGGTATGTACATGCAGCATTTGTGGTATATGTAGATACATCATATACATATACATCCCCTGTTTGAAACTTTGAATGATGCATTAGGAGAATTTATGAGAACATAAATTATATCCCAAAAATTCCAATAAGAGCAGTCTCGCCTACTTAAAACAGGCCTATATATGCATGGAACTTGGGAAGAGAGCAGAAATATAAATGCCTCGGTTGACCAATGCATATGGGGAACAAATAGCCTTATGTAATAAGTTTTGAATTTCTGCTGATGAAATGAGCAATGCCTTTCTTGCAGAATGAGCTGTTATACGCTGAAGTTGAGTACATGCAGAAAAGGGTTAGTATTCAGCAATCCCCGCTTGCAGTAGTACCTTTTTTTCTGCTAGCTCCAAATTACATGTGGCGCTCGTTTTGTTTCCAGGAGATGGATCTACAGAGTGACAACATGTACTTGAGGAGCAAGGTAAATACAGTAGTAGCACTTGTTCATCTGAGCAAAAGTTCCAAGGCCCTGATCTTTTAAGCTGACTGATCACTGAATTTTAAGCGATTTCTGCCGCGTGCTGCAGGTCGCTGAGAACAACGAAAGGGGACAGCCGCCCATGAACATGATGGGAGCGCCATCAACAAGCGAATATGATCACATGGCCCCGTACGACTCGAGAAACTTTCATCAAGTGAACATTATGCAGCAGCCTCAGCATTACTCCCATCAGCTGCAACCAACAACCCTTCAGCTCGGGTATACTAGCTACACACAGCTCTCATTTTTATTTCTCACCGTAATGTACTGTATGTTCATACCTGTTTTCGAGAATACCAGTAGAACGTGCTTAATCATGCAGTTGGAGATCATAGAAGAGTGCTTTTCATAAACTTTTGATTCTATATCGATCGATATACGCCTGATGCTGATAGCATAATTGTACTAGCAACAGGATATCAAAGTTTTTACCCTATAGTAACCACATATTTTCTTGTATCTTAATTCAGTAAATACATCGTGCTGTGTTGCAGATGAAATTAACTACCCGAAGGCGCCGGTGTCGACGCACGCGCGCTGCTGTTATCATGTGTCCAACCGAGATCAAAGTAAACTTTATTTACGTTTGTGGAACTAATAATCGTGACTCGTCGATGGAACGCATGCAGGAGACCTGCTGCCAGCAGTATGCATATGTTCGTGTCAATTAATCGAACTGCTGTGTATCTATATAGTACATGTGGCGTATCAAACGCTTTAATATACTCTGTATGTGTTGTATAACATAATAAGTTGTGTCCACTTAATGTGCTTCTTTTAATTTTCTGTTAATCTGATGCGTGCATAGTGTTACTCGGTTTTTTGATTCTCGAGATCGTGCATTGCACTAGCTAAGTGAGAGAGAGAGAGAGAAAGATAGTGCCTATCGGAGTAGTACAAACTGCAAAGCCACCGGCACAAAAACAAAACGAAGAAAGAAAGCAACAACTAATTGCTACAGCTGATCTTCTCTGTACGTACAGAAGCCAACGGAACAGCCCAACAGGGATGGGTTACAGTTTTAATTTCTTAATTTGCTCTTGGTCACAGAGCAAACAATTCCCATATATAGTGTAGGTAGTCCATGACGTTGTAGATGGTCTGGAGGTCCATAATCTGTCATGGACTACAAGTCTACAAGGTCAGCCGAGGAATTTGCATCCGAAAAGGAGGAGGGATGTTATTTCAGACCACGGGCAGTGATTTCTATCGAGGGATAGGGCCGGGGTACTCATGCATGTATGTATCTGCAGTGATCTCATCTATCTATAAAAAAAGGGGGATATCTGCAGTGCTAGGAGAAGAATGTGCAGCTCCTTGCCACCGGAGTCGAGAAGGGCAGAGCCTGCGGCGGTAGGCGGCGAAGTGACCTCGGCGCCGGCGTGCGGCAAGCGTTGCGGGCTTGCGGCTCGGGCGGCGGCCGCAGATCTTTTTTCGGAAACGCTACCGTCAGGTCCGTCGGACGGACGCTCCCACCGCTTCTGTTCTTATCTGTTTCTACCGCTTTTTTCTTTCCCATTCCCTTTCTTCTTTAATCTTTCATCCCGACGTATTCCTCATCCATCTCGACGGCAGCACGCTCCCCAACCCCAGCAGGCTCGTCCCGCACCCCGGTGGCCTCGTCCCCCACCCCAACGGCGGCACGCTCCCCCACCATGGCGTCCTCCTCATCCACCCCGGCGGCGGCGCGCTCCTCCACTCCGGGAACCTCGTCCCCTACCCTGGCGGCGCCTCTCCCCCCACTCCGGCATCCTCAACCAACCGGGAGCACCCAACGCTCCGGATCCGGTGGCCCTCTCCCCGACCCCGACGAGATCCGAGCGGGGAAGGATCGAGCGGCGGCCATGGTGGACGACCTTCGGCGGCAGGCTGGTTGTCGTGGATCTGAGTGTTGCAATAGTTATTTTTGGATGTTGCAACAGTAGCTTTTGATGTTTCATCTGTTTTGCACCGGCTCCGGTGGCCCTCTCCCCGACCCCGGCGAGATCCGAGCGGTGAAGGATCGGGCAACGGCCATGATGGACGACCTTCGGCAACAGGCTGGTTGTCGTGGATCTGAGTGTTGCAATAGGTACCTCATGGTGTTGCAATAGTTATTTTTGGATGTTGCAACGGTGGCTTTTGATGTTTCATCTGTTTTGCAACAGTCTGACTTGCTAGCAATCGGGTGTTGCACCAACTTGTTCATGATATTGCATATAGTTATTTTCTTTGTTTCGTCTCTTCTTCTTTCGTTGTTGCAATGTTGTAAGAGATGTTTTTTTTGTTGTTGCAATGTGCCTATTTTGAATGTTGCACGAAGCAATTCGGGATGTTTCATACACGTAAAGGTGTTGCAATCCTCGATGTTGCAAGTGTTGATTTTTGATGTTTCGATAGTTATTTTTCAATGTTGTGACGGAGCGTCCGATAAAATAAAATTATCGAAAGCGTTAGCACTTCCCATCTTTTTTTATTTTGAGAGGGAATGGGCCGCAGATCTCGTAGGCCATATGCAGCGGCACACGAAACCCAGGGCTCGGCCCACAGTGTTCCGTTCCCGCACGGGCCGGCCACACGAACCGCACACTGCGGGCCGTTTGATAGTGCTCCTCAGCTGGTCCAAAATATTATGGACCAGGCCTACTACTATTATTACTGTGCATAATCTGCGAGCCCAGATTCAGTTGCGAGACATGGCCTGCTGCAACAGAATCAAGCTGATCTACCTAGCTCTCCTTCTCACTTTTTTCTTTTAAAAAGAAAAAAAAACTCGGCTCCCCCCTCCTTGCTAACAGTACATAAGAAATCCTCAAAGAAACAGTATTTCTGTACCAAAGAAGTCTTCCTCGAAAGAACTATATACAGAAGAAAACAACAAGAAGATCATCACTGGTCTTCCTCTCTCGACAATCTTACTTTACAATAAAAGGAACTAAAACATGTGTTGCACATCAGTCTTCCTTCTTCCCTGATGAAAATGTGCTACATACTTGCAGGCGACCCTCCATAAAACAAATGAATGTGGTTGGTTTTTACATGGCTCCATCGCCCATGCTGTTTGCTAGGTCGAAGCATGTAGCCTACTAGCAGTCTCTTGCAGTATACGGTACCATTTTGTGCGTGTCCTTTGCATAGTTACTCACCCCCATTAATGTGCTTCACATACGGTAGATGCGTCTCGCACAGTTGCACTGACATGACGTACGGAGATGGTGAAAATCTCGGCCTTGTTTAGTTGGGGAATTTGGGAGGTGCCAAATTACTGTTACAGCACTGTAGCACACTGTAGCGTTTCGTTTGTATTTGTGAATTATTGTCCAAATATTGACTAATTAGGCTCAAAAGATTCGTCTCGCAAAATACAACAAAACTGTGCAATTAGTTTTTAATTTCATCTACATTTAGTACTCCATGCATGTACCGCAAGTTTGATGTGATGGGGAATCTTCTTTTTGCATAGTGTCAAAGTTGGGAGTTGGGAGTAACTAAACATGGCCCTCGTGAACCGATTAATACTCCACTGCATGCCAGTCCGTACTATGTAGTCTGTACTGTACGCCCATGACCCATGCTCGTCAACGACGTGTCCCTATCTTATCTTATCTTATGAACAGCACGATTACATGCAACATCATGATGTATCAACAGCCTAACACACACGTAAAGATTCACAGCACAAAAGAAACACTCCTAATTCCTAAAACTAGCTTTGTTGCCTGCATCAGGAATTCGCAGTACGAGACTTTGGAACCCAACTAGGACAGTAGTAGTTTTGCTTCATTCATCCACCGAGATCCACACGAAAAACACAGCAAAATAACACGAACGAGTACACCACTAAGTTTGTGCTCGATGACTCGGACACAACCAACGTAACCATCAACTCAACAACGCCCAACAAATACTTCCAGCTAGTTCACCACGTCTTAAACACATTCCAACGACACGCACGTCGCGACACCCCCTGCCTAGCTCTACGCCTTGCCCTCGTTGGCCTTCTTGAACGCCGCCGCCTGCGCCGCTGCGGCGCTGTCGGAGCCGCCGGCCGCCGCGGCCCCGAACGCGTCGCGGACCTGCTCCGTGGTGTAGGGGAAGCCCGCGCGGGTCATGGAGTTGAGCAGCGCGGCGGCGCCCTCGCGCAGCAGCGCGCCCGCGCCGTCGGACCGGGTGTTGGCCAGCGCGTCCTGGATGCTCAGGTCGGCGGCGCCGCCGAGGCCGCCCGCGCCGCCGAGGCCACCCGCGCCGCCGAAGAAGTGGCCCATCGAGCTCGGGAACCGCCCGCCCAGCGCCGACCAGATCTCCATCGGGTGGGACCGCCAGTAGCTGGTGGCAGGAAAACGAGAGAGGGGCCCGCGTGTCAGTGACTGCATGCATGCATGCATGCATGGTGACATGGTGTTAGTGGCTTACTCGCATGAGCCGGGGAGGGAGCCGAGGCTGTGGGGGTCGACGGGGAGGAACGGCGTCGGCGACGAGGTCCCGATGCCGCCGTGCGACGGGGAGCCACCGTACGACGGCGTGGGGGAAGAGCTGCCCCCGTAGGCGCCTCCTCCGTGGGATGGCGAGGGGGAACCGCCACCGTAGGCGCCGCCGCTGGGCGTCGAAGGGGAACCGCCGTACCCGCCGCCGGTGGACGGGGAAGATCCGTACCCGCCGCCGCCGTGGGACGGGGTCGACGGAGAGCTACCGTACCCTCCACCAGTGGATGGCGACGACCCGGAGCCACCGTGGGACGGGGTGGACGGAGAGCCGCCATAGCCTCCGCCAGTTGAAGGCGACGACCCGGAGCCGCCGTGGGACGGGGAAGGCAGCTCCCCACCGGTGCCCCCGTGGGACGGGGAAGGCAGCGCCCCGCCTGTGCCCCCGTGGGACGGGGAAGGCAGCGCCCCACCGGTGCCCCCGCCGTGGGACGGAGTCGGCACGTACCCGCTGCCGTGGGACGGCGTCGTGCCGCCGGACGGCACGGGTGTGATGCCACCGCCGTGCCCGGGGATCCCGGGGAAGGTGTGCGGGTCCACTCCCGGCACGCAGTCCGGCTTCTTCACGTCACCTGCACGGCAGCCACACATTGTTACTGCATGCATACCTAGCTACCGTTGCAGCAGGAGAGGAGCTCGGCTCAAGACGACGCGTACCTTGGCTGGCCTTCTCCATGGGGCTGGTCCGGGCCTCGACCACGCCGACGAAGGCCTGCGCGGCCAACGCCGCGAGCACGAAGCTCGCAAGGAGAGCCCTCGCCGTCTTCCGCGCCTCCATGGCAGCTGCTTCTCCGCTTCTCTCCTCCTCCTCTGCTGCTGCTGCTGTGGAGTGAAGTGGACTGTGTATTGGTGGAGATGAGGTGAGGCGAGCAGCGCGCGTGGATATAAATAGCGGGAGCAGAAGCTACCAGACTGGCGCCATTGGGGAGTTGAAGGCGAGCGCCGTGAATTGATGAGGTCGCAGGTGACGCAGCGCGGGTGGTTGGCGAGGGGATTCAATGCGGGCATCAACGTATCGACCAATCCATCCATACATCGTCCGAGTAGGCGAGGCGTGCGCCTGCCTCCACAGCCGGAGCAGACTGCTGCATGCGCTGTTCAAGGCTTCAAGCCCATCACGCTTCGTCTCTTCTCTCTTCTTCTTCCCCTCCTTTGCAGATTTAATTTACTCCTGTTGTGAGCCATATAAAAATACAGGTACTTGCACTGCATGCATGATCTGTCGAGTTCCAGTTGGCGATCGAGCATGACACTGTGTATTTCCCCTTCAGCATCGGTGCCCAAGGTTGTGATCTCAAGAGCTTGTGCGAGATTCTTCTGTGAACAAATGGGGATCATCGATGAGTTTTATGCTGAGTTCTTACTCATGCCATTGCCGTGCGTGCCTACTTGCTGACCAGAGTTCATATCTGCAGTGTTGAATATTGGTTTGTTATTGGCTTCGAAATCTCCACGTCACCAATTTTTCAGTGATTCTGAGGAGTTTGGAACACAAGACTTCTCATGAATTTTACGGGAATTAGTATACTTCCTTTGGAAAACAAACAGCTAAATGGAGATCATGAAATTAGTACAATTCCGACTTTCCGAGTCTTGAATTTCGATTTGTCTTCACGTGAAAGCTTTGCATTCCATACTTGGTTTCACATTTTCCACTCGATTGAGGTACTAAAAGCTACTCCCTCCCGCTCCAAATTATAAGCTTGGAGAATCAAATCATTTTATATTTGATTAAAATTATAGAGAAGATCACAAAAGTTATGGCACCGAATAGATATACTATGAAAATATATTTAATGAAGGAATTAATGGTACCTATTTGGTATCATGAATGTTAGTACTTTACTGTATAAAATTGGTCAAACTTGAGATGCTTTGACTCTCAAAAAAATTGGAATGACTTATAATTTAGAACGGATGGAGCAGTAATATTCTGGCATTGTTACAGTGAGATTGCAATCAGCAACAAGCTGGACCTTGCTGTCAGGCTGTGCCTAACCACACCAAGGCATCCTTTCAGAAAGCAAAAAAAACAACTCCGATCCTGAGCAAATCTGTTGAAGCCTTTAAGCTGTTTCATGACTCATGATCTGCTCTTGACTCGGGGTCGATCGCGCTACGCATCGATCGATCGTGCCCCACGAGCCATTGATGCAGCAATGAATAAAAGGCTGTTGAGTTCTTGCCCTCTGCAACAGTCCGGGTGAAAGGGGTCCAGGGTAGTGTTGTCTTGGGGCATTTGTTCTCGCTCGCGAGCTGGTCGGCCCAGCTGTTTTGAACAGTTACTATGGGTGCTGCCAGTACTGTGTAGCCATGGAGGGGTCTGTTTCATACTATAAGCTTCATCTTTGGACTTGTTCGTTTCAGTGTGTGATCCATGAACGCATGTATTTTTCAGTGAAAACATTTCACTGTCTACAGTGCAGTTTTACTGAAGAACAGCTTGGTTTTTGTCTTGTGCAGTTGGTTTAGTTATCAACCGAGATTCAGCGCTTACAACTGATCCAACTCTATGATTATGAAGTGTCATGAACATTGTCATGAACAGTTTGTGTTGAACTGAGAGTTTAGGTCCCGTTTGGATCTAAGGATTTTCATGGGACGTACTCCAACTGGTTATTACTGCCTCATCGTAGACTGAGAGCGCATCTGTTGTGCTGTGCAACCTGCACTCTTCCATCCATGAAAAGGGAGTAGGGAGACTTTGCCATCACTTTGCAAAAGTGAAAGTTAAAGCATGCATCTTCTACGATTGGTGAGGCAAATGAGCCTCTTAGTACTCCTCGTCTGCTCATAAATCTTTCTGGTAACTGTATTTCACCTACTAATTCAGAGGCAGAGATCTGGAGTACAAGCCATCCTCCTCCAATCATCCAGTCCTTGCGGATGAGAAGCGAAGCCGAATTGAATTGGACGCGTGGGGGCATATTTACAGTGGCACGCGTTATTCCACAACCAGACCTCTGCATGCGACCTTCACATGCTTGAGCGCACTGCCGCAGAGCACGGTCCTTGCTCTCCGCAACTACCTCCCCTCAATTCACTGCACACAACGCGCATGCGCACGAATATAAATCCACCGATCCGTCACCTCACCATTTCTTATTTTCTATGGATCATCAGTTCGTCACCCAATTCGAAAAAAAAAATGGAGACAACTCTGAACTCTGAAGATCGCAGGATTGAAGGGGGATTTCAGACAGGGGCAGGAGGTAGCTGGCGACGGAGGTGTTGTCCCCCTTGCTTGATGACCATTACGATCTAAAAATGGAGATCGCACAAATGGCTCGCCAAGGCACTGATGAATTACCCGCAAAAAAAAAGACACTGATGGATGAATTCGCTGTCCGGGCAGAGAATCCACACGCCGTGTCCGTGCGCAGATCGCTCGCTGCGTATACGGCGCGCTCGGTTGACCGACCTGCGCCTCCTCCAGGAAGCCGGCCATTGTTGGTCCAGCTCCGTCGCCGTCCCTCCAACACTTGCGCCGCATGCACAGGATGCGCTCGATCGCTGGAGCCTCGGACACGGCAGCCGAGCAGTCATTGCGCGTCGCAGGAGCAGCAGAGAGATGCGCCAAATCTCGGTGCTCTTACCGCCTCGCCAACTTGGCCGGCCGGCGTCAGGAGGACAGGGCAACCTCCACCGTCCACCGGCACAAGTCACACCTTGGAGTAACTACAGCTAGCTCCTCCACCCCACAGAATGCATCGTCCTCTCAGGCTCTCACTGATGATCTTGCGTGCAACTGTGCAAGCTGCATATATTGCTGCTCCTGCATGGCTGCCTGCCTCCTTTCTTCTTATGCACATCGCACATAAAGCTACTAGCTGCAAATGCAATGCATGGTAGATCAAGACATCTTCGTTAGCAAAAAAAATCTTTGGCTTCGCTGCAAGGCTTGCAGGCTGCTTTCTTTGGTGTTTACCATTACTACAACACTTGATCACCACCAAGGAGGAGTAGGAGTAAAGTGCAGTGCAGTACCGGTGGCAGTAGTAGATCCACGGGCAAGGCAATGCCTTGAATGCGCATTGAGCTGGCCAACAGTGAAAAGCCTTGATGATGAGCGAGGACTGTCCGAGCGTCGCAGCAACAGTGTTAATGGCGCACCGGAGGCAGCAACACCAGGGAATTTGCCCTGCTGCCCAGCTGTACTGCCATACTGAATCGCCTTTTCCCTTTCCCAATTCTGTTTTTTTTCTCCCTTTCGGATTCGGAGGTGAATGAAACACACATCAGAATCAGATGGTAGATGCTGGGAACGAGCAAGGGGTTTGATGAGCATGGGAGTTGCCCGAGTGGAGAGAATGGCGCGGCTCCATGCGACCATGCCTCTACAGTCTACATTCCAACGCCGTCCGTCAGGCGCAAGCACAGAAGGACGGCATGGCCGTGTAGGTTATACCCGCCGGTCTGCCGCCGCGAATGCAGAGAGAAATTTATCAGACGGGAGAAACGATTTTGATTGCTTCTGTACATTGCAGTACTGCCTGCACTCTTGTACTGTTACGCGCGGCAGAACAGTGCAACCAGACGAAAATGAAAAAAAAAACTGAACAAGAAAGGATGGGCCGCTGTCTGTGAGGTTTAGCCGGCGGTGAGCCCATTGGTTTTGTTGATTGTTGCATCTTTGCTAGCTTGGATCGGGCCAACTAGAAAAAGGACGGCCTTGTTCGCACTGGGCTTGGAAGGCCATGACAGCCCACTTAAACTTGATTAGTCTACCCCTAGCCTACAACAAACACCGGCCCATTGAGGCCTATGGCTAGTCAAACTGATGACCGTTGTGGCGGTTCCTGTGTGCAGTGGGCACACTGCGCCGTTACAACATGCCAGCCGATTTCTTCGTCAAAGAGGTAAAGGAATGGCGTAACTCCTTGGCGCTGGGTAAAGCTCAGCATCGGTAACGCCCGGTCACAGCTAATTGCTGCCTCACTAATGCAATGCACCCCCAACGGTAACATCACCTGACCCTCGTGTATAAATACATGCAGAAACCATGGACACCAAGACCATCACAGACTCACCAAGACCAGACCAGGCTCAGATTCAGACGCCGGCCGGGTTAGTCAGCTCTAGCAACACGCTAGGCGGTAGATTTACAGTGGTCACTAGTGCTAGAGGGATCGGAGTTTGGTAGCCATCTAGGAATTGAACTTCGCGCAATCGAGCAGGCGAGGCGATGGCACGGCCGATCGTCGGAGTGGCGGCTCTGGCGGCCATGTTCGCCGTGCTCCTGGCGGCGAGCTCCTGCGCTGAGGGGCGCGATTTCCACGTCGGCGGCCGCGGCGGGTGGGCGCCGGACCCCGCCGAGCCCTTCAACGCCTGGGCGGAGCGCAACCGCTTCCAGGTCAACGACACCCTTGGTGAGCGGCCTTCTCCTCGCCTCTTCACCTTCACCATGGGCGTTTGAGTGATGACCGGTCGTGTCGTGCGCGTGCTGTGCAGTGTTCAGGTACAACAAGGACGTGGACGCGGTGCTGGTGGTGAGCCAGAGCCACTACGATGCCTGCAACACCACGGAGCCCATCCTCCGCCTCGGCGGCGGCGACTCCCGCTTCGTGTTCAACAGCTCCGGGCCCTACTTCTTCATCAGCGCCGACACGGGCCGGTGCAAGGCCGGCGAGCGCCTCATCGTCGTCGTCCTCGCCGTCCGCAACAACGGCGGCAACGCGCCGTCGTCGCCTTCGCTCACGCCACCGCCGCCAAAATCATCATCGTCGCCGACATCTCCGTCTCCCGTTGCTACACCTGCTCCACGCGCGTCGCCGCGGCCGCCCTCGCCACCGAAGTCGTCCTCGTCGCCAACGACCTCGCCTCCTTCCGTTGCTACGACACCTGCTCCGCGTGCGTCGCCTCCACCGCCACCGTCGTCGGGGAAGAACGCTTCATCTCCGTCGCTGGCGCCGGTGCCCGCGCCCGCGCCTGCTAGCACGAACGGGACGTCGTCGCCACCGTCGCCGTCGTCCGCAGTAGCCTTGAGGGGTGGCGTTCTGGCGTGCCTGATAATCGGTGGAGCAGCGATTCTAGTTTGATATTCTTGATCATCGTGTGCCCAGGACTTCGAATTGATCGATGTTGGCTATTAAACTTGATTACGTTTCGTTAGTTGGGATGCAGGTTTAGTTTGCTTCTGAGTTTTAGGGCTCGCGTCAAAATAACATTTTTTTTGGTTTTGTCCGGTTGATTTGTCGAGATTCTCAATCCTAGAAAGTGGGATGTGTAAATCTTTATAATGAATCAGTATCCTGTACGCCAAAGAGGTGGAGAGAGAGATGCATGTCATTCCTTCAAAAAAATCGGTTAAGTTACTAGCATCTCCATTATTCGTGTGAAGAAGTTAATAGCATCCATTTCAAAATACTCTACTTCACAATGTTCAATTTTTGAACATGTGTCTTTATCTAACAACATTTGTACAAACAACTAGATACAAATGCCAGTTAAGTTCATGAAAACTAGGAAGGAGCCCAGTTGTTATACCCCTAGTAAAGTGCCAGATGGCTGGGATTTTATACCAGTACCTCAGCAGGAACTCAAACCGGAGCTCGAGGATCCATACCGCGAGCAGGAACTCCCGGAAGGCTTTGAGGACAGCAAGTCCAATCTCACCTTTTGATGCATATTTATCCCAGTTTTTCAAACACAACCTATTAGCTAGTTTTATAAATTGCATATTGTTTTATTGCTGAAACCGGTTGGATAGCCACCCCTTGACTGTTACGATTCTTCCTTAATGTCCAAGAATTATCTCTAAATATAATATGCCTTGTTTGGATGATAATCACCGCTAGAATGCTTAGAACCTTGTTACTTATTTTATTACAATCCAATTATGACTACAATGTGTCTCATCCAGAATAAAGGTGTGAGTGTTTTAAAGGAAGTAAACGGGTTTCGGGAAATAAAAGTAGGAAAATGCTTAGATGAGATGGATGGGTGTTTCTTTTGTGAAATGCCAAGTTAGGCTCGTACCTTAGTGGTTGAGTAGGTTGGGAGATATCCATATGACAATTAAGGACTGAGTTGATGTGTCATCTTGCCTAACCCAATTTATCGTGCAACCACTCGACCTTTGTATGCGGCAAAGGTTTAGCATAAATCCCACTAGCTAGTCTCTTAGCCATCAGGAGAGCTGGTGAGCAACGAAAGATCATGGAAAAGGAGTGAGTCTTTGTGACTTAGGTCCCAGTTAAGATCTCGTTGGTAGGTCATTAACCCTTGGTTGTTTCCGTGTTGGCTAGTCAGGTTTAGCTAAGGTGGGTAATGGCTTTGATAGGATCCGCATTGAGACTAAGGTGATCGTGCTGCAGTACCCTATTTGTGGGTAAAGTGTACACCTCTACAGAGTTAAAACCTATTCAAATAGCCGTGTCCACGGTATTGGATGAGTTACGGTTTGGGCACATAACTAGTGTTTGGGAGATGGATGGTTTTCATGGCGTGTGTTGGATTTTGGAAGTGCCTGGCAGTTGTGCCGTGAGCTACCGCGGACGGGGAGTCTGATAGCACTAAAATTTGGATCCTTTGTGTAGGATAAACCCCACTCAATTATCCGGTCACTAAATAAATGCTTTGCGAAAACCCTTTTGAAAGTGAACCCTTGCATGTGTTAAAAATATAGCTTTATTGCAAATGAACCTTAGCCTTATCCTTGTTATGAGTTGTGCATATTCTTGTTATTCCCCCTCCGTTGGTGTGGTTGGACTTGTTGAGTACGTTTGTACTCACCCTTATTTTGTTGCTTCAGAGGAAGACCTGGACTCCGGTGCCGAGGACATCGAGTAGGTGGTCGTTTTTGCACCCAACGTTACCTGTGGTGTTGGCCCTTTGCAGGATGCTTCCGCTGGCGCATAGTCCCGAGTGTTGTCTAGGTTCATCTCGACAGTAGCTTGGATCGTTACCGTTGTTGTTTTACTTATCGTTTTGGCGTGGCTTTTGCGCCCGCTCCCTCAGGAGTTATACGGTTCGTGAACCATCTGTTGAATAAATGTGTTATCAGCCTCTTGGGACTGGTATTTGTATCATATTTAGTCTCCGCTTAAGTAGGGACGCTTCAACTGGTAGGTGAGCTTGAAGAGAAGAGAAGTAGCATGATGAATATGATAACTCTGTATCCTGTTAATAGTAAGAACACAGTAAGAACATCAAAAAGATCTAGATGAAGATGACAAACAAACAAGCATAAGAAACTGTTTAAGGTAAATGCAAACTTACGATTATTAAATAGTCAAATAGCATCAACCCTTTTTCTAGAATAAAAGAAGTTCAAATAGCATTGGGCTTTTTTATAATTCATAGGGCACGCCCTAAACATATCATTGCTTTAACAAAATATGAATTTAGAACATGCATGGAACAATTTATAATGTTAATTCTACAATTTACAATTTTAGTGCATGACACATGACTCTATTGGCATTAATCATTGTTATGTACAAAAACGGGAATTGGCTTAGTAATTGGAAACTGAAACTTACTCAATTTAATTTGTTAGTTACTTTGAAGAACTGGTTCATATCTAAAAGATAAATTTTTACGAGGTCCATGAAATACTCGGATTTACTCTATAATAATTTTTCCTTAATTTACTCTATTAAAAATTCACCAAATAGGCTACTTTTACAAATTATCTAAATTTTAAATGCACCCAAACAGTTCTAAAAAAATTATAGAAATATAACAAATATTTTTCACATCATATGCAATAACTTATTAAATTATTTAGAAGAACCTCATAATTTTCTATGTTACTTATGAAGGAAACTAATTTTATAAATGACTACATCTCATCTACGGAAAATTAGTTGTTTTCCCATAATTTTTGGAAAGTATTTTGGTGCCATAAAAATTCAAATATGCTTCAGAAGTAGCATAATTTGATGAATTTTAATTTGAAAACTGCAAAGGTACACATGCAGTTTTAAGAAAGATGGATTCATCTTCATTTGTTAAATGACCATAACAAGTTTCATGAATTTTATAGGTAATTTGGTGGTCGTTGTGTCCAACTTAACTAACAAAAGTGACGAAAATACCAAATAAAAGATGAAAGTTAGAACTCGGTGTCATATAAAGGATAGGAAATTTTCAATGTCAAGAAAGGAATTAAGTTATCTTCTAGTGTAAAATAAGGAATTTCCTCCTAAATGAAAGTGGGAGGAGATTAGCAGGCGATTCGATCTTATTTGCAGTTCAAAGACCCTAAACTCTAGGTTGGATCAGCAGTCGAGGCAACAAGACTTATAAGAAGGGAGAAAACAAGTAACGTACCTCTATTTTTTTTCCCATTCCATCGAAAATGCACTTGGTATCCTTATGTTGATCTCCACTACACGAACCAAACAGTCAGGAAACACACGTGTCACCTTCAAACCTCATCATTGAGGTTGAGTTTGCATAAACAAATGTCAGTTTAGTTGGTGCAGACTGAATTTTACTCGATTTTGATAGTTATAAAAGTGCTGATATCCAAAATTAATTTCTATTTTAAGTTTCTTTCCGTCTTATGCACACCGCATGTTAAGCCTAGGATGGGAGAACTACTAGCCACCGGCACCACCAAAATTAGGCTAGCTTGGGCACCAAATAACCAGCAGCGCATGCAAACCTTCATCCATGCAGGGGAAGGCTAGAACGCCAACGCCGAGGCGGGGCGAGACCGCGACGGGCGGGCGCACGTCCATGGCAGCGTGCGGCCGCCCTGGATTGTCTCCCGTCCAGCGGCTTCCCCTCCAAATGTCCTCCCCTGTCGTCCTTTTCATCTCCCCCTCCTCCTCCCCTTCACAGAGAGAAGAAGGCAGGGAGCAAGCTATCTGCATTCTGCAGACACCCAGCTCGAAGAAAGAGAACCAGACACCCAATGGCGGCGGTTCGGCTCGTGCTGTTTACGCTCGTGGTGGCAGCGGCGGCGGCGCTCCTGGCCGTGCGGCCGGCCTCGGCGGGCGTGCCGGACATGGGCGCGCTGGACGCCCTTGCGGCGGGGAAGAAGCAGTGCTCGGGCGCCGTGGGCGAGTGCGGCGTGGACGAGGCGGAGGAGCTCGGGCTGAGCGGCGTCGGCGCGGGCGAGGAGATCGTTCGGCGGACGCTGGCGGCGCGGCAGCCCCGGAACCGGTACATCAGCTACGCAGCGCTGCGGGCGGACCAGGTGCCCTGCAACCAGCGCGGCCGCTCCTACTACAGCAACTGCGGCGCCGGCGCGCAGAAGGCCGCTAACCCCTACCGCCGCGGGTGCTCCGTCATCACCCGCTGCGCCCGCAACACCAACTGATCCATCCGTGCGTCCATGGGGATCCATCCGCCTGCCTGCCTTCTTTGCTCGCGCACAGCACAGCTTGACGTCGGCCGACGGCGGCGGCGGCGGAGGAGGCGGCGCTACGACGATACGTACAAACCCAATGCAACTATTATTATTGTTCTTGATTGATTGATCGCCATGTTTGTTCATTTATAATTTGGTCGACAAGATTCTGTATTGAAAACAAAATTGTACTTTATATAAGCTGAGCGTATTTTTTGGTTGGGGAATTTTCGTTTCTGCTGAATTCGACGATTATGATCTGTGCATATGTGTGATCCCAAACTGTGGAAGCCTGCATGAAAGATGATCTGCGTGCTTACAAAGAATGCAGGCCGAAATTTACACACACAACCGGGCCGTTTGCACGGCCCAACATATGTACGTGGGCTGCTGGGCCGAAGAACGTATTTTACCAGGACACCGGTTCCTCGCTTTGTCTGCACGAATTCATGATGCCTAACCATCATCGTCTTGATTTTTCTACTTGATTGATCACATTCAGCCAATGAATCTGTGCAGAATCAGGCAGGTCAGCGATACCAGAAGTAATACAATCGTGTACCGGCAGCAGGGTACCTGATCAGTCTCACGCACCTGCATCGTCGCTTTCTCCTGAATGTAAAATGTCGCCAAGATCGCTTTACGCAAAAGCCGCGTTGCAACTTTGTGCTATCCTACGCAAGCAGAAGCTAGGCCTTGTCCACGTCCCCAACTGAATCACATCGTAATCGTATGCTAGCGCAGCTCGACGGCCCTGTCTTCCGCGCCGCTCATCTGAATTTGCGTGCGCCGTACTGCGAACAGGGCAGAGCCCCGGCTTTGCGGCCGCTCCTCGGCTGCCGCGAGCCTGCAGAAAAGTGTCCACAATTTTCAGGCGTCAACTATTTCAGTTCAGCGGGGACATGCAGCACCATGCCCATGCGTCCATGCAGGGGTTCGATTCGACTGGAGCGAGGAGGACGAGCCGGCGAGGCCAGCGTCCATTACCACGACGACGCATGGGCGAAGCCATCTCGCTATCTCAGCCTGTCTCAGTGTGAACCGGGAAGGAATACAATAATCTTTTCTGTCTTCAGTTCTGAACTGACGGAAAGAGGACGCCAAAGGCAGGGGATGGGATCGTACTTGGCTTCAGAGAGGGCAGGAGGACGGCGGAGATGGAATAAAGAAAAGAAAGAAAGAAAGCAAAAGCCACTCCACTCCACCTGCGGCTGCGGCTGCGTGCAGCCGTGCACGCAGGCGCGGAGCGGGATGGGAGCCGGCCGGCCGGCCGGCAGCGAGAGGAACAGGAGCCCACGAGGAAGAGGGGCAGGGGCAGGGATGGCTCCCAAAGTCAAATCACACACTGGCGCACGTTGAAAAGTGCGGGCCTTTGATTGTCCTACCCCTATCTAAAAATCCTCGGCTCCCCTGTCCTAGCTGTCCTCACTCCCGCGTCTTGAGACACACACACTCTTTCGCTACGGCTACCGTCTTGGCGTACCACGGATGCCCAAACTGAAACTGCGACTGATCATCCAGCAAGGGAAGGAATTAGATATTGTTGGGTACTGCTGAGCTCTTGCCTCTATGAACAGTGGTGGCCACCCACGAACCCACGATAACGTCACCAAGAACCAAAGATGCTGAAGGTCCCCTATGGGGTTGCTTCTCCCGTGTACCTGTTGCGATATGAGGCCGGGAGCGAGGCAGCGCTTCCCCCCCTACCATTATGGTACCCTTGGGGTCTGGTTGCGGTACACGCAGACATGCAATGCAAGCAGACTCACTCGAGGTCTCCTCCAAGTCAATGCTACTAGCTTCCACCATGTTTTTGGACTCCATGCCTCCTCATCAGCCCATGCATGCATGCCGTCCATGCCCACTGCCTCCATCACTGCCGTCGTCTTGCTAGCTCCAGGCCATGCAATGCAAGGATGCAACCAACAAGGCCATTAAACCAAGCAGGGGTCGCCGTCGGTCCATTCCGGGAGAGGGAGAAACCAGCCATGCGCGCATTGGTCAGGTCAGTGCAGGTCCAGGAACCGGGGAACACGGCGAACGGGCACTACATGCATGTGACATCTCAAATGTAGTAGTAGGGCGCCGCTCCGGCTGGTCGACAAGCTTCTTCCCGATTTGTTCATCAGTGACTGGGATCCGGTCCTGCTTGCTTAACGGTCGGAATTTGTACACTCGGTTTCGTACATTAGTATTGACTACTTGCTGTACCGGCGTCTACGGCCAAAACAAGTTGCTGTACCACGTACCGTGATGCAACGCCGTGTCTTCCTTTTTTATGTACACCACCACTCATTATCTAAAAAAAAAATGTACACCACCACTGTATATGTAACGGCGTTCTGATGTGCTCATCTCGAGTACAGTATATATCTATGCCAAATTCAGTCTCCAAAAAAAAAGATCAAAATGGGCATGAAATTCGCTTAACCAGTTTATTGGACATGAAAATCATTTAAGCCCAGTACTTCTTAAGGCAACAAAACGTGATTTTTACTACAAATTTTCTATAGAACATTCTTTTTTTTTCAAATGAAAGTTTTTATAGAGCATGAGCTGAACTGCTGGACTATATACCATCTTAGTTTTTCTTAGCCAGTTTATTGACCAGCTTGGATCCATGAAGTGTGTTCTTTTAACTTTGGAGGAGTAGTGATAACCAGCCTGTTCGCTTCAACTTATCAGCCACCGAACAGTGTTTTTCTCTCACAATAAATCAGCCGTTTCAGCTTTTCAGCCGGCTTATAAGTCCAGCCGAACAGACCGAACATATATAGCAACCTGTCCAAAAGATGGCCGCAACAGATCGGGTAGCATGCTCCGGAAGCTAGATTGCATATCAATTATATTATTGATGATGTTGAAGTTGTCGTTGTAATTAGTAGGAGAGATGGTGCAGTCAGCGTCCTTTTATGCAGCAAACTGGTCAAGCCCAACCTTTGAAACTAAGAGACAAACGTGGTGGAACCACAGGGAGAGAACCGAACCATGATGGATCGGGGCCGTGCGCCGATTTAGCAACCCTTCCAGTCAATGCGCCCGGCCGATTGCTCCAGCTTTGCTGAAGCTACCTTGGCATGGTCCTCATCAATTTCCGGTCTCGACTTGCTTGCTGGGCTGGTCAGACAACGACACTTACACTTGTATGGAACGACAATAGAAATATACACATAAATCATGGGTGAAATAATAAAATGAAAAGTTTTTACACAAGCTTATTATTATTTACGATAAATTGATTGAGTGACCATGGAAAAAATCATTAAAAGTTTTAACAAGCAATGGAATTTAGCGTCTGTTTAGTTGCCGCCCACAGCTCTCCCCGGTGCAACTCCAACTCGCCACCTATGGAACAAACGTGCTTCAGATAAAGCTAAATGGGTCTAACGACATAAAGCATAAAGGAAAGGTTTGGACAAATTGATGGATGCCTTGGACAAAATGGTGCACGCTTTGCGCTCTTGGAAGGACACAAGTAGTGAAGAAAGAGTGACTACGCCCATGGACTCGTGAAAACAACCCGTGTGTATTATTTCAAAAAGAAAAAAGAAAACAACCCGTGCAATGTGGGCTCCGAACACACTCTTCCACCAAGATCTTTTCTCAAGGAGTTTGCAAACGGCTGGTGTCTCTTCTCGAGTAGTTTAAAAGTTGTTCATACGTTATGTCTTTTTTCTACTAAGAAAACGCCACCTTTTTATGGAAACCTTCCAAACCCAAGCAAACGCATATATGTTTCCTCAGAGTCCGCATATCTTCCTTTTCCACTGAGAACAAGCTCTACATATTTTAAAGCATAGACCTAAAAAAGATTTGAGAAAAATTCATCTCTAAAGATGTAACTCTGTATGAATAGGTAAAACCATTCAAAAAATAAAATCTGTACGGCTTCTCCTCTCAACACGTAGTCACGTACCAAGTGGAGTACCCGCATTCCCACAATACAGCCTTCCTCATTTTACACGTACTAGTTCATCACATTCAGCCGAACAGTGCTGTCGTCCATCTTATTCAAAGGGAGGACGGAATCTACATCAAATATATTGTTAGGGGAGAAGGACAGAATCTACATGAAATTCAAAAACACATCCATCCAGCTCACCTGCAGAGCCAGCCATCCTGACGAAATTGACCTACTGGTACAAGTCTCGAGTGCCGGCTGGTGTTTGCATCCTCTCAGAAGTCAGATCTGAGCCACACCACACACACACACACAATTTTATTCATATATTCCAGGCCGAAACAAAAGCAAAGCAAAACAAAGCACTCATCTCAATTCTCATCTCCCCAGCAGTTGAAATTCCAGATCCCAAAGCTCCAAAATTCCAATCCCCGAAAAGCCCATAAAACCCCCCTGTTTCTCTCTCTACCCCCCGTCTTTCTCACTCCCAAGAGAAGCCAGCCAAGCCTGCTGCCAAAGGCGACATTTTTCTCATGGACGCCGGCGCAGCCACCTCCGCCCAGGAGCGCCCGGCGCCGCCCTCGCCGGTGGCCGCCGCGCTGCCGATGCCGATGCCGCTGCCACAGGCGTCGGCGGACCCGTCCAACCCCTTCCCCACCACCTTCGTCCAGGCGGACACCACCTCCTTCAAGCAGGTGGTCCAGATCCTCACCGGCACGCCGGAGACCGCGGCGGCCGCGGCGGCGGGCGGGGCACAGTCGTCTCCGCCGGCCCCGCAGAAGCCGGCACCGGCGCCCACGGGGCCCAAGAAGCCGGCTTTCAAGCTCTACGAGCGGCGGAGCAGCATGAAGAGCCTCAAGATGCTGTGCCCGCTGCTCCCTGCCGCCGCCGCCTTCGCCGCCGGCGGCTCCGCGGGCAACGGGTTCTCCCCGCGGGGGTTCTCGCCGCGCGGTCTGGAGGTGCTGTCGCCGAGCATGCTGGACTTCCCGTCGCTGGCGCTGGGGAGCCCCGTCACGCCGCTGCCGCCGCTGCCGGGGTCCGAGGAGGCCGCGGCCGCCGAGGACCGCGCCATCGCCGAGAAGGGGTTCTACCTCCACCCGTCCCCGCGCGGCAATGCGGGCCCCGGCGGCGACCTGCAGGCGCCGCCCAGGCTGCTCCCGCTCTTCCCCGTGCAGTCGCCGACCAGCCGGCCGTGACCGCTTCTAGGCTTCCCCTCCCTTCTTCCTCCTCTAGGCTGGCTCGCTCCTGCTCGGTATGCTCTGCTCGCTGCTAATCACCGTGCTCCTGAAGCGGGAGGCCGACCTGATCTGTGGATGATTTGCTCCTCTCTCTCCCTCTCGTGAGCCTTGGGATGATTCCTGTATGTCCAGTCCTCGTGTTGTAATCTTGGTGTTTGTAACAGTAATTCGGCGCATAAGAGGGATTAATTGATCACCGAGTTCGAGCGCTCTTGCCCCCCATTTCCCTTTCTTTTCCTCCTCTGAATTGTAGATTTTAACTTGGCATTTTTTTTAACCTTTTGCTTGCTCCTTGTGCTTGCTTTGGCATGGTTTGGTGGGGCAAGCTTGTACATTAAGCTGTCAAAAATTCAGTCCAGCCTGAGGCAAGTGGTTGCTCAAGTTGACATTGTCTATTCCAGCTAGGTAAAATATTCAAAATCCGAACATGAATCAGCGCTTAGAACTGGTGGCTTCTGGTTGTACATGTCTAGAAACTAGAAACATATTGTTCTGCTACTAGTTCAAACTCTTACTAGTCTTGGAGAAAGGTGGCATTCTTATTAGAGGTACTACTAAACAGAAATAGTGTGTCATTGAACCGCAGACAGTAAAGTGATCACGGATTTCTTTCAGGAAAAAGAAACTGATCATGGAGGTTAGTCTAGTCACTGATCTGAGCAGAGGGCCCCGTTGAGCCATGTTTCGAGGAAGTGGCAGCTAGCTTATCTATGGACATGGAAGAAGGCAAGGCAAGGCAGACATGCTCGGAGCAGGGCACCCAATAATTGCCCCCTCTTTCTACCAAAATCTGCACGAAATCTGCTCGAAACCTGGAGTGGTACATTTTCGATCTGCATTGGACCCTGGCATAGTATGAGCAACAAAAGGGGCCCCTTGAAGCGGCATCTTTTTCGTAGGAGAGGGAAACAAAAGTGAAATGCCCTGCGTATTTTTCTCATCATGTTGGCTACTGCTACTGGTGGTGGTGGTGGTGGAGGGAGGGAGTGGGAGTGGAATATGGGAGTGATCAAAAGGGGTAGAAAAACAATGCTCTCCCCGGTGGTGGAGTGGTGAGCTCCACCATTTTGCATTGTGACATTATTTTATAAAACGTAGATGTGAATTGGAGCAAAAGCTAGCAGCTTTTGAGGAAAAGCTACGTTGTTTTTTTAATTTTTTGGAGGAGGAGGAGGAAGGAGGAAATCGTGAAGATGTTGAGAGTGAGTGAGAGTGACCCACTTCAGTGTCAGCGGCTGAGTTCACTTGCCCACTCCACTCTCCATCATGCGAATGCATACACGGATATGGATCCTGTAGCAACAGCGGGGAGCTGAGCTGCTCCGGCTTGTCAGGCAAATGAGCGCGCCTGTCAGATCTGTCGCTGCCTCTCGCACATCCCACTGCCAGGTGGGGACAGGGCCGTCGCCACTCGTTCACTAGCTAGCTAATCACACCGGTTAACTCACTCAGTGCTCGCGTTTTTGCTTGAGAGGATGGATAGGCTGACACGACGCAAAGAAGCGGTTAAGATGTTCCTATGTTTCAATCAAAGTAGAGGAAAGCGAAATTTGAGTGCATTTTGTCCATTGGCGAGAAAGGAAGACGTCGATGGCCCATTTCTCTCTCTCATATTTGGGTATCTTTCAAAGCCTAGGATTCCTGGTAGACATTTTAGAAAAAAAGATAAATTTTAAAAATTCTAAAAAAAAGAATATCTAGCCATCAATCGATAGACTGAAATCATCATAACCATTGGATCTATTTTGTTTTCTAAAAAATTACCCACCTATACCATTATAAAAAAGAAAAAGTAACCCCCTAAATCTATATCTAAATTACCCACCTTTACCATTATATAACATTAACTAAAATAACCTGCTAATTTCCATCAAAATTATCCACTCATGCCATTATAAATAATATTTAAAATAACTCCCTAAATTTGCAACTAAATTGTCCAGCACTAATACTTAAAAAACTTAAAATAACCCCTTAAATTTGCTCTATATTACCCACATATGTCATTATTAAAAATAAATGAGGTAACCTATATTTGAACCCAATCAACATAATTAAAAATATACAACAATATATGAGTCTAAATCATTTATTTCTTACACTATTGGTATATGATATAATCGTCTATTTCTTACACTATTGGTATATGATATAATAACTAAGGTATATGTGCATGATGTGCGCCACCATTTATAAAGATATAGATGAAGTGATGAAAATATATGTTTCTATGGTACAATTATAGCGCAAACTTAGGTCCATTAAACAAATTCAAGCGCATACCTACGATGAAAAGTAAAAGGTTAAATATTATAAATGTAGATGAAAATATTATAAAGTAATTACTAACTAAAAATTTATCACAGTCGGATGAAGATAATAAGTATATATCTATATAAGTATTATGTTCGAATATTTAACAAATGAGATGTCGCTCGTGGTAATAGTTTTGTAGCAATGTGGTCTCATTTGTTTTCATTGGAGACTACGCATTAGTTCCCATGAGACACGCTAGAAAAAAACACAAAATCCTTGAAATTATCAAAAAATCAACAATATCAAGCACCAATCCTGTAAACTCTAATAATCATAGTCATTGATATATTATATTTTCTAAAAAGTTACCTACCACTATCATTGAGAAAATATTCAAAAATAAACTCTAAACCTATATCTAAATTACTGAGATCGCCCATTATTGAAAATAATCTAAAAAAACCTCATAATTTTCATCCAATTTACTCGTACATATCATTATAAAGCATAATTTAAAATTTCATTCTAAATTTGTACCTAAGTTACCCACATATGTCATTTATAAAATAACATAAAGTAAACGCCTAAACTTAATCTAATTATCTTCATATGCATCATACAGAAAAATCCAAAAATAAACTAATATATGATTCTAAATGACCTATTTATACCATTCTTAATATAAAAATATTAAGTTAAAGTATATAAACATGATGAGTGTCACCATTTAGACCATTTATACATGTATGTGAGGAATTGATGAAAAATATCAATTTTTTTATGCTAAACACAATGTATGGAGGTGCGATATAACATGAAAAAAGTGTGAATGTGAATACAAAAGTTTACAGAGTAATTACTAATTAAAAACCAATCACAGCTGGATAGAGATAAGTACATATCTATATAAAGTACATATCTATATGAGTATTATGTTGAATTATTGAAAAATGAGAGAGTAGTAGGTAAACAATTTTAATTATTAGCTAGGAGTTTAATTTCTAAATAATTTTCAGATTCAATAGTTTTTAAAAATATTAGCCCGTGCGGGAGGACATGGTTGGTGCTGACTATAGATGTCCATGCAGCCCGACAGCCCGGCACGAAGCCCGATTTTTTGGCCTGTCCCAAGCCCAGCCCGGAATGTAACTCCTCGAGCTCGGGCTGGCCCAGCCCGATGGCTTGTGCCGGGTGTGGGCCGGCGCCTCGGCCTGATGGGTGGCACGGCCTGGCACGAAATCGAATGGCCGACCTATTACCGACCCATCTACCGAACGGTCGCGTGGCGGCCTAGCCCAGCCTAGCAACAGCTAGGAAAGGGGACATATATAACCCGCCACCGTGCCCAGCCGCACCCCCTCCGCAAACCCCACCCCCTCCGCCAGCCGCCGCCACCGCCCGCCGCTCTCGTTTTCCTGATTTAGATCTAGATCCTCCTGATCCTCTTCTTGTTCTCCTCATCTTGTTCCTGTCATACTCTCCAGCTTCGGGCTGCAGCGTCGCTAGTAAGTTGTAGATGCTCCTTATCCTCTTCTTGTTCTCTTGATCCCCTTCTTGCAGGTATCCATCGACCGTTAGGTGGTAGGTGTCATGCGCCATTGAGGAGGGACAGAGCGGTTGTGGTGTCATGACCATTAGCCTTCGCCCTCTCGCAGATCCTCTAGGCATCTCATCATCCCGTCATCTTCTCCTACTCTGGGCTCCGGCGTCATAGGTACCCACTTGTCCTCCTAATCCTCTTGTTGTTCTCCTGATCCTCTTCTTGTTCCTGATCTTGTTCTCCTGTTTGTAGGTATCCGTCGGGTGCCGCGCGCTATTAAGGGACGGAGCGGTTGAGGGACACCAGAGGGCGCTGCCGCCTGCCACACGAGGTCGTCGTGATGGACGAGAACTATACCATCAATGATGACCTAAGGGCTTGTGGGCTGCCAGGTAAACCATTGTTCCTGATCCTCTTCTTGTTCTCGTGATCTTGTTCTGATCCTGACCCTCTTCTTGTTCATGATCTTGTTCTTCTTGTTCTTGTAGGCGACAATGAGGACGACGTGGTTGCCAGAGCTGTGGCACTCTTCGGTAGCTCTACTGCTCCCGTCAATGTGGATGCTGCCGGTGCCGGAGGTTCTGCCCAGCTTCTACACTGACTACCTCAATGGGCACCAGTGTCCGCAACGGGAAGTGGCGATATGCTGCATGGAACGACTTTGAGGAGTTGTTCCATGAAGGCGCTAACGGGAAGCAGGTGAGGTATGCTGCCAAGTCCCGTCATTGTTCTCACATTCTTACAGGCCGATCATGTGCTGGTACTAGCCATTTGCTCCGGCACCAGAAGATATGCTTGGCTAAACAAAACCATTCTTCTCTTGTTCAGTCGCAACTTCAATTCAATTCTGATGGTTCAATTAGTAATTGGAAATACAAGTCTGATCTTGCTCGTAAGGAATTGTGCCGTTTGATTGCAAGACTTGATCTACCCCTGGGCTTTGGTGAGTCAAAGGTATTTGAGGAGTACATCCAGCGTGCTCATAACCCTCGTTTTGCTAAAGTTTCTAGGAAGACGACTTCTAGTGATCTTACCAAGTACTTTGCTGAGCGTCATGTTTCTCTGGTTGAAACTTTGAAGTCTTCTGTTTCTTCTGTCTATCTTACTTCTGATATTTGGTCTGGCAATACTAAGAAAGACTACCTTAGTGTTGTTGCACATTTTGTTTCTGTTGATTGGGAATTAGAGAAGAGAGTCATGGCTCTTCGGTTGATTGATTGCTCGTATTCTGGTGTTAACATTGCTGAACGTATTGAACAAGTAGTTTCTGAATTTGGTTTAGAGGATAAGATTTCCTCTGTGACACTTGATAATGCTTTTGCTAACACTTTTGCCATGGCCACACTCATTCCCAAATTTTTTGGTTATCTTGGTCCAGATCCTGAACCTCTTGATTCTGATTCTGATAAAGCACTTGTTGGTCTTTTGCATCAACGCTGTGCATGTCATATTATCAACCTCATAGTCAAGTCTGGTTTGAAGAGGATCAAGTCTTATCTTGAGGCTTTAGGACTGCAATCTCTTTTTGGAACTCTTCTAACCAACGCATTGCAGTTTTCCATAACTTCTGCATTGTCAAGGGGGTATGCCCTCGTAAGTTTGGTTTAGATATAGATGTGATATGGAATTCTAAATGTCTCATGCTCAAACATCTACTACCATATAAGACTGTCTTTTCTGTCTTTATTTCTGCTCATTATGGTTTGCACAATGGCTAACCACTACTGACCGAAAGCCATTAAATAATTGCTGAGAAAATTTTGCGGTTCCTTGAAATATTTTATGATTTCACTGTTGCTTTTTCTGGTGTTTACTATCCAATGAGTCGTATGATGTTGCATCATATTATTGAGATTGCTGGTCATTTGCATGGCCAAGAGACTGATCCACTGCTCAGAAACATTGTTGTTCCCATGAAGCTCAAGTTTCTCAAGTATTGGTAGAACATACCTCTATTATATTCCTTTGCATTCATTTTGGATCCTAGAGCCAAGATGAGAGGTTTTCATAATGTTCTTTAGCTTCTTTCTTAGGCAATTGGTGTTGATTACTCTTGTTACTTCATTGAGGTAAGAACTGAATTATATAAGTTGTTTAACAAGTATGAAAACAAATTTGGTGTAGTTAGGATGCACAGGCCCTCTCAAACTACAGCTGGTACTGGTAAGAAAAGAACCGCATGGGGGTAAGATCTTTGGTACTCCATCTGGTTTAGGTGGTTCTCCTGTTCTTTCATCTACACCTCCTATATTTCCTGCTTCTGAGTTGTCATCCTTCTTGGACAGTGACACTATTACTTACTATGAGGATGATTTCAACATACTTAGCTTGTGGTATGAGCACAAGCTATCCTATCCTATTATGTCCATACTAGCTAAAGATGTGATATCTGTTCCAATTTCCACTGTTTCTTTGAAATCTTATTTTAGTCTTACTGGTAGGGTGATCGAGGAGCGGCGCCGGTGGTTGTTGCCGAAGACGGTGGAGATGTTGACCTGCCTCAAGGATTGGGAGTTGGGAGATGCAAGGGCACAATATGATATTGAGAAGAAGATCAATGAACTGGAGGAAATATACAGAAGCCCCTACCCAGACCAAAATGAAGGCCAAACTAGTCAATAAGTCAATTCTTAACTATTCTTCAACTCCAATTGCTAAACACTTTGTTCAATTGCTAACACTTTTCCTTCTTGCACCTCTAGGCCTGCCCCAGGAGCAAGTGAACCCTGTTCCGTTGGACTGTTGCCTGACTGCCTGTTGGTGTTCTTGTTCTATACTTCTATGTCTGTGTGTGTGTCTGTAATGTTGAATTCAACTTGAACATTGAACTTGAGCTGGTTGTACTCCTTTTCCCTTCCTAGGATTTTCTCACAAGGGTGAGTTTTTACCTAGGAAGGTTTTTAATGAGGCCGCCAACACTTGATCACATAGATGAAGTGTTAACAACTCTATCTATATTTATTATGAATTTCTGTGTGATCTGTGATGAATGTGTGATCTGTGATAAACTTGAAATTTTGAATGTTTGATGAACTTCAAAGTCTAAGATTGTGAATCAGTGTTGATTGATTGACTTGGTGTCGGTGCGGAATCTGGCCGACAAGTAAATGTTATTAGTTTTGCCGCACGTTAGATCGGATATGGCCAAGCACACAATGACACAGGATTTATACTGGTTCGAGTAATGGGTCCTACGTCCAGTTCGGGGTCGATCGGTCGACTGTATTCCTGAGCCCATAGCCCAGGTGCTCGAAGTTTGCAGTGGGGATACAAACGAGTAAGGAATGAGAAGGGGGTGTTTGAGACCCGGTCGTGCTCTAATCCGAGTGGAAGAGAGTGACGGTGGGCTTGAATCATTCGCTATGTGCTGGAGAGAGTCAACGGGTTTCTGATGTGCTTCGTGTGTGATCTCGTGCGATCTCTCATGTGTCTCGCCTATCCAGATGTGGAGGGACCCGTCCCTTTTTTAGTTCAAGGGGACAGACAGCCTTACAAGTCAGAGAGAGATAGAGAGTGTGTACGGGCATTGCCTAGTCTTGTCGTTGCCCACATCATCGAGTACGGTATGGCCATCGCCCTCCATCCCTATTCAAGCTCCGTTGTGGCGGGCAAGTAGCACAATGTCTGCCTGACATGGCACGACGGCACTGTGCGGTGTGTGCATAGGGCGTGGCGGGGTACGATCTTCTATACGGTAGTTGACATGAGTGCCTTTCCTTATCCATTTCACCTACTTCCCGGGCCTATACGTCCCCGGTCGGTCGTCCCGATCGGTGCCTACCATGTCAGTCAGGAGAGCGGTGGGAGTCGGTTCGGTATATCCCCAGTCGGGGGAGCTTGATTGGGGTCGGACTTTGGTCCTGGCCCCAACCAGGCCTCCTGGTCGGAGGCGCCAGTCGGTGGCCGGATAGAGGTCTCGGTCTGGCGTTGCATATCTAGGCTGACCCCGGCGTGCATTGTCGTTGTGCCTCTTGTTGGGCCGAGAGTTGCGGAAAGGCAGTCCCATTGAGAACCCCGAGTCTATGGAGCTGTCACTTGGTGAAGTGTTTTTTCTCTTAATGGGATGCGAGCCGGCATGGCACGTCAAAATGGTCGGGCTGTTCGGGTCGACCCTGCATGAAAAAGATCTTATGGGCTCGTGCTTGGACCGCCGGTGAGGCCTGTGGGTCGGTATGGCACGATGGAGTCGTCGTGACTGACCAGGCCCGCATGAAAAATAACGGACCATGGCACACGCTGACTACAGTGCTGACTATCCCACACGCTGTAAACAAGGATTCGGTGGGTTACTTTTTCACTCACGCGCAAAAGTTACTGCAGGATGACTCGGTTTCAGGGCTGACGGGTGACGGCGGCACGCTGGCTGCAGTTAGCAGCGCGCGTGCACAGCGAAAGCCGACGCCGTCACATCGCCGACGCGACGCCGCCGTCAGCTTTGCATGGCGTTCGCTTTTACAGCGGGCGCGCGCATCACATGAATACAAAGTACTGCCGCCGCGTTGCATCTCAAATTCGAACTCCCTATGCTGCAGCGTAGAATACAAAGTACAGCTCCTTTTTTTTCACAAAGTTTGTTCAAATCGTGCGCATTTTTCGACAAATAAAAGGGCGTGCTAACTGCTACGTAGTGGCATGTTGATTTGAATTCCGGATACGTACGTACTATTGTGTACCATGCTGTGTACCGGTCAGTCATCACATAAAAGCTACGTGATGGTATCAAATGTACCCATTAAATTGGTCGGAATCGCAACATCGATCGAGCCGTTGTTGCCATCATGATGGTAAAACGTACTGAGAGTAAAAAAAAAATGTATTGTTCAGTTATTTCCATTCCCCTGGACAAGATAGAAATACTAGTAGGGAAGAACCGAAGAAGTGCTCTGATACTGTCCAAAAAGCAGGACAAAAATATCTACAGCTTAAAATAAACAGCATTTCGATCGAGTGAGATTTGCAATAATAGCCGGCTGCTCCACTCGAACTGAATCAAATCAAACCAAACCAACCAGACATCGACTATATATCATGCATATCTTGATATAGAAAAAATTATGTTGGCATCTACTAGGATGAATTTAACTGCCGAAAGCAGGTCTTTTTTCGTTATACAAACTACTGAACTGTCAATGTGAGAGGCAAAGAACTTTTTTTTTTGTTGTTGTTGAAAAGTATGAGAGGCAAGAACTAAGGATCCAAAATTCCAAATCATTGCGAGATTAGGCAGGGCAGAGGGCAGTGCGGACGACGTCTGCCTGATTAAACTAACATTTCGGCATCCGATCCGGCAAAAAAGGAGTGGGGAGCAGGGACGCACCAAAGCTTCCACGCAGCACCTCAATCCTTGTTCTTGAGGCCGCAGTGTGCTGCGTGCTGATGCATGCAACCGGGGCAGCAGGTTGTTCAAAGCTGCTGCTGCTGCTGCCTGCCTTCCGCGGATGTTTCGGAATCTCGCCCATGTCAGCACGCACCCACAGCCAAGATGAAGAACACGGCCGGCCAGGAGATTCATAAATAATATATATATATATATATATGCATATTTTTATATATGTGAATATGTGATCATGTAGTACCTGACAGTGTTGCTACACTGACATGTAAAGAATAAGGTAAGCTCGAGAGCAGAGAAAAAAAAATGTTAGGTAGAGATGCCATGCCACGGGGATAAGCTGTGTTTGCTGCGAGTGCGAGGATCTCACTGTGTGCTCTCGCGCCTAATAACCAGTGGTTGACCTGCACGATACAGATAGCGGAAAAAGGACGGGGTCAACGCATGGAGGACAGACAGCTACCACAAAGTTTTGATTCGAGGCCCCACGTGTAAATACGCCTGTTTGGAACATAAGGATTCGGAGTAGGAATTTGTTGCGAAATTACTACGGAATACAGTAGCTTTTCATCCCATTTTGCGTGATGAGATGTTGAGATACTGAGATGAGAGGATTCAGGCATGCTAACTGTTGCTGCCGACGCATCACTGTCGCAGATGAGGCTCCCCTCCATCAGTCCGCTGCTGGTCCTGCAGGATCATGCGCCATGGCAAGTGCGTGTGGGGGCAAGCTGTGCCCGGTGGCCGCCGCCCGCCCTCCCGGCTGGGGCTCGCGAGCGCAAGTACCACGCCATGGCCATGTGACCCTCGCATCGATCTCGCGAGCTCCAGCCGGGAGGGCGGGCGGCGGCCACCGGGCACAGCTTGCCCCCACACGCACTTGCCATGGCGCATGATCCTGCAGGACCAGCAGCGGACTGATGGAGGGGAGCCTCCTCTGCGACAGTGATGCGTCGGCAGCAACAGTTCGCATGCCTGAATAATTGCTCCGCTCACTGATTGGTTGGGGATTTGGATTTTGGAGCACCAGCATAATCTCATCATCAAAATGGTTTTTTTCAGCCCAGCAGCAGCAGCAGCAGCCCTGATACGGGAGAACGAACACAAAGATGATGACTGGCCCAATTGGATGGAACATGGCTGAGAAGAGTACCAGAATGGGCCTGGATGTCCAAGTGGACTGGCCATATTAGTAGGCCATGGCCCATCATCAACGCAACAACGCAGTGGGCCTAGGCCCGTGGATCCAACAATAACTTTTCAATCGAAAACAACTCACAAAAAACTAATACTGAAAGCGTGGGTAACATGTCACGTTATTTCGTTTGGCAGACAAGACTGAAAGATTTTTTTTTGCCCCCTCTCGTGCACGCCTGTACGGTAAAAAGAGAAATGGACGCTGCGGTACATTTGACCACCCGGCCACAAGTCAGCCGGCCGTGAGTCAACCAAGGGATCGGTCATCGGTCGGTGATTCGGTCCACGATGACGGCGACCGTGGGTGCTCCGTTTCTTCTCCCCCCACGGTACGATAATGTAATTTTATCGAAATGTGCGTTTCATGTCGGATCCCAAGTTCCGTCCGGTATATTAATAATAACCGGCTTTCTCACAAATGATTAACTAGTCTTTGGTTGATGGAGATCTTTCTATTTTTATAAAGTTATTTGCAGAGTAACACGTTTGACCTCGTAGAATGATTTTAGTGATCCGATCTTCAGTTGGACGGCTTTCTCTCGGTGAATGGATGAAATGATATGATAGTAGGTTTTAAAAAAAAAAGATGATACGGGATTGTAGCTAATTGGTTTTGGATCGTCCTATCATCACTGGTTACTCAAGTGAAGACGCATTTGGTTTCATGCATAAGGATGCTATAAGAGTACTTGTAGCTAGATGTAGATGTCAGATATGTGTGCCACGCTGGTCAAATCTTGATCAGACTTGTTCGCCAAAGCAATTGAACAAGGACCTATTTTAAAGATAATTTCCACCTTGAGCCTAAGGCTAGTTTCGGTGGAGTTTTATAGGCATTAAATTTTATACCACATCAGCAATTTGTTAACTTGGCAAGGTCATTTAAGAGGAGAGTTTCATTAGATGTAAGAGGAGTTTCAACCCCACGACACTCTGCTGGCACAGTTATCTAATTCTTAGTTTTGATAACAATTACGCACTGAGACTGAGTTGCATGCATGGAAAGAGGTGACCCTGTGGTCAAGATATGAATCAATACATGAGCCATGGGAATGCAGAAATTTCCATTTGGGGGCTTTCATGCTTCAAATTATTTTTTAAGCTCGGTTATTTCTTCATGATGAAATCTTGGACTAGGTTATTGCGAGAATTCCTAGATTTACACACCAAAGCTTCCTACCAGACAATTTCACGTCATGGAAACATGTGAAAACAATTTCAATAAACACTTCTGAACCTCAAATGGCAGTGCCACAACCATTTCTGTCTCTGAATTTGTCACTTGTCCATTTCTGAAACTGTCAATTCTTCAGGATCTATCAGCCTTTTGGCACTGCCTGCCCCAGTAGTGGCCACGGACTGGGAGGCACATACGAAATAGACAAACAGCGGCGGCAGTGTTTGCTTCCTTGTTCTCCTTTCGTCTCGAAATGATGCCAATTGCCACGCGCCCAGGTCCCATTGGAGGTGAGGCAAGGCCGGGCAGGCCATAGAAAAATGCCTGGGCAGATAAAGAAAGCTAAAGGCAAATGTATGAGCTGGGGATCTTCCGTGGCATGGACTTTGAGGTGTGAACGGTGCAGCAGGAATCTTTGGGCTGAGTGATCCCCAGGTCCAACAGTTTTGGCATCCCTAAAATTGAGCATGTGATTGCGCAATTAGTTAGACCTAGTCTGAGATGCGATTGGGATTGGGTCAAAGTAGTACAATATATTCTCAATAGTTATGCTATGTTATTTCGTAGAATATTGTATGCTACTATTCAACACTCTCTCTTGTATGCTACACGTAATCATCTGCGTTAGCGTTATCATATATTTGTTGTTTGTGTTTTCATTAGTTAGAAAAGTCTACATGTGTGACCACAGATTTGGCACAAGCTCCTACTATGATGATCGTGTACTCCAAAGAATATTTTTTTGGTCCTAGATTGATCAATTTACTTTCATAATTTAATATGTTAAATACCTCATTTCTTCTACATCTGTGGGATTAACTGTGGCTATCCTCTTTTTTTGGGTATTCTTCGCGTCAACATTTTATTGTGGATTTGTCACCATTATTAGCCAGTATCAACACCATCCTCAATCTCCTTTCCTCATCACGTGTATTCGCATCCCTTTGATCCAGAGCTTCCTAGTTCTCAACGTCATTACTGACATATTCGCCGCCTCACATTTTGTATGATACTAGCCATTAATGTTTTAAGAGCATAGTGTGATATGGTTGAAGTACATGTATTTTAGGAAGTACTGTAGGAAGATGTGATCATGATCCGTAAAGCTGTAGACTAAAATTCTTATTTTAATCGATTGTACCATCTTCCTAAAGTTGTTTGCTAATTCAGTGTATTTGGACATTCCTTTTATCATGTCTCTGTCTCGCAGGTCAAATTATCTTTAGGATGCAAAAGCTTGAGCAACATACAAAATAAATTACTTGCAAGTCAATGCAAACCGATACTGGTACCTTTATGAAAAAGCTGATAACTTTTTTAATAGAAAAACTCAAACAAAACGAGATAAAAGAAGATAACATGGTAGAAGAGACAACAACGAAGGGTGATGTACTAAATCCTTTGCCATGGAGGATCCCTACCAATAGCACCAATAATAGACGCAAAGAATGTCGAAAAGGAGAGGTCACGAGGACTAAAAAAACCCTAACCACTTTTTATGTGAGAAAAAAGCTTGACATTCCCCAATTCTGAAGTCCCTCTCTCGCCACCCCTGCCCTACACTCCACCACAAATCCCCTCCCCTTGGCTGCCTCTGCGGTTTGCAGCGAGACGTTGACTCCTCTGCAATCTCTATTCACATTCCACCCTGAACATTTTACGCATTTACGTCAATACCCTCACCTCCAGTCTTTCCGTATTTGCAGAAAGACACAAAGCTATCTCTATTTGTCCAGACTACCCCCAACAAGAGAGGAAAAATCCGCGGCTCCCTGGATTTGTAGCCTGCGCCGCCCTTGCGTAATCCCATCTCCTCCTCCTCCTCTTCAGTTCTTCTCCCCCGTTCAGGTACGAGCCCCTGCGCCTCCCAATATTGTCAACGAAACCCTCCAAGGCGTTAGAGATCGGTAGAACAGAAGAGAGCTTGGACCAGGAGGAGGAGCAGTGGAGTTGGGAGGGAGCCTGTATATCCCACCGGCACGAGGCCGCGTTACAGGGTGTGCAGTACGCACGGCGGCACGGGCCCTTTTCTGGTGCGCGCCCTCAATGCGCTCTTGATATCCCCGCCCCACCGGCTCCTCCTGTCCTCTTCGATCCACTTCTTCTGCTCTGGTTGCTGCGCGCCTACCTCGAGCGGCAACAGCGGTGTGGAAGCTGGCATTTTGATCCGGTTTTCCGGCGTGCTTTATCCGCCGCAATCCCTGGAAGGTTAGTTTCTTTCTCGTCCTATCTTTGTGGGCGTAAAGACTTTTATTTGTTTGTGGGGATAGTCCGGAGGTTTCTGCTCCGATCAGTGTTCTATATAACAGTTTAGTTCTTCTTGAGTTTTTGATCGATTTTCCGCTGAAAAGGCAAGCTATTTGATTGCGGATTTGCTGTTCGTGACTGATCTTTTCTGTTGTTGTTAAAGTTTTTACCTTTATGTTTTGGATTGGTTTCCTTGGGGGCAATCGTGTTTACACGCCTTGAGTTTCGATCCGCAACCCTGTTCGAGGTTTGCATTTGCTGCCGGATTGAAATATTTTAAAATTGCCTCATGATTTTACATAAGACGTGTTTGCCTGATGGTTATGATTTTAGAGGAAGTCACAATCTTTTTCGCTGTCCTTCTTTTGTAGAAAGAAGAGAAGTCACGATCTCATAATTGAACGTTACTTTTGGATAAGTTGTTCTTTGTTTGGCATTTGCGTTTAACTCAAGAATTTCCCGCAAGAATTGCTCACTGTTTGATGTGTCGTCCCATGAAAAGTCACTAACCTGACAATGATAGATCTGTACGCCGTCTAGCAATTGGTCAACCACAGACAAATCCAACTGATGTTCAGATGTCCTGCTTTATCTGGTCGTCCTAGCTCTCGCAGTTTCTCATGGTTCAACGAATGCATTTGTCAAAAACCGTGCGTTTGCACCCCTTTTCATGCATGTTTTTTTTTCACAGTGCCATTAGAAAGGGTCAAGTCCTGTGTGTGTATTTTTTCCAACCAAATATTGGATACTTGCTTTGGCTCTGTTCATTGAACTAGACATGTTTCTATTACAATAATTGCCAATATAATAGTTGCTGTTGCTCAACCGGTTCAGTTTACAATTGTGCCTCCCTCTTGTTGTATTTTAGGATTCTTGGGGAACCCTCTATGTGACTGCCTCCTCCAACAAGCTCTGCAAATTCTAGGATCCATTTGCCTGTACTTGGCAAGCTCCGGGCCCTTGTAGATTACCTGTATGATACACAACTTGTTGCAAGAATTCGACTGTAAATGGGCCAAGGAATCGCCCCCGCGATTCCTGGTTTGATGGCTTTTTGTTGGTGTTTCCAGTGACAGATTCTTTTTCTCCTCAAAATTCCACTTCAACATGTGGTTTCTATGGATCCAGACTTCCAAAGTTGGAATCTGATCACTTGTGGCAGTGTTTCTTGGCTTCCTTATTTTGTCGTTATGGAGGAGCAGAACTCATGGCTTAGGAGGACCAAGTTCTCCCACACTGTCTACACAAGAGTGGATCCTCGAAGGGTACCTGTTGCTCCGGTTGGCAAGGATGTGGTGGTACCTTTCGCTCCACTTGGCAAGGATGTTGAGCGGAAACTGCAGAAGTTTGTGAGTATGGGGAAGTCTGTGTCGATGCCCGTTCATCGGGATGATGAAGGTACAGGGACTGCACTTAAGCACTGTGATAGCTTGCCTCTAGTCCGATCTTCGCTTCAGCTTGATAGGGACAAGTCCAACAAACCGAAGAGGGCGACTTTGGAGATTCCTTCAAGCCCTCCAATGAACTCAGAGAACTGCCGGGGTCCAAGAGCCAGGAGCCTGGTCAAGAGCCCAAGTTCAATGATGCTCCTCAGTTACTTGAACAAGGCTCCCTCAAACCAAAGCTCTAGTCCGCAAAAGGCTTATGGACCCCAGCAGCGACCGAGATCGAAGTCCCCCCTTCCTAGTATTGCGCCTTCTGAAGTGTTCAGGGAAGCAAAGTCTAGCAGCCAGAGGTTTTCAAGCCCTCCTCCACAGCGAAGAGGATCCGAAAAGAGCATATATGGAAAATCATTTGCTAGGCAGGTGTCTGATATGGGTAAAAGTCCTGATTGGTGCTCAACTCCAGTGGTATCTGGTAAGCACAAGTCTCAAAAGGACAATTCTTGGGCAAGGAAATACAGTGGTGGAAGGAGGGTCAGTGCAGTCAACCCTGCTGATGATCGGAGGGCCCAAATGGTTAGAATGAATCAGGCGGTGCAAACTGCAGTCGATTGGACACTCGATCCATCCAAGCTGCTCGTTGGGCACAGGTTTGCTAGTGGGGCATATAGCCGGCTGTACAGGGGCGTCTATGATGATAAACCAGTTGCAATTAAATTTATCCGACAACCTGATGATGACGACAATGGGAAGATGGCTGCAAAACTTGAGAAGCAGTATAACAGTGAGATAAATTCACTATCTCACCTTTACCACAAGAATGTAATCAAGGTAACCATTAACATGAATATGTGTGGTCAGCCTTTTGTTGGTAGCTCAGTTGCTGCATAGTCTTAACTTATATCTCCTAATACATATACGTGCAAGTGCGTGTGTGTTGGTTTTACTTTTTATCTTATCGTGACCATTTTAATCTGACCAGTTTAAGTTAGTGCTGCTGATAATGGCTTGTCAAGTTGTTCACACTATTTCAGAAACAACTTAAGCTGATGTTACCGCTCTTAGGAACATTAAATTGATCATATTTGGTGTATTCTTAGGAACATCAGAACTGATCTTACTGTTGTAGTGTACTCTAGTGCTTAGAATATTTATGAGTATGTTTATGGTTGATTGTTTGTAATGAGTTGAGCTTACGATTACGCCTTTCACATGCATGCAGAGTTGATTTGCTTTGTTATGCAACTACCCTTCTCTGATCAGTTTTCTGTTAATGCAGCTTGTGGCAGCCTATAAATGCCGACCAGTTTTTTACATTATTACCGAGTTCCTTCCTGGAGGCTCCTTAAGGTCATACCTAAACAGCACTGAGAACCACCCCATCCCTCTGGAGAAGATCATATCCATTGCTCTCGATGTTGCCCGTGGTTTGGAGTACATACACTCTCAAGGGATTGTTCACCGCGACATTAAGCCTGAAAACATTCTCTTTGATGACAACTTCTGTGTGAAGATTGCTGATTTTGGTATCGCCTGTGAGGAGACTTTATGTGATGTGCTAGTGGATGATGAGGGCACTTACAGGTGGATGGCTCCTGAGATGATCAAGCAAAAGGCATACAACCGAAAGGTGGATGTCTACAGCTTTGGGTTGCTCCTGTGGGAAATGGTGTCTGGGAGAATTCCTTACGAGAACCTGACCCCTTTCCAGGTGGCTTATGCCGTCGCCAATAGGGTAATGATTTCTTTCCTGCTTTGAGTACAACAACTAAAGAGAATTTCTTGGCACAATGACTGTTGAAGCGTATGCATTTCTCACATGACTGATTTTTTTTCCAGAACTTGAGGCCAACAATTCCTCCAAAATGTCCATCGGCTCTCAGACCCCTGATTGAGCAGTGCTGCGCATTGCAGCCTGACAAGAGGCCCGATTTCTGGCAGATTGTGAAAGTCCTGGAACAGTTCCATTCCACTCTCTCGCAGGGCGGCTGCCTCGACATACCGAAGAGTGGCACCTGCCAGGATCCCAAGAAGCGTCTCCTGCAGTGGATTCAGAAACTGAAACCAGCGCAGAGCAACTGAGTACCCGAGATCTTGTAGCATCTTTGCAGCCGTAGTTTTATCCGGTTGGGTATGCTCAGTAGTAGCTTAGCTTAAGTTTTATCTTTTTGTGCTTTGGAAAAGAAAGGATCCTTGATTCAAGGAACCTGTTTTCTAGGATGCTTGCAGGAGTTTATCCAGTGGTCTTTGAATATAGATTTTACAATAGCTCATAGCTGTATATGATCGTGCCTTTTGCACTCGGTATGGCCCCTTGTTAAATTTACCTGCAGGTTATGCTTATGACACTATAGCATCGTTTGGAAAAATAGAGCATCATTATTAGTCTTTCTATATAATGCTCACTAATTGAGGCGAAGATAGCAAAAGAAAAGCATATGCAGAGTTGACTCAGAGGCTGTCTTTTGGGAAAGGGCATTGTTAATTCAATTATTGTACCCTTCTATTATTAGCAGCTGCCGTTCTTCTCATCATGATGCTGGTACCTGAGACAGCGACATCTGGTCGCTGCTTTGCTAGGGTTCCATTATCCTTGAGGTCGCAGATTATAGTATAGACCATACTATTTTGGTGAATTCATTATTTTTGGGTGAGATTCTGGTAAGGTGTGTTTGGATACCTGTTTCTGAAATTATAGTGTTGGCCATGCTCAGAGTATTATTGTCTTTGGTGAGACTTTGGATTAGCTCTGGGAGAAAATTTCGACTCAAATATCTTTGTGGTGTTGTACGTTTATGCATTCTTCACTGGGGAGATCAGCTCTGCAGACTTGTTCCCCTGCCATAACTAAGAGCTGAAGCTTGCTTTTAGCCGATCAAATCAAATAGACATCACTCCTCAGCATGGGGGGCAGGAGCATTCAGCATCACCACGAAGGGTTTTAGGCTGTTCGAAGAACAGAGCACAAACTGAATCCAGAAACAGAGGAACTTTTCTTTCATGTGTCGTGGAAACCTCCAGGGAGTTTCAGTGAGCACTGTGCTATTTTGGCATCACTGCATTTTTTCAAAGTTCAGTTGAAGACGGGACGAGTAAGGGGGAATCAAGTTCATAACTGTGCCTCTTGATGACTGATCTTAGCATCTGATGAGTTGCTGGAGCTACTGGTGCTGGTGGCTCCAAGCTGCTACCAGGTCTGACTTCTATTTTTCAGAGTTGCATTCAGTAGATGCTAGGGGTAGCAGATGGCTATGTTCTGAACCTGTATGAATTTGAGCAGGAGCGATGCTCCCTGCTGCTGAAGCTTCTTTGTGCTGTAAGACAATGTGGAACAGGTTGGTCCTGCTGCAATAAAACATACGGACAGGGGATACCATTCCTGTAAGTCTATCCTTTAAAAAAGAATCAATCAGGACAGCTGCAGTAGGTCAAGAAGACGCTTCACACACCAGTCTCATGCAAGGATCACACAACCTGTTCTTACATGAGACTGAAATCGGAAAACTAGATCGACTAGGGTTTATGTTTGTATACTATGATGATCCGTGATCTCTACTACATGTTCCAATCTGTTGGTGCTTTGTTTGTACACAGAAGGTGAGCTATCGAGAAGATGAGCCTGCAACGAAACACAAAGTATATATATGATCTACTGTAGTATTACTACTTGCACTGCCTGTTGTGGAAGGCCTCGGACCTGACGATCCTGTCCATGAGCCTCTGGAACCTCTCGGCGCCGGGCCCCGGCCTGAGCACCCAGTCGTTGTCCACGCCCCCGCAGCTCGCGTCGCCGCCGCACCACCCTCCTGGCACGAACCGTTGCGTCGTCGTCGCCGCCGCCGCCACGGTGCCATTACCGCCGCCAGCACTAGTAGGGCCGGCGCGCGGCGGGCGGCCGAGGAGGTCGGCGTCGATGGCGTCGAGCACGGGGTCGTCCCTGGGGAACTTCCTGGCGAACGGCGCGCCGCTGCTGACCATGGCGGGCATGTCGGCGAGGGCAAGCGCGTGCGGGTGCTGGCGCGGCGGGACGTCCCACTGGATGTGGTGGAGGTCGTGGTTGGCGACGGTGCGCACGAAGCGGGGCGCGTTGCAGAGCAGCGTCTGGAAGTAGCCCTCCGGGGAGGAGACGAAGTTGGTGTAGTACATGAGCAGCGTCCGGGGCAGGTTGTCCCAACCCCACACCGTGTACTCCACGAAGTCGCGCGACAGCGCCACCCACGCCGAACCCGTGAAGAGCTTGAACGCCGACGGGAGCTCACGCTTCTGGGAGACCCAGAAGATGTCCTGCTTCCGAGACCCGTAAAGCCCAGGGTCCACGATCAGAGGCCGACCCCTCTGACCCCTGCCATCATCATCATCATCCAGTTTCAGTTTCAGTTTCAGTTTCGACACAGGAAATATGCCAAGAGCCATGGAGAAAGCAAGCAGCTACTCACTCCTTCCAGCCTAAGTAACCGGTGTGCTCGATGAAGTTGGTGTTCCTGGGCACCGTTGAGAACACGTGCAAGATATCTGCCACCAGTCAATTTGTTTGCATTAGTCAGGTATAAACAATTCAATCAAGTCATAAAAATCGATGGTCGAATTTGTCAGCTAAAGAAGAAAGCGTCAAGCTAATGGTATAGTATAATATAGGTGAATGGTGAATCGGTTTGACTGTGATGTGTGTGTATGTGTGTACTCGAGCACGCACGACGACGACAATGGCGACGGCGACGTACATACCGTCCTGCGTCATGAGCGGGTAGTCGGAGGCGGAGAGGTTGATGAACCAGTCCCAGGCGCCGCCGCGTCGGAGGAGGACGGCGCAGGCGTGCAGCGTGTTGGCCACCATGGTGGGGCCCCGGTAGGTGACCATGTTGGCGCGGCGGATGACGTGGACGTTGCCGGCGCGCCGGAACACGGTGCTGTTGGCCACGCGCGCCGCCAGCGCCAGCCGCTCCGAAACGGGGGACTCGCGGTCCAGGTGCACCACGTACTGGTTCCGCGGGTGGTACAGCGCGTGCAGCGCGCGCCACAGCCGCTCCAGGTCACCCTTCGACCCGGAGATCAGGTACGCCAGCCGCGGCAGCCCGGCGCCGGGCGGAGGCGGCGGCGGCGAAGCGTTGGCGGCGGCGGCGGCCTCCGGTTGCTGGCTCGCATGGATGACGTGCGCCTCCACGGAATCGGAGGAGGAAAAGAAGGACGACGCGGAGGCGTACGGCGACGACGACGAGGTTGACGTCAGGGCGAGCGCGACGGCCAGGAACAGCAGCAGGCTGAGCGCGGCGGACAGCGCCCACCGGCTGTCCAGCAGCCACGCCGCGCTGCTCGGCAGCAGCTTCAGGGACGCCCCGACGCCGCGCGGGGTCTTGGACGGCGACGGCGAGTAATGCTCGCCCCCGCCGCCGCCGACGCCGCGGGGGGACGGCGACTTGGCCGCCGACGACCTCGGCGAGTGCTGCTCGCCGCGGGCGCTCGCCTGCATGGCGTTGGCGCCGCCCTCTCGATCTACCGCCGGCGCAACACCACCAGCGACCGACCGAACGATCGATCGAGCAGCGGCGAGATTCGATCTTACGGAACAACCGATGGGGGTGCTATAGCTCCTGCTGCATGGCTGATCACGCGCCCACGTACGCTACGGCCCTTTTGATGGAGAGCCCTGACGATCGATGAGGAGCAAGGAAGATGCAAGGAACGAACTCGTAGGTAGGAGGGAGACGACGACCAATGTCAAAAAGGGGATTGAATTGCGGGGCGGATCGATCAAAGACGGTTTGGTTACGACGCTGCTGCTGATGCAACCGAAAAGACCTTGCGATAGGAGATGAAGATGACCCGGTCGGCCCCAGGATAATTCCGATCGAGAAACTATTTGCCTATTGACCAGTAAGCTGGGAGAGAGATAGAGCAAGAGAACCGGTTCAAAAGATGCAGCAAATTTAAGATGAGACCACTTCAAACGGCGATCGAGAGTCCAACAACCTGGAGATTGACGACAGAGAGACGAGCAGATCAACTCGCATCAGCAATTACTCGGAACGCTCACCAACTTGCATTCCCTGTGGTTTTCTTGGCATGGATCTAGTCTAGAGAGAGAGGAGGATGGCCGGGGATAGAGAGAGAAGTAGCTTGGATCGATTCGATCCAGTCCAGGAGGAGGAGGAGGATGGGCAGGAGGTGGCGACGAGAGCAAGTTTTTCGGAGAACAGTTGTTGGTTGCAGGGATGCCGCGAGAAGGCGAAACCTTTTTATACAGGTAGGCTGGTGTGCGGGAGAAAAATAGAATAATAAACAAAAAAAAATATGGAGTGGCGGCAAGTGGCAACGGCCTCGGCAACACGGCCGTAACCTCCCCGGCGATCCGCCTCAGGTCTCTCACGAGGTCTCCGTACGCAACCCGCCATGCCGATGCCATGCACACCACGCGCTGCTTCTCTTTCGACTACACAGGCACAACACGATATCCCTGCAGCATCTGTCATCATCGCTACTACTATTCTATTGTTACTTGGGATTGCAAGTCCAGTTCCTTAGCTTTGCTTGTGGGAACAAAGATAAACAAAGGAAATAAAAATAGGTAGAGTACTTGCTGAGGCGAACTGAAGATTTGCTTTGCCTAGTTGTGGCTCTCGAGATAATCAAATTTGTTAATCGTCATTGCCATAGCAGGTAAAAAGAAAAACTGTCCAGCCTTTCCCTCCTGTCTCCCCCCGGAAAGACACCTGCTTTTGCTCTAGGAGTTTGCCTGGCTGAGAATGCCCTGACAAGAGACGTGTCGTCCGCCCCTGTCTGCCAGGCCTGCAGATTGCCATGCCATCCAAGCGACCAAGCTGTAACTGCACAGTCAGCTAGGTTGGGAGACGTTGATTCAAGCCCGTTTGGTTTGTTAACTAAAGTTAAGTCCACGTTACATAGAATGTTTAGATACTAATTAGAAGTATTAAATATAGGTTAATTACAAAATCAATTGTATAAATGAAGATAAATTTGTGAGACGAATCTATTAAATCTAATTAGTCCTGATTTGATCATGTAATGCTACAATAAATATGTGCTAATCATGAATTAATTAGATTTAATAGATTTATCTCGCGACTCAGCGCACGTGACCGAATTTGGCGTACTATGTGTCCGGGACGACGGCCGGGCACCCCACGACTCGTGTACCGGCGCCAGTGGAAAACTGGCGTCGCTGACCTCGGCACGGTGTCTTTCTTCTTACTTCTTCTTCCACTTTCCACGCGCGTCATCGTCGCTTCTGACCCTTGCGCGCTAAGCTTTTGCTAAACGCGGCGCATGGCGTCCTCCGCCCTGTGTCACTGGCTCCGCCTCGTGGACCCATTACTCGGGCCGGAGGAGAAGCTTCGCCTCCCGTCCTCGGACACGTACGCCCGCGCGTTTGATTGCACTGCCCCGCCCGGCCGCTGGCGTTTGTATCCTCTCCTCCTCCGGTCGCCGTCGCACGTCAAGGGGCGGCGTCTCGCGTACGGCGCCGCTGACGCAACCCGTGCGCAAGTGGAGGCCCCGGCCCGGCGCTGAGGGCGCTGAGAGCTCACCGCTCACCGCTCACCTCAGCTTCTCCGAGTGTACAAACGAGGCCGGCTCGTGTGCGGCAAGGCAAGACGGCCGGGGACGGACGTGTCCCTGCCAGTCTCGGACGCCCGTGCTGATTCATCAGTTGACGAATGACGATGGCCGACGACAGAGACACGACACGAGGACACCTCTGCGTTCGTAGTCGATTCTAGACTCTAGAGGCAGTGACAACAATTTCATTCTTCTATGTAAGCAGCAGGTAAAGAAAAGGAAGAACCCAATCACCGAGGCCGAGCATCTCTATGAGAAAGTTCTTCTGCATACCCACCACGAAATCGCCAAAACCGAAGCCAATCAACAAGTCCATCCGCTCCAGTTTCCACCCCAAAAGGTGAACCAACTCGACAACTCGTGCTTTCCGACCAAGACAAGGCAGCAGCTATTCTAAGCGAAAACCTCTGGCGGCCAAATTTCGCCTCCTCGAACATTCGGGTTTGAGAATTGCTTAGCTGAAACACACCTACCATTCCAGCAACATTTCAAAAAGGGAGACCCCCACCCTGATGATACACGACTTCGTCATAAAGACGCTCGAGTTGCCGCCAATAAACAAATCACCTCCCCCGTTCTCTCCTTCAAAGTTTCTCCAATACGAGCAGGCACTACACAGCTAGTCCTTCCTCCCTGTACATAGCGTAGCGTGCTATTTATCCATATCCCCCCTGAAAACAGCAGGGGAATGGAGGGAATCGGAAATCACCGGCGATTCCAAGTCCCAACACACCTTCATCTTTACCTGTTCTCACTGCTGCACAGCCTGGTAACTGGAGCGGCTGGAAGGGAACACCGGGATGGCACCGAAATCGCCAGGTCTTATGCCGCCATGGTGATGTCCATGGTCCCTCCTCGCTCTAGACTTCTCCACCCGCGTTCTCCGGAACACTTCTTGTATCTGCCGGTCATTCTCCTTCAGCATCTCGTCGACGTTGCCTGAAGGGCAGGTCAGGGGCCCAGAATGGTGGATCTTGTTGCCCTTCGATCCATAGCCCTGTTGTCAAAACCATAACATGGTCAGTTTTTTCTTTCAGCTGATTGCCATTTATCCTTTCATGTTTCATTGACCTAAGACCTGGGTTTGTTAAGCTACATTTTAAGTTTGACTATGCATGATAAAATACAGTTCTTAATGAACAACGCAGTAACCATGGCTAAAACAGGATAAGTTCCCTTTTTTCCCCTTTTCATGTGGGGGTGTTACTTACAATAGCTCCATCAACCCTGCTGCTCCGGTCATCCTTCTTTGGGAACACTTGATCGTACTTCCCACTGTTACTGAAATGCTCGTTGATGGACTCAGACAGCCTCCGCCCATGAGCAAATGCCTCAGCTTGAGCAGCCATTGTCCGGCTGCTATCGTCCGTTCGGAGACTCGATCTTGTTGACACAACCACAGGATGGTTTGCAACACCAGGGACCTGAAGTTCACCATTTTTGACACCTCCACCCTTTGATGGGTGATTCTGATTAACTAAAGGCCCAGAATGAAAGATTCTGGTTGGGTAGGCACGCTGTGAGTCTTCAGAAGACTCAGTAACAGGAGTTGGCCTGGGTGGTTCAATTCGAAATCCAGATGCGGAGTCTTCTTTGCAGGGATTAAACATCTCACTCCTGCTCCTGGTATTAGCCTGGGCTTGCCTTTTCTGAAATTAAATACATTCATGACGCAATGTCAGCAATACAGGTTACTTGTGGTTTCGAATGAAAAGACAAATTATTTTTTTTAAAAAAAATGATAAGACAAATACACACAAATCTCCAAGCTAAAGATGAAAAAGGACAATTTAGGGAAGTGTCAACGAATGGCAGTATTACCTGCAATGATGACACTAATTCTGCATTTGCATCAGGGGCAGGGACTGCTCTTGATTCTCTAGTTCTTCTTTCAGGATCATGTTTATGTTGCTTTCCTCCAGCGACACCTTGCCTGGAAAATGCATGATATGATTTGTAAAAGATGAAGGCAGTGCAGTATGATGACAATGTTTTGAGCATTAAAATGTAAAGAACATAAATGGACTGGGCAAAGGAAATGGAAAATATGAAACAAGTCATGCAGGTCTAGAAAACAGTAATTGCTGACAGCCTAGTACATGAGGAAAAAGGGAAATGAATTTAAATTTTGTTGGGGTACGGGAAGAAAGAAGATCGTATGGAATGTTGGGTAATGAATTACAGAATGGGAGAATTGGGCAGATTCACCTATTCACTCTGCTTCACATCTGCCCAATTACCTTAGGCACAGAGAGTGAACAGCAAGACAAAATCAAAAACAATTGCTGTCCCTGTTACATGACTCAGCTCTAGTAACTCAACTTTGCAACAACCATCACAACATGGGTACACATGGCAAGAGGTGCAGATACATATTGTGAATGAAATTCCCAATAAAGTGGATGCATCTGATGAAACAGAAGTAGTATATGATCGTATGCTTGTGAAAAAAAAATGATGTTCATCAAGTTTAATGGGCCACGACGAAGATATGTTTTGTGCCCATGACCTAGTGAAATGCTTTAGGTAATTTACCCTCAGCAAACAATAAAAAACATGGCCTCATTAAAAGAATGTTATTGGTTGATAGAATGCAACACCAAGTTGGCTGTGCTTACCTTCGAGCTTCCTCCTCCCTACGTTTTGCATCAAACTCTTTGCTTGGGGGATACCTTGGCAAGCTTGAAGGATTGCAAGCATATGGTTTTGTTGTAAAAAACTACAAACAACAGTACACTCATGGTTAATTATTTAAGCAGGAAGAATGAAATAGAAGAACAAAACTATGACTGCCACTTTTGGACACATTACTCTAACAGAAGGATAAAATAGGGTAGAGAAAGCTTTAACTAAGTGGGCCCTACACATCATATTCTAATAAAATTAAAGCAAAATACAGAAATGTATGGCACTTGAGCATTCATACTTCCTGATTGCCATAGATTATAGAGTGTAGACTGTGGTAGGGACAAGATAAGTTAATTTTGATATGTCCAAATTCTAAATTCTAGAATATTTCTAGTGGGGCAAACAAAATGATAATTGAAATGGCATGCCTGATAAAAAAGAATAACCTGTTTGAAAGAATAAGACAGAAATGTCTCATGCGGCTGGAAAAAAGTATAAGAGGGGAATTGAATACCTCACTTTGCAATGCAGAAAACGCAGTTCCACGATCTGCTGGGTCTACTGAAAGAAGAACATCTACTAATGCCAGAGCAGGAGCAGGAAACTCTTTAAATGTTTCTGATACACGCCTCGCATACGGGTGTTGTGGTTTGAAAATGGTGGCATGGGGAAGTTTAGATTTCCTCCAATAGTCTTCTGACGGTGAACCACAGAGTTTAAATATTTTATGCAACTGCTCAACCTAGAAACAGTGGACAAGTTTGAACAACTTAGTTTTGTAAACAAACATATCTGAAGAAATCCTCTTTCAGCATTTGCTTTGAGAATGAGGGGAGCTTGTTACCATACCTCTGTTCTACCAGGCATGATAGGCTTGCCTGCATATAGCTCGGCAAGAATGCAGCCAGCACTCCAGAGATCTACAGAAACACCATAATTTGTGGCACCAAGCAAAAGCTCTGGTGGCCTATACCATAGAGTGACAACACGACTAGTCAAAGGGTGCCGTTGTTCAGGATCAAAGAAACTCGCTAATCCAAAATCTGCTATCTTCAATATGCCTCGGTTGTCAATCAAGAGATTGGAACCCTTAATGTCACGGTGCAGAATGTGTCGACTGTGGCAATGCTCAAGACCACGGAGGAGCTGTTGCATGTAACACTTCACCTGCAAAACAATGGTGCTTATTGTCTGGATGCTCCGACCATATTTAAACAAATAGCTAGGCTTCGCTTCATATTAAAAATGTACTGACTACCATGCAATGCTGTAGACTCTTTTATTTCTCTGAGACTAAGGTATCATGTGCAGAATATGACAGAAAAGTAGCAGGAATATTGACTGGTGGATACCTAAGCATCACAACAACATTGTACATACCTGGGACAATACTTTGAACAAATAGCTAGGCTTCTCTTCATTTGGAAAATGCACTGACTAACATGCAAGGTTATAGACTCTTTTTATTTCTCAGATACTAAGATATCATAATACAGAATATGACAGACAAGTAGAAGGAATATTGACCAGTGGATACACTAAGCATCACAACAATAT